>NC_079440.1:11960363-12250363 GCF_903798145.1 Danio aesculapii
TCAAATTTAGGTAAGGATCATGGTGGTACAGGATGCATGGTATTGCTTTTAGGATCATCATGGTCCAGTGTAACCTCACCATCGCTGTAGTCCTGCAGACCAAACGGTATGTGATATCGCCTAGGATAGGTTCCTCCTTTTCCTGTTTTCTCAAACACTGGTATATCATACTCTGAATGAACACAGAAAGGATTACGAGAGATTGAGAATTGGAAACTAGTTTCTTTTCATGTGACATTGAAGCGAAAAGGTCAGCAAGAACCTACCGGGGAACTCTTGATGGTTATCAGGGTAGCTCAGGGCTCGAGGCATTCGGGATTTGGGATAGGTATCACTGTTAAAATGAAAATCAGTGTAAATTCATTAAGAATTGTAATTTAACCACACACATGAACTGTATAGTACTTTTATTTGGGTGAGATATTTGATAGAAATCATTGCTTGTTAAGTTTACATTTGTTTTACAGATGAAATAAGCTGTAAAAACAGAAACAATTTTAAATATATTCAAATAAATGTCTTTAATGCATTTAGAACTGTAATTTAATCTAGATTTTTTACTAGGAAATTTAGCAGTCATAACACGTCATGATACTACATGATACTAGAAAAAATGTTTGTTTTTGTTTATGTTAAAACAATTGTGCTGCTTCATATTTTTCATGCTTTTTTCTCAGGGTAAAGAGTATTTATTTTAAATAATTTGTAATTTGTGTTTTGAATTATCAAATTTAGAATTATTTAAAGGGTAAAACATTTAAAATTCTGAATTTTTTTTTTAATATTCTTCACTTGTTCCAAAGCAGTTTGAGGTTTCTTTCTTCTGGAAAAAAACAACAACAACTATTGACTTGAAAAACAGCTATTGAAAAACAGGTTTTCTTGTTGTTGTTGTCATTCTGTTGAACACAAAAGAAGATATTTAGAAAAAATGTTGGAAAACGGTAACCATTAACTTCCGTAGTATTTGTTTCTCCTACTAAAATTGTAAGCAGTTTCAGGTTACAAACATTCTTCGAAGTATCTTCTTTGGTTTTCAACAGAACCAAAAAAACTCCACTGCTTTAAAACAAGTTAAGGCAGAGTAAATTATGGCAGAATCTTTATTTTGGGGTGAACTGTGCCTTTAAATCACCTGCTGCATGCTGAACAAAATGTTCTTCCCCAAACCATTAAACGGTAAAAAATGAGCAACAGTTAAATGTGTATAGAAAAAATTCAATAAATAAATAAAACAGTAATGCACCTATGAAACTATATTAATTGTAGCTGCATGTACTATATATGTTAGTTATTAACCTATCAAGTGGACTGTCAAGGGAAGGACAGCTGCCTGATGCTGAATTCTCAGGACTGCTCATTGACAAAGGGTCCAGCATCTTGAAAGAGTAAGACATGAAAAGATAAATCTGATTATATTGTTGCTCAATTCACTCATGTCAGCCATAAGCGAAGCGTTGTCAGACTAATTACCTGGTCCATGCTCTCCGGGATGAACTCGCCCTCACTGTTGATGCTGGTGAAAGAGCCATTTCTGGCCACCTGCTGCAGAGCATCAGGAATATAACCTGGAGGAGGAGAGCTACGATCCGTTGACTGTGAACCTAGAGAAGAAGAAAAAGAGATAGAGAAAAGTCAGAAAACTGTTAAATATATATATACTGTTGAAGTCAAAATTATTAGCCCTGCTGTTTTTTTTTCTTTTTTCAAATATTTCCCAAATCATGCTTAAAAGATCAAGGAATCTTTCACTTTATTTTTTCGTCTGGGGAAAGTCTTATTTGTTTCATTTCAGCTAGAATAAAAGATATTTTTACAAATGTTTAAAAAAAACATTAAAGGTCTATATTATTAGCCCTTTAAGCTATATATTTTTTTATTTTCTAGAGAATAAACCATTGTTAATCAATGATTACCCTAACTTGCCCAATAAAACCTAGTTACACCTTTAAATGTCACTTTAAGCTGAATACTAGTATCTTAATAAAATATCTAGTAAAATATTATTTACTGTCATCATGACAAAGATAAAAGAATCAGTTATTAGAAATGAGTTATAAAAACTATTATGTTTAAAAATGTGTTAAAAATGTCTTTCCAGTAAATGGAAATTGCGAAAAAAAAATATAGACAGGGGGCTAATAATTCTGACTTCAACTGTATATATTGATCATTTATTTTGTGATTATATTTTGAGGCAACAAGAAAAAACGAATGTACTTTATAAATCAAAACATAATGGACTAAAAGTAGTAGGAAGTAATTTCAGAGGAAAACCAGGTCATCATATTTAGATTAAAGACAAAAAAATTTGAACTAATAGTTGTGGATTTAACTTGCAAACTTAAAAAGACGAGATGAACAAAACGAGTGAGCGAAATGAACAAGATGAGAGACAAATAAGATTAAAGAGACAAATAAGATTAACGAGGCGAACGAAACAAGACGAACGAAGCGAGACGACAAAATGAGACAAGACGAACTGAAAGAGATGAACAAAACAAGATGAATGAAATGAGACGAATGAAATGAATGATTCGAACAAGATGAACGAGATAAAAGAACTAGCGAGCGAACAAACAAACAAAATGAGCGAGGCAAAATTAAGAGGCTCGTTTCCTTAATCTTGTCTCGTTTCATTCAACAAACGAAACCAGATGAACGAACGAAACGAAATGAAGCGAGACGAACGAATGAACGAACAAACAAACAAACAAATGAAATGAGCGAGGTGAAATGAAGAGACTCGTTTCCTTCATCTTGTCTCGTTTCCTTCGTCCCGTTTCGTCTCGTGAATACCACATAAATAACTTGCATGTTTCCTACAATGCTCAAAAGAACAAAAATCGACAATTTCTCAGTAAAACACACATTATGAACAATAAAAATAGAAAAATTACTGCAGCCAGGCTTTTTATTTCTCTACACAATAAATATCTTGCACCTCAGAGTATGCAGATGACACGCAATAACAAACAGTCATTATCTGTCATGTTTTGGGAAGACAATCCTGTGAGACAGTTCTGATAGGTAATTTAAGCGAATCATTTTGATGACAGGCTTTGGCAAAGCCAACTCAAAATGACTAAAACACCATTTGGACAGTAATTGCTTCTCAAGGGGATTCTCGACTTATTCTCAACATTTACAGTGATTTTATTGCCATCCGAATCCAGAATGTGAGTGCTGTTTTGTTTTGTTTTTTGAGAGGATCATGCTGTAATTTATTTGTGGTCCAAATCCACATATGTGAGTTTACAAGAGAGATTAAGCCAAAGGCCCTTTTAAAGACTGTATTTTAAATATTTCTCCACAGGAAAGTTTAAAAGTGTTAACAGTAGGAATCACAATGCTTAAGAACAAAAAGAAAAAAGAAAAATGAACAATCTTTGGAAATAGGCCATTATTATGACTGCTAATTGTGCAATACAAGTCAAATTCTGTGTTTCTCTACAATCATTCAAAGAAATGACTTATTATTACTATTTTTACTAAATTATCAATTATTCATTCATTCATTTTCTTTTCGGCTTAGTCCCTTTATTAATCTGGGGTCGCCACAGCGGAATGAACCGCCAACTCATCCAGCATCTGTTTTATGCAGTGGATGCCCTTCCAGCTGCAACCCATCACTGGGAAACACATACACACTCATTCACACACACATACACTACAGACAATTTAGCCTACCCAATTAACCTGTACCACACGTCTTTGGACTGTGGGGGAAACCGGAGCACCCGGAGGAAACCCACGCGAATGCAGGGAGAACATGCAAACTCCACACAGAAACGCCAACTGACCCAGCCGAGGCTCGAACCAGCGACCTTCTTGCTGTGAGGCGACAGCACTACCTACTGCGCCACTGCATTGCCCTTAAATTATCAATTATTCAGCCTAAAATTCATAATCACAAACAAATATTGTGCTTAAAAAATTAGTCAGTTTGCTCTAGTATCTCTTTCAACTAGATACCAATATTGTGTATCGGGTCGATACTTGGTTAAAATACTCATACTCGTATCGGACATGAAAGGCCGATACCACACACCAATACCACTCAACAGTAATTCACTATACATAGACGCGATTTGTTGTCCTACCGGACCTCAATGTCTTAATGTATTATTTAGCCTAATGTATTATATATTGATAGCTTAGTCCTTATAAACAATCTGTTTATAAAATACATTATTAACGAATCTTTAGGCTACTGAATAATAAACCGAATATGAAATATGATCCTTGCATAATGATCACAGCTAAACAAGCTAGCACTCATTTTATTTCTAAACTATAAATAAAAAATGAAAGAAATTTTAAGTAATGGAACATTATGTAAAAATCTTAAGACTACAGGCTAAATAAAAGCTCATCAGAGTTGAACATCACTGCGATCACCGCGCGTGTGTCAGTTTACAGCTTCTGTAAAGATCAGACAGCCTATACAGATCACACAATCTCAATTAACATTTCATGTAAATGTATAAATATTTCGATAAGCATTGTTAATGGAATATTTATAACGATATGATCTTGCTTTTGGTTATATGCCAGCTTTGAGCTCTTTACGCGCGCTCTCTCTCTCACTCTCTCTCTCTCACCAGCCGGCAGTTGAGATGCACTATACAGTAGCTACACATACTACACAGCAAACTAGCAAGATAACAGGTGCTGAAATCCACAGGACCAGTTTTATTTGTTGCTTGTTCTTATTTTAAAATGCCTTTCATTTTTAAAATCTCTCGTTAATATTGGCTATCGGGTAACATAATCTCCCTCAGAGATATTGGAGTTCAATAACGGGGTGCGCAGTAACGAACACCGCCCTGTAAGTTTACACGCTGCATAGATAGGCCTACAGCTCTGGTGTGTTATGAATTGCATGTTTTAAATGACAGCGAGACATGCTAAATTTAGTTTTTATTGTAAAATATACATTATAGCCCAGTACACAGTAAAATAATAATTTTTGAATGGCTTGCCTATTGGCGGCGTATATAACCGTTAAGCTTAAATAGGCTAAGCATATTTTAAATAATATTAAAACATATTAATACAAACTAGCCATCCTTTGATTTTTTTCATTTCTGTATATTTTTTATCAAACGAAAAATGCAATGAATTGTTTATTTTGGTTTTCATTTTATTAGAATTAATATAATTATTAGGCGACACAACTTCTACATAACATTGGCTCTGATTGCGGTTATACAGATATCCTACAGATAGACTTTTTGGCTCAAAGACATTTATGCCTGTTAATTTCAGTGCTGTATTTTGACAGATTACACAAAAGTCTTCAGCTATTCTACCTGTCAGCTGGCACCAGCCTCAGTTTTGCGACTTGACTTGGGTGGCATCTATACGTATCGATGTCTGTGTCTGGGTGACAGCGAGAGAGAAATGAGATTATACCTCAGATTCGATGTGTGGCCGCACGTCACAGTTACTTTACTGCAATTTTTGAATAATGGCTAAACATCTAAACTAACTTTTCCTTCGAATAAAAGCCGAAATATTTACAGACAGACAGACGAAGCAACTTTTGTTTTTTGAAGAGAGCGGCTTCAGTGATAAAAGACGTACACACACACACAACACTCTTGTCGACTAATTCATTATTGCTTTTTTAACATTAAACGCATAATAATCAAGAGCAAAAAAGAAGAGCTGATCGATGCGATGGTTGCTTGTTTCTCTGCAGTTGGTCTGTCAGTGCTAAATCACTTTTGTTTTAATAAAAAATAAGATTATTTATTATTAAACATTGTTGAATGTAAATTCTGTAAATAAAATAGCATTTTTTTGGCTATTGATCTTCTCTACCGGCGACCCACCCATAGTTAAACATCAAGTAGCCGACATTACGATTACCTGACCAGCGGATTAAGGACTCGCGAACATGAACGAATCGCACTGTGTAATTTGTGAAGTCGTGGACGCATAAGCGCAAGGATAACTAGTCCTTTACTAGTAAATGTCCATGGTTAATCATTAATAGATAAGGTCTCGGTATAAGTATCGGTCTCTACTCGGTATCGGCGAGCACACAAATTAAAATACTCATACTCAAATCGGTTTGAAAAAAGGTGGTGTCAGTGCATCCCTAGTTTCTACACGCTATAGTTGTTGCTACCATTTTTTGTTTATCACTAATTATTGAATTTATTAGCCTTTGAAACTCCAGAAAACGTCCTAATTGGAACATACACAAAAAAAGTTAATCAGTTCTCAAAAAACTTTAGGATGTATAATAATATATGAAAATTAATTGATAATAGCAATTGTATTACTTCAAATTGAAATTTCAATAGCTTTGCCAACTTGTTTTGATATTTCTGACTCTCGCAAGTGTTTCTGACCATCTGACTAGCACTTTTCAGGGTTAGTGAATCACTGAGGGGCCATGTAGACTTATTTTTACAGATGTCTCCTTGAGATTCAATTATTAATTGTTTTGGTTTTAAAACAACATTTGTGATGTTGTTCAAGGAGGTTGGTCCACAGTTTAGTCCAGTTATTTAATCACATATCCTTAGGGAACTTAATCAAAAATGCTTCAGTAAAACTTATTTGTTTAATATTACAAAGAAATATTGAGCACTGAGAACATTTAAGATTTTTGCAAATCTTGGCATTTCCATAAAGCGTTTTTCATGTAAAATACAAAAATGCACATTAAAAAAAAGTGATCCAAAACAAGACAACATTAGTTACAAATAAGCTATGACCATGCATTAAAGGTTGCATCAAGTGCTTTAATTAGTGAATCACAGCTCTGACAGTAAGAGTGGTTGAGCTTAAGCACATCAAATGAAAAGAAAATGAGAAGCATCTTGAAGGGGGCGGGGCATGTCAGATACTAGAAAGCTTTTGATTGGTCAAGATTTGATGAGCAACTGAGGTGATGTAAAAAAAAATTTGTTGATCCATTTAAGCAGAAGTGACTAACTCAGTGTTTCTACTCTTTCATGGACACCAATTTCAAGGACCTTCAAGGACATATTAAATAACTAATATTTTAAATCAATCAGTTTTGTAATTCATACCCCCAGCATGTAGCGGCATGAAAGTCCTGTCCTTAACATTTCACTCACACTTAATAATTACATTAAAATGTCATAATGATGTTTTAAATGTGATTTTTAAAAATGTTGACCATTTTATACTACCGTTTTAAAGTCATGTTCAAAGAACTTTAATACAATCAGTTGAATTCTATACTGACAATATTCAAATGAATATTGAAATTTAAGATTTTAAATTAAGAACTTTTTTGGAATTTTCGTTCAGGCTTTGAAAGCAGAACAGTACAATCGGCAAAATAAACTTTAAATTCAAGCACTTTCAAGGACCTGTGTTTGTTGTTAAGTACTTTCCAGGCCTTAAATTCATATGTCTGAAAATCAAGCGCTTTCAAGAAGTGTGGGAACCCTGCAAACTGCAAGCTTTGAGCGTTTATATCATTTTTATATCTTTTTAATGCAAATTTTGCCACTGTTTTGGAGCACACTAACTTATAGACATACTGAAAAAAAGGTTATTTTAATTTCACGGGACTTTTATGTAAATATCCTCAATTTCTATTTTATCTTGACTGTGAATGCAACCCACCTATGTGTGCCAGCATGCTCTTTTTATCTGGAGCACTGAAGTCTGTGTTGTCCAAGATGTCATGAGTTGGCAACATGTCCTTACTGGAGACACAGTTCTGAAAGTGCAAGAATCAAATATCTGTATAAAAATTTAAGGTATTTAACTTTTACATAAGGCCACGTGTCTGACTAGCAATTTCTCTCTGATCACGGATTATAACGCTCACTGACCTGAGTCCATGAGGGGAGCACCAGCAAGATTTTTAGGCTCTTCATATGCACCGAGCGATCCAGCAGCTCCACAGCTTTATCCAGATCATCCTGAGTACTCAACGGAATCACAAGCTACAGAATAGAGAAAGAAAAACAAAAACAAGATTATGGTACCTACAGTAGCCCTCCTGAATTATTAGCCCTTCTGTATATATTTCCCCAATTTCTGTTTAATGAAAAGAGGATTTTTTAGCACATTTTGAACATAATAGTTTTAATAACTAATGTCTAATAACTGATTTCTTTTATCGTTCATATTTTACAAGATATTTTTCAAGACACTAGTATTCAGCTTAAAATACCCTTTAATTAGGTTAAGATAGGTAATTGGCCAAGTCACTGTATAACGATGGTTTGTTCAGTAGATAATCAAAAAAAGAAAAAAAAAAAAAAACGCTATTTAAATAAAAACTATAAAGCAAATAAGACTCTCCAGAAGGAAACATATTATCAGAAATACTGTGAAAAATTCCTTGCTCTGTTAGACCTTTTTTGGGAAATATTCACAGGAAGGCTAATAATTTTGACTTCAACTGTACATACAAAAACAATCAAGTAATTACTTCAAAATTCCCATGAATAAATGTGTCATTCTACCTCATTATTGGTGTAATGCAGATCCATGCTCTGTCCAAAAGCGACTTTAGCTTTAGCACTCAGGTCTTCTAGACTGACAGGCCGAGGAAACTGCAGGATCCTTAAAGAGGAGTTCAAATTTTTAAATAGACAACCTCATCATTTCATTTAATTAGAATACAGCACAAATTCCCGCAAATTAATTATCTAATTATTACAATTACATAACTAGCCTTGTACTGAAAATTACTATGCTACAGCAATGTTGTGAACATCACATGAAAGTTAATAAAGAGCAGGTCATGTCGGCGCCAATAGCCTAGTGGTTATTGCGTCGACACATAGCACCAAGGTGCTTATGGTAAGCCGAGTTCGATTCCCGGCTTGAGGTCCTTTGCCGACCCTCCCCCATCTCTGCTCCCCACACTTTCCTGTCTGTAAAAATCTTCACTGTCCTATCCCAATAAAGGTGAAAACCCCTAAAAAATAAATAAAAAATAAATAAATAAAGAGCAGGTCAGATGGGTTATTTAACCGTTTGTAGCGTAGCTGTCCTTTAGTGTAAAATGTCTGCAAAGTTAATAAATATTGATATTGTTCAAAACTAATTCAATTCATCTTTATTTGTATAGCACTTTTACAATGTAGATTGTGTCAAAGCAGCTTAACATGGAAGTTCTAGTAAACTGAAACTGTGTCAGTCCAGTTTTCAGAGTTGAAGTTCAGTTTAAGTGAGTTCAGTATGGTTTAATTTTCACTACTGAAAGTCCAAACAGTGAAGAGCAAATCCATCGATGGGCAGCTCCACAAGTCCCTAACCAAGCAAGCCAGTGGTGACAGAGGCGAGGAATAAACTTCACCAATTGACGAAAGTGAAGGAAAAAAATCTAAATCAGGCCAAACTTCCTAGGCGGAGGTGCAGTCTAGGTGCCGGAGGCTGGAGAATGCTGGACATCCATCGTGAAGAAGCTGCAGGGGTGAGTGGGTCCATGAGATCAATGCGGAGACTCGTCTGTCACTGTGGTTTTTCAGGAATCAGTCTCACTCTCCCCATTACTCTATGACCGCCACGGCATCTGCTCAGGATATGGCCTGGTCCAGGATTATGGATACCTTGGTATAATTTCTTCACAGATCCTGGATCACATCAATAGTGCTACATGATCTCTAGAGGCCTCGGGGTGAGTAATCAAATAATCAAACTAATAAATTAACTAACAATCTGCACATGCAGATATCCGCAGATTTTCAGCTCATCGTTGAGTCTATTTATTTAGTTGTGTGTAAATTTATATTTATTCAGATTTTAAATTAATTTGAGTAATATTATTGACTAATATGAAAACGTTTATATGATTTACTAACAATACAGTTCGTAAAGTAATAATTTCTGTCTTTTAGTAGATATATTGTAAATATATTATATGAGAGACTTGCTTTGCTTACCAAATAAGTGGATCTAATTGGATTTGCATTGTAAACAATAAATAATAGTTAAAAATGTAATATTTTATTTAATATATTAAGTTTTTAGTTATGATACTCCCACAATCATTTCGCATAAATCCGTAGATTTTTCAGAATATTCTGCGCAGAAAAAGCAAAAAATGTTACTATGGTTTTTGAACTTAAAGATGTTGTAGGGGTTTCGTAAAATTAGAACAGTTTAATGAGGACCTATTATTCCCCTTTTTACAAATTCATTCATTCATTATTTTTCTTTTCGCCTTGGTACCTTTATTAACCTGGGGTCGCCACAGCAGAATGAACCACCAATTTATCCAGCATGTTTTAAACAGCGTATGCTCTTCTAGCTGCAACCCATCACTGGGAAACATCCATACACACTCATTCACACACATACACTCAGCGACCTTCTTGCTGTAAGGCGAACGTGCTACCCACTGCGCCACCATGCAGCTCCTTTTTACAAAATGAGAAATAAGTCTCTGATGTCCCTAGAGTATGAAGATTCAGTTTAAAAGAATGTCACTTTAAACTCAAATCAGATTGTGCTCTCTTTTCAAAAGAGGGAAGAGCTACAAATGCCTACTGTATGTGTCAGCATACTAATCCTATGCTAATAAGGGAGGGATCGTCACATAGGCGGGGTTTCCCCCTCAGATGACAAGTAAAAAGAGAGAATGTCAATCAAAGTGTTTCAAAAAAATACAATTAATAAATTTATACTATTAGAAGCTGGTTATATTCACAGACCGTTGCCAGACAACTGTGTTTAAACATGTAATATTTTTTATTTTTGCATAAAAGGTCCATTTTAAAATACCATATGACCTGCTCTTTAAATAATAAAAACCTAAAATGAATATTATTAATGTATATCCTGACTTAGAATATTAGGTGTTTGTACCTAAAGCATATTTAAGAGCTTGTTATAATTAGATTCTAAAATACACCCGAACAGATACACATAAACACATGATCATCCAAACGACAATCAACTTGGACTTTGAAAAAAAGAAGTCTCATTTGTCTTAGACCAAAATATCTTATGTGAAACGATCCTCATGGACTGGGATAAAAAAAAAATATTAAAAATACAGTTTTAGATAAACTAATGCAACATCCATTACACAGTGACTACAAGGCATGTCGGACAGTTTTAATTAAGAGAAACCACTAGAGGGAAGTGCTAAAAATAGGAAGTGATGTAGAGCTGAAGCAGGGCTTTTGGTCATTACCTCTTCTCTCCTCTGTACTCAAACTTCACCCTCACATCATTCTGTGAACAAGCAGACGAATGTTACACATCTCATTGCACACCATCATTCATAAAAGTCTCACATAGGATTGGGAAACATAATGAATATGAAGTACATGGTAGAAATTATTTCTGTGGGCAAAACAAAATTAAAGGTGCTGTATGTAAGTTTCTGACTCTTCTAAAGCATAAAAATACCAAAATATATTTGCAGATATTTAAGAAACATGCCAAGTAAATATTCTTGTTTATTTGAAAAACAATGCTGAAGTCAGATATTCTGCTTTGAAAATGTGCGTTATGTGCCAGAACATCTGTTTTTGTTTTGGTCATTTAACCCGCCCAATGCCAGTTTAGCCAATTATATTTCAGCACCTCGGGTTGCCTTTGCGGAAAACAGCTTATTTGATTCATTCAGTCATGAAGGCTCTCAAAGCATGCATACGTGACTGAAATGCGACCTCCAGTGGACTGTAGCAGACTCCGAAATGAGACAGAGATTCAGAGTTCCACATGAGGTGATCATTAATAAGCAAATATATAAATAATATAAATATTATAAACGTAAACATTAGGTGAGCAGGTTACATTGTAACCCCGTGTCCTAACAGCACGTTACATGACGAGATAAGCAGTGTTAAGTAATTTGGTTGTTTGGACCAGATGAAACACGATATTTAAATACCGCCATTCAGAAGCACAAAATAGTGCACGTACTGCACTTCAACAAAATGGTAAGGTTTATAATCGATTAGGTTAATACATATTAAACCTCTTTAACATTATTATATATACATGTTGAATCACTGATATGTGTTGGTTTGCCTTAAGTCACAGATCTTAAGTTCAATTTCAAACAGTTTATTTTAGTTTCAAGATCTGAGATAAACTGTCTGCTGCTGCTTTCAGTAGTATGGCAATAAATGTCATGTAAATCGGCATTCAAACTCACATTATTAACAATTAACACTGAATAAAGCACATGAGGTGTACCTGAGGTAAACATTATCAGTTTATCCTGTTGTTCAGCTGCAAGAAACAGAAGCTGTTTCTAAAATATAAATTATAGGTGTTTGTTAGGACGAAAACCTCTTTTAATGTGGAAAATATTCCTTGCTTTTATTAAGAACACGATTGAAATCAGCCTTCAGACTCGATAGTCAGGCTCGGTCCTGTTGGTGTCGTCAATCTGGCAACCTGCGCTTGTGTGTGTGTGTTTTGAACCAGGTGTGCAACATCTAGTTCAACCATTGGGTGTTAAACTTACATACTGCACCTTTAAGCAATGACGTGACTATTGCAAATATTCAAATGATTTTTAGATTAGTTTCACAATACTTCTTTATGTCAAGCCTTTTAATACAGATGTTTTAATAACCCTTAATTTTCTTAACTTCGGTATATAAGCGTATTAATGTTGGTAATTTTCATGAATCAGTTAAAAAACTGTTCACTACAATTAACACATTCACATTTCTTTAACATATTATTTATTTATTTAATGATTTAACCAGGAATGTCCAATTGAGATACAATATCTCTTCTACCAGGGAGTTGCCAAGACACATAAACACACCCAAAAATAGTTTAAACCATAATCAATTATTAAAACGGGCAGTTCTGAATTAACAGTTTCTAATTTTTTTTATATTTTAAAATATAGCGATAGATGGTAGCGATTTCATATGTAGTATATCTTGAAGCTCATTCCATACATATTAAGCATACTTGGAGAATTCAGATCGACCTAACTCTGTGTGAAAAAATGGCATTTTAAGTAAGAGTATATCTGCTGATCTGGTATTGTAAGTATTTGAACAGTACTCCAACAAATTAGATATATTTTGTGGTAATTTACCAACTAAAGCTTTAAAAATAAAAACTAAGATATGTTGTTATGATTATGATGATTACTGTATTTTTTGGCTAAATTTATACACATGCAGTATGGAGTGAATTAGAATAATTAAACAACACAAGACCTAAACTGCCCAATTTGGTCCCAGAACCTTAATCTATATATTTATTTTATTTTATTTCTATTTTTTTTTTACATTAAACTTTTATTGACTGTTTAACACAAGCTTTCATTTTACTGAAAAGTTCCTTGTAATGACATTAATATTAGAAGAAACATACATAAACATACATTAATATTAGAAAAAGCGCATGAATTTAGAAAGCTTTGTTTAAACTTCAACTTCATAACAGTACCGAGAATGATGGTCTGTGTGCACTAACCTGCAACATCACCATTATTCATCTGTTTGCATTTTATCTGTTTGCATTTGTGTAAGAAGTGACAGATAAGCTGTACTACTGATTTATAATGCCCATTCATCATACAGAATTACATACAGTGAGATAACAGTCTGGGCTCCTCTTAAATGGCCCTATGACTTCTACAATGCAGGAAAAACTGAACGGAATTACATAATTCAGTCATAAAATGAAATCAGATGCATAATGCTAACTGTTAAAATAATATAATGCTAACTGTTGTACACTCGTGACGTGGATTAAAGTTTGTCAAAATTAAACCACTGATTTTCGCATAAAACAGTTAAATATATTGGATTATGAAGTCTGAATGTTCTGCTTGTCTGTGTGAATGAATAGTGACATTTCATTAATGCACATATACTCAAGCTAGAATATGTGACACTTTCAGTAAGCTTTACAGCTTTTCTCGGCTCTCTATACAAGGACCTTTATATCATACGAAATTATTGTCAGATCAAATAGATCGAAGCATCTCAATGACAACCTATCAAATGTAGTAAAATGTTTGCTTTAACTTAAATTAATAGTAATAACTAGGGCTGTGCGATTAATCAAAATCGAATCGCAATCTGAAATGAACAAGAGGCTGCAATATAAAATATATATGTATATATGTAAACAAAAATAACGAATAACATCTGAGGTAAAGTGCTTCAAAACCAGTCCGCTTTGCTTCAGAAAATTTTACATGCTACACTTTCTGTGAGGCATCGCAGACATGGTATTGGTTGTTGTGAACTATGCCACATTGCACAAGAAGAAATTATTTAATCTTGTGTCACAACGTCCATTTGTCGTTTACGACTCCCCACGACACCCTACATCAAGCAAATTGTGCCGAAATTGTGTGATCTGACAGGGCTTAATAACTAGCCAATTGAGTGAGCACACTTTCGTTCTGCGCAATCATAATTGCGCAACTGAACTACGCCTAAAAAAAGGAAATCAAACAGAAAAGCGCAGAAAAGTCGGATTATGGTAACTGCTGCTTGAGAAGCATTAATAGACAAATTACTATCAAAGAAAAACATCATTTGTAATATGGGAATATTTTGGTTCAAAGTCACAGGCACCAAACAAAAACAGGTTATTTTTAACAGCTGTTGCAGAATTGTTGCCATGGCTTACAAATTATCGAGCTGAAGCTTAAATTAAGTTAAAATCAGCTTGAAGCTTGAATTAAATCTTGAATCAAATCGCATTCGCGATAATAAAAAAAAAAAAAATTAAATAAATAAATAAATAATTTAAAAAAAATAATAAAAAAACATGATTAGATATTTTCCCCAAATCGCACAGCCCTAGAAACAACCTTAAAAAAAAGGTTTAATAAATTAATAAATTATTTAATAAATTAAATAAAATTTGGAAAGAAATATAACAAATTTAATAGGTTCTACATCCGTGCCAGGGGCGCTTAACTCAAACTTATTTAACAGAAACAAAATACCTCAAATACAGTGCTCAGCATAATGGAGTAAAACCCATTTTGAAAATGAATATTTTTATCAATTTCTCAGTGAATATACGTCATATATTTTGATGCATTTGAACAAAGCATTATAAACAGATATATTTATTAAACTAATATTTAGGGTAGGGCTGCACAATAACAGAAAAAATGCTAATCATGATTATTTTTCTCAAAATGTTGATCACGATTAATAATAATAATGACGATTATTCATTTATATGCATGTATGTATGTGTGTGTGTATATATATATATATATATATATATATTCTTATTAAACATTACTGCCACAAATATAAAAAAAAAACACAACTTGTAATAAAACTGGGCGGGGATTAGATACTAAGAATCCAATACTTGTGTAATTATTGTAATAAACTAATAAGTTATAAAGCAGAGTGTTGCGACCAACATGACAAAGCATCTGCAGTTGGTTCATACTTCATGAATATCGAATTAAAATAATGGCGTGTTGGTTCATTGTGCATCCCGTGGGTGCAACCAACAAGAGTTGTGCATTTTAGTTTAACTTTTTGAGCGTGATGAGCAGTTTGGTGTTTTATTTAAATACATTCTAAATACGTTTATTAAATGCATTCTCTCCGCCTCCTCATTCACAAACAGCAGGACCCGCTGCTAAAGCACGCATGCAAGAGAGACAGCTTTACACTCAGTCATTCATAATCTTAGCTTTTGTATCGGAGTCAAAAGAATATATTAAAGTAGAATGTACTTTTAACATTCCCGATATGTTTAATCTTTTTTTATCTTTTCCTTTCAATTCTCTTCAGCAAATCAGATTTTTTTAAAGCTGCTTGATTTTTTTAAAACCAAAAGCAGAGCCCGTCAGTTGGTGTTTTTCCATAAGATACACCTTTATGAATGTTTTATTTTATGAGTAACTTCTTTAATGTGCTTTTTAATCATTTTATTCTATTCCAAGCAGCACTTAGATGCAAATTTATCCTCGAAAACGTGGCATGAGAGCAATGCATGTGTCTGATGATTGTCTTTTTTTCCTGCGCGCGCGCAATCAATTCCTGATCCTTTTGCATAAAGGTTTTAATGAAAAGACAGGTCATTTAATTACTTTCGATGTGGTAAAATATTTGTTAAACGAATGTTATTTTAAAAAAGCATATTTACATAATAAAACTGTAAAACAGACTACAGTGCATGGTCTAATCGGAAATAAAGGAAATTAGTTATACATTTCATTATTTAATGCATTAAATAGGCTAGTCTTTTTATAAATTGAGTTTAATTGATCTGAAACTTTTAATTGCATTTTTATTTCCAGTAAATAATAAAAGTTGCATCAGATTGATGAAAACGAACCTGAATACCTGCGTGAACAGGGCCACAATGACTTTTTTTTGTACATTAAAATAATTGGATACAGCGTCTTCTGTCTACATAACTGGCAAACCCGTCAGAAAAACTGCTGAATCTCTGCGAATATTTGCTTAACTTATAAAACAAATGTTGTCTGGTTTAGTGATGTTAGCGATGCATAGAAAAAAGCAAAGCAGAATTCTTCTGAGCTCATTAACCTACTAATGACAGCCACTTTGTGATGGCTTTTAAGGTGGTTAATAGGGTTTGTTGTGTTACCTTGGGAGGTTTGGACTCAACAGGAGCAAAGGCTACCTAATCAACATTGCATTTCTCGAAAAAAACACTTGCAATCCACACACAGTCACCTCATGCTTGTGATGCGGTACAATCCGTAAACTCCTCCCATTAAAATAACAGCTTGGTCTTTATACTGTAAAATCGCGACGATATTTAATTATTGATCGTGGGCCACAAATATCGTTATCGTGATCATATACGATTAATCGTGCAGCCCTAATTTAGGCCCCCGAACATCTTCAGAAATATAAAGACAATACATTTAAATTCAAGTGAAATATTGGGAAAGAAAACTACAAAATTAAAAAAAAAAAAAAAAAAATATATATATATATATATATATATATATATATATATATATATATATATATATATATATATATATATATATATATATATCATTTTTTTTCGTTTCTCTTGAATTTTGCTCTTTTTTTATTTTGAATGTAATATTTTTCCCTAACATATAAATTTTGGCCACTAATTTTGGACCGTTATCGTAAATTACTTTGTTAGATTAGCTCCAGATTTGGCTTCAGTACTGACTAATCCGATCTATATGTATAAATATAATATTGTGAAGCTTCCTATAATAAACATGAATCTAAATGAGAGATTTGTGAGGGGTGTACTCATATATGCGGAGCATGGTAGCTGGTGCTGATGTGAATTAGAAAAGAGGCGATACAGACCTGGTTCTTGGGAGAGGAGGCCTTGGGTTTGGCCAGGTCAGACAGAACAGATGGTCGACTGGATCGATGCAGCACCGCCAGGTCTTGCATAATGGAATTCAGGGCCTCCTGCTCATCTGCAATGTATTTTATTATGTATTCTCGTTATATTCATTAATGCTCAATTAGGCATGGGACGATAACCGTTTTCAAGGTATACCATGGTTTGAAAAAGTCAAGCTTTTAAACCGTAAAATTTTTCTGCTATACTGTTTCTACGGTAGGTGTAAGATTTTTCATTAACATCTTTTTAATGACAACAGTATCTCCAGCAGAAAAGATATCCAAAGATGCCATTTTAAATTGTAAAAAACGTCTGTGTTTTTGAAACAATTGAAGACAGCAAAAGTCAGAGATTCATTTGAATTATTTAGCCTGACATGTTTACTGCTCCAAAATATTTTAAGTGTTTATCAAAATAAAATCTATTGTGCTCAAAGGGGAAAAAGTTTTTGTTTTTTTACACAGACATTCACAAGAATATATTACCATAAAATTGTAATATTTTTATACAAGGTTATCATACCATCAGTATCTTGTACCGGCCCATGCCTATTCTCAATACACTTTAAAAAACATTTGCGCACACTTACCCATTTTGACTGATCACTGGTTCACCCAGGAGTAAAGGAAAGAGGATTCTCCCATGAAATGGGATCCTTTCTCCTATACAAGAAAATAATACTTTGATTATATAAATGATAGAATTATTTATTAAGATGACATATTTGTAATAATCGAATAGACAAAAATCACTAGGTCTAAATTGCACAATTATAGCTTTACAAAGCAACAAATTAGAAAACAAAACTGATCAATGACACAAGGGAAAAGGCTTTCAATTATACCAAATTATGACATTAAAACGAAAAAAATCTCTCATTAAAAGACACATTTATTGTCCTTCATTACCAAGCTCTTAAATGTTTTATAGGACAACATTTAGTTTGTCTCTGTGGTATTTAAACATGTGTATCTAACTTTAAATTGCAAAAGAATCATCAAATTTAAATTGCAAAAGAAAAATCATGACAGCAAAACACAAGCAAACGTAATAACTGATAAAAAGCTTATCAGAGAATGTCATAAGTCACTATTTACCATTTATGACCACGTATCATAATTTGTGTACAGCACATTAAAAACCCTCAAAATGATATGCAATTTAATGAACAACTAAATAAAATGTAACTTGAAGTTTAGTCACAACGCTAATAATTAAGCTAACTGGTTAGCACACATACCTGTCAAAACTACTGCTTGTCAAAGAAGCAACCAAATGCGATTGCATGATTATATATTTAACATAAATCACAATGACATTAATGTATTTATCACAGTATAATCTGTGCTTCAGAGTAGTGTTAAATATAACTACTGCACTGACACACTTATAAACACAGTTAGCCGTTTAGCTCTCTAACTGTTAGGCCACAGTTAGCATTGCGCAAACATGCTAACGAACAACTCAAACAGCTATCAGAAAAACACAAACAGATATGTCTGATTTAAGTGTCTTTGTTATGCAGTCATCCAGTTAAACGCATAAAAATAAAGCTCAATTGATCACCTGGGTGAGCTCGGTCCGTTCACTTCCTCATCCAAAGATATGAGGCCTCGAGAGGAATCTGACACTCTGACAAGACTCAAATAAACGGCTTTAACTTCAGTCCAAGGCCTGCCTGCACGGCCAAACCATCTCCCGCTGACCCCAACACACTTTGCAGGTTAGCGAATACAGCTGACGATAAATCCAGGGTAATGTGAAGATGAATAAAGCTAATCTTCGCCCGCGGACGGAGGTTTGTTTACATTAGGTTAAACGCGCTCGACCTGACGAAGATCAACTGTTGTCAATTACATTGAGAGAAGATTGGCGATGTAGGACTATAACAATGCACAATCTGTGAAGGTCTGGTCAGAAAATAAATCCAAGAAGACGAAACGGCACATTTAGCAAAATGTGTTAGGTATTAAGTACACTTAAAACACTGCAAACGCAGACACACACACACGCTACTTTAGAACAGCACCGCTGTCTTTTGACTGAAACTCACGTGTCTCGACAGCGCCATCTGCCGACGGCCACATCGTGATAATGCCTCGGATGGTCAGAGACGCGACAGTGTCAAATTCTTACCAATCAGAGAACGTGGTTAGATTGTATTCGACCAATCAGAATATTGAATGCTCTCCGGAAAAACTCCCATTTGATTTGCACGCACATGTATGCTGCGTGCGTGAATGCACATCCGCTATGCACAGGTATTTGACATGTTTTATGAATATTTTTTAATTGAGGTAAATCAGTCTATACCGTTAAATACAAACGTCACATTCATGAATGACTTATCTGTCAGAGTATATACAGATATATTATTTTCCTCCTCGTTCATCAAAACATTCTGCCATCTGGTGGATAAAGTTGTGGATTGCACAAAAATGGTTAAAGGATTAGTTCACTCAAAATTGTAAATTCTGTTACTATTAATTATTACCCTCTCTCATGTCGTTCATTGACATTTTACAACGCTCCAGAGATGTTTAACATCCAGAAAATGAATCAAAAACCTTGTGACTTCTGTGTTTCAACTGTTATCATACAAAGCTACAAAAAGATTTCCGATTTCAATCATTAATTCATTCATTCATTCATTCATTTTCTTTTTAGCTTAATCCCTTTATTAATCTGTAGTCGCCAGAGCGAGATGAACCGCCAACTTATCCAGCATATGTTTTACACAGCTCTGATTTGTGCTCCCTAATCAAATGTAAAAACAAATTTCTTCGTTAATTTCTTCCATGTTTGTTCAGGGTGCATGTTTACTATGGGCAATATGAGCCCATAGTTTTTGACTCATGTTTTGCCTGTTGTGCTGATGACACTAATGGCAATACATGATAATGTAGTAAACGCACACCCTGACTAGCTGAGGCAAGAGAAGATACACTCACTGGTACTGGCTTGGACCCACTTCTGCCTTCAGAACTGCCTTAATCCTTTGTGGCATAGATTCAACAAGGCACTGGAAATATTCCTCAGAGATTTTGGTCCATTTTGACATGATAGCATCATGCAGTTGCTGCTGATTTGTCGGCTGCACATCAATGAAACAAATTTCCCATTCCACCACATCCCAAAGGTGCTCTATTGGCTTGATATCTGGTGACTGTGGAGGCCAGTTGAGTACAGTGAACTCATTGTCATGTTCAAGAAACCAGTCTGAGATGATTCACGCTTTATGACATGGCGTGTTATCCTGCTGGAAGTAGCTATTAGAAGATGGGCACACTGTGGTCACAAAGTGATGGACATGGTCAGAAACAATACTCAGGTAGGCTGCGGCATTGGTATGTTTAATTGGTACTAATGGGTCCAAAGTGTGCCAAGAAAATATCCCCCACACCATTACACCACGACCATCAACCTGAACCGTTGATAAAAGGCAGGATGGATCCATGCTTTCATGGTGTTGATGCCAAATTCTGACCCTATCATCCGAATGTTGCAGCAGAGCTGCCGCTCACTGGATATTTTATCTTTTTCGGTCCATTCGCTGTAAACACTAGAGATGGTTGTGCGTGAAATTCCCAGTAGATGAACAGTTTCTGAAATACTCAAATCAGCCTGTCTGACACCAACAACCATGCCACATTCAAAGTCACTTAAATCACCTTTCTTCCCTATTCTGATGCTCGGTTTAAACTGCAGCAGATTGTCTTGACCATGTCTACATGCCTAAATGCATTGAGTAGCTGCCCTGTGATAGGCTGATTAGAAATTTGCATTAATGAACAGTTGGACAGGTGTACCTAATAAGCCAGTGAGTGTATATTCACACAGGGTCTTAGTGTTTTGGGGGTTTTTTTGGCACCCAAAGGTGTTCTTGAAGCTTCATGTGATTACAGTTAATCTATTGAAGTCACATGTAATGTTTTGACAATGCTTTTGGCTCTTTTTCTGAACCTTTAACATGGACCATTGCTGCATATAAAGGATGAGAGAGCTCTCGGTTTTCATCTAAAATATCTTAATCTGTGTTCTGAAGATGAACGAAGGTCATCAATGGATTGGAGCAATAAAAGGATGAATAATTAATAACAGCATTTATGTGAACTAAATCTTTAAATATAGATAATTTTTTTCCCATCATTTTATTAGAAGGTCAAAAGGTCATCTCTATTGGATCAATGTTACACTTCAATGTAATTAAAATGTAATGTAATGTGTGTATTTATATAGCGCATTTATCATGTATGGCCATACACCCACAGCGCTTCACAATCACAAGAGGAGTTTCTCTCCGCCACCACCAGTGTGCAGCATCCACTTGAATGATGTGACGGCAGCCACAGGCCAACGGCGCCAGTGCCTTGGGATTATTAATGACCACAGAGAGTCAGGACCTCGGTTTAATGTCTCATATGATTTTCTTTTGCATAAGTGTGTTCAAAGACAAACAGCACACAAGTAATAGTGTATGAAGTAATTTATTTTTACAAAATTCATTAACTTACACATTTGTCACGTATCAAACAGTTGCAAAATGTCACCCAGTGCATTGAGTGACTTCACAGCCCTCAAACACAAAGTCAATTATGTCCAAAACGAGTATATTTTAATCATTTACCCTTATCCATCTTTCGCCTATTAGGCTAGTGCACTAAAAAGAGGCCCAATTTTGCATTAAAGGTGTTACACTAAAGAGTTTAAATGGAGACAGAACAAAAATCATCACTCATCAATAACTATATCCCACACTGAAATCAAGATTGATATTGTTTTGATTAGTGTTTTCTTTACAAACTATTTACTTTAATATTAGTGTCTACAGGACAGGATATTAGCATGATCTTCTAAAGTAGCTTTGTAGTCGTAATAGGATTTACTCACTCATGTTTGCTTTAGGAATTTACTGCTTGTAAGCTAGAAGTCTTAACTGTATATAAGCGTACAATGTTAAATAAATAATGAGCTTAGAAGTGAAGCTAATTTAACAGTAAAATATCTATATACAAGGTCTCCTTGACCATATATCACACTCAGTTTTAAGGCTGATTGAAATGAAAGGCTACAAATTAAAAAAAGAAATAAAATGACACTGATAGTGTGGTATAAATAAATTTGAACAAAAATAATACAATTCCGACAGATTCGCTTATATAAATAGTGCCTATGCTAAACATTTGAAAAATATTTGGTCTTCTGATTGGTGATAAACAGTCAAACAAAAAGGAAAATCTAGGATCTGTCTTAGAGGCACTTGACACATAAATACAAGCAATATTGTTCACTGAATAAACGCTGGAAGACGGACTATTATACACAATGACTCTAAGAGTCTTTGGACCTTTTTTATGCTTAACACAGATTAATCCAGTGTAATAGCATATTATTTTCGGTCTGTAAATCTAAGGTTGATGGGCGCTCCTGGACAAAGCAGGCCATGGGTCTTGGCTTGAACCTCTGTGGTCTGAGGAGAAACTTCAATGTGGAAGTTCTGCAGGAGCTGCATGAGAAGAACGTCAATACACCATTAAACAATGTAAGTGGATCTTGCTTTAATGCTAATATTTAAGACATTTGCGTACAAATACACACCTGTGTGAGAGCCAGATGCATCTCAAGCTCGGCTATTCTCCTCCCGATGCAGCTGCGGATGCCGTAGCCGAACGGGATGGAGCCGAAGTTGTCAACGCGGTCAGAAGCATCCTTGCGGATCCAGCGATCGGGACGGAATTCTTCAGGACGGGGGAAGTTCTCCTCATCCATAGAGGTGGAGTAATGACACAGAGCCAGCTGAGTCTGTGAACATAGGAAGTTGATGAGTTTTCATGACATGGAAAGAATTGTTTGATGACATATTAAAAGACTCAATTTAAAGGGGACATATTATGCCCCTTTTTACAAGATGTAAACTAAATCTCTGATGTCCCTACAAGCTGTATGTGAAGCTTCAGCTCAAAATACTCCACAAATAATATTTTATAACTCTTTGAAGCTGCCCCTTTTAGATCCAAATTGCGCTGTTTTCCGACTGTTTCTTTAAATTCAAATGAGATTGTGCTCCCGGCCCTTTTTTTTCTAAAGGGGGCGGAGCTACAAACACATATCCATCATGATTGTGGCAGATTCCAAATGGAGCTAATGTTATCTCTGTTCCAAACTGAAAATGTCAAAGGTTTTTAGCTGAATCTGTGGTCCTTGGTATTCATTTAATGCAAGTAAATGGACACCAGCTTTTGAGATTAAAATAAACAAGTACAAACAAGTCCTCAGTGTCTTATCTGGACCGAAGGCAAAGAGCATAGAATCACCAAGAGGCAACACTCTAGTGCGGTTTGGTAAACAGACACTAGATGTCGCTAGTGTCATGTGGCGGCCATTTTGGAATGAAAATTCCAATAGAACAACAGCATATTATAAGTCTGTAAAATAAACAATCAAAAGTGCTGATGATTGTGATAGTAAGTGGTGTATTGTCGTCTTTCAGATTGTATCTCAGCTTTAATGCGCTTTTAAAATAAATAAATAAAAAACAAAGCAGCTGCTTGCCATCTTGACAGCAATCAGATCCAATGGACGGCCGATCGCTTTCACTCCAAAATGGCGGAATCGCTGGGCGCTGCTGTTGCAATGGAACGTTCTATTGAGTGTCGCCTCTTTGTGATTCTAAGCTCTTTGGCGAAGGGGACTCATCTGAACATCTATGTACAGTAAGTGTTTATTTTTAATTCAATGTTTATTTATATAGCGCTTTTACAATGTAGATTGTGTCAAATTAACATAGAAGTTTTAGTAAATGGAAAGAGCTGAAGTTCAGTTTAGTTCTGTTCAGCTGGGTAAAACATGTGTTGGATAAGTTGGCAGTTCATTCCGCTGTGGTGATCTCAGATTAATAAAGGGACTAAGCCGAAAAGAAAATGAATGAATGAATGAATAATACATTTTACAGAGGCCTCTGAATGCAGCGAGATAGAAATTAGGGCAGTACAAGTCAACTCTTGTTTTTTGAGACATAAAACATCTGCGTATATCCAAGTAAAGGTAATTTATATCATATCTAGGAGTGCAGGAAGATCAGGCATAAACAAAGCTTTATTATATGGGGCAAGTTTTGACCTGTTTATAATGATTATATAAAAATAGACCATTTTGAGGGACGTTAGCAATAACAATGGTCCTAACGTATTTCCTGTTTTACTTTTTCATTTCCATAGCTTCCACATATTGATAAACAATGTTATCATAGCTGTTTTAATGTTTAGTTATGGTTGAATTCTCTCTCATGATGAAATGATGGAAATGTTCATGGGCCAATGACATCACCACGTTGAAATGGTCAGTTACATGATATCAAAGTCCCTTTAAGGCAAGTCATCTTTGAAACACCTCACGGGCAGTATGCTCAGGCATTCTGTCTGAATGGGAAAACATCAAATTCTCCAAAACTGCTGGCCAAGCTTACCATTGAATTTCTTATTTGAAATCATCAATAAAAGTAATTGGCAAGTGTCTTTAGTTTCATTTCTAAACGCCTGAATCACACAAAATCTGGAGAAACTCATGTCTGGTCTAAACCCCTCCCCCGGAGAATCATCAATCTATAGCGATCAATAATTGGCTCCTGTACTAGAAGGCGGGCTTTATTCGCCATATAGCGATCGATGATTGGCTCCATAACTAGTAGGCTGGGCTTTAATTACCAAATTGTTATACTTTTCCCCATTCAAAACAATACGAGTGACACGTCTTGTGTATTCTATAGTCTTTGATGATATGTGCTGCTCTTACCCCTTTAGGAATGAGATAACCTCCAATGATCAGATCGTCATGTGTAACACGTCCATTTCCAGGGAGAACAGGGAAAAGCCTGCGTGAAGTAGAGAGATGAAGTTAAATAATGTTTTATTTTAAACAGTCACCTTGTATCCCGACTTAATAAACTTTGAAATTAATAAGAATTTTATTTTCATAGTGGTGGGCGGAGCTTACCTGAGTGTCTCTTTAACAAGCCCTCTAATAAGCGGCAGATGAGGAACATCCTCTCCAGTTGGGACTCGACCTCCCAGGACTTGGTCCACTTCCTCAAAGATCTGCTGCTGTATTGTGGGATGCCTAGCCAGAAGGTATGTGCTCCACGATAGCGTAAAAGAGGTCTGTGAAGGTGCAGAGAGATCAAAATGTTGAGGAATTTTTGAGGAGATTCTCGGTCTCTGTTAGAGGGTTGGAAATATAACTTTCAATTCGATATTCAAAGACCTCAATATACAAGTTGTAAAATGTAAGATTTATGAAAATGCATGCCTTACACATTTGAGCTGCATTAAGAAGTTCACCATGAAAACACTGAATGCCACTTTAAATTATTGGCCATTTTGCCTGGTAATTAGGAAATCAAGAGATTCTATGTTCTACCTTTGATTTTTTCAGGGTTTTTCACCTTTAAAGTCAGCATGAGATTAAAATTTACTTTATATATACAGTAAATACATTATCGGTAAAAAGTTTGGGGTCAGTAGGATTTTTAAATGTTTTAAACTAAGCTTCTCCTGCTCACAAAGGCTGCATTTATTTAATCAAAAATGCAGTACAAATTGTGAAATGTTTTTGCACTATAAAATAACAAAAGTAGTTTCAAAAGTCACATGACCCTTCAGAAATCTCTCTAAAATTAATTATTATTCATTCATTCAGTCAGTCAGTCAGTCATTCATTCATTCATTCATTCATTCATTTTCTTTTCAGCTTTGTCCCTTTATTAATCAGGGGTCGCCACAGTGAAATGAACCGCCAACTTATCCAGCAAATGTTTTACGCAGCGGATGGCCTTCCAGCTGCAACTCATCACTGGGAAACACCCATACATTCTCATTCACACTCATACACTACAGAAAATTTTGCCTACCCAATTAATCTGTACTGCATGTCTTTGGACAGAACACGCAAACTCCACACAGAAACGGCAATTGACCCAGTCGAGGCTCGAACAAGCGACCTTCTTGCTGTAAGGCGTTTGTGTTGCCCACTGTGCCACCACGTCGCCTAATTATTATTATTATTAATAATAGTATTATTATGATTAATATTAATATAATTATAATTATTATTATTAGTAGTATTATCTTTATTATTAATGATAATAGTAATAAAAGCAATAATGACTGGAAAAATAATTTCATTTGAAACTACATAGAACAAGAAAGCAGTTATTTAAATTTTTTTCTAATTATTTAACAATTTTTTTACATTTAAAAAATGTGTCCTTGATGAACAGAATAATTTTCTTAAGAAAACAATATGAATAAGTCCTTGTTATAAATTGTATATAGTTAAGTTATGCACTTAATTATTTAGTAAAAATTAATTTGCCCTCAATCTTTAATCGAACATCTTCCCTCCCCCTCTAAACGACTTTTATTCCCTTCTGGTCACATGGTCTGCCTTTAGGGCGGGGCTAGCAGTTTCTTGTTCTGCCCTGCCTTCGCAGGAAGCATTGGTACAAACAATGATTCCATCTGTAATCATTGTTTTGCGCAGTGGATGCCCTTCCAGCTGCAGCCCAGTACTGGGAAACACCCATACACACTCACATTCACGCACACACACTCATACACTACGGCCAGTTTTGTTTACCCAATTCACCTATAGCACATGTCTTTGGACTGTGGGGGAAATCGGAGCACCTGGAGGAAACCTACGCGGACACGAGGAGAACATGCAAACTCCACACAGAAATGCCAACTGTACCAGCTGGGACTCGAACCGGTGACCTTCTTCTTGCTGTGAGGCGACAGTGCTAACCACTGAGCCATAGTGCCACTACGTCATGATAATGACAGACTTAACTTTCGTTTCATGCCGACTTTAAGGAACTGGACAGTTGAGACAGGATTGCGTAGGAAGCAGAGAGAGAGGGGAAGCATCAGCCAAAGACCTCTAGTCAGGAATCGAACTTGGGCCACTGTGAGCACCACAGTGCAATATCAGGGTCTAAAAAGTCTTAAAATTTTAGGCCTTAAAAAGGTCTAAATTCACTGAAATATTGTCTTGTAGGTCTTTAAATTATTTTAAGAGGGTCTTAATTTACCTTTGTTTATATGAAGCTACCCAATCGATCCAACACACATCCAATCACCAACAATACATTTTTATAAAACATTTAGCAAAACTAAATTTATAACTAAAATATAATATAATAATTTATAACTAATTTATAACTATAAGCCTGTTGTTCATACATTTAATAAAAAAAAATAACTCTTTAAAAACTTCAGTAAAGTTATGTTAGTTAAGATTATGTACGTTAAGATTAGTTTTTTGATGGGACAAGTAAAAATGTGTTTTTTCTGCAAGGCCATTAAAAATATCCTTGGCATTTTGCTCTATATAAGTCTGAAACTTCATTCTTCATGGTCTTAAAAAGGTCTTAAATAGTCTTAAATTTGACTTGGTGGAACCTGCAGAAAGCCTGAATATGTTGACGCACTTAACCACTGGGCTATTAACGCTAACTATTGTTAATTTGACTAAATAATGTTGCATATGTGGATATTTTGTGACACGGTGGTGCAGTGGGTAGTGCCGTCGCCTCGCAGCAAGAAGGTCGCTGGTTCAAGCACGGGCCCAGTTGGCATTTCTGTGTGGAGTTTGCATGTTCTCCCCGTGTTTGCGTGGGTTTCCTCCGGGTGCTCCGGTTTCCCCCTCAGTCCAAAAATGTGCTCTAGGTGAATTGGAAGGACATCCACTGCGTAATACATTTGCTGGATAAGTTAGCGGTTCATTCCGCTGTGGTGACCCTGATTAATAAAAGGACTAAGCCAAAAAGAAAATGAATGAATGATTGAATGTGGATATTTTTAAAAATAGATGGTATAAACTGACCCTGAAAATCTAAGTGGGCAAACTGTACACCCACTTATAACAAAAAGATTACTTAAGTCACAGCTATACTACATCTTTTATACAAGACTGTGATTACATAACCACTGATTCACTCCCATGCTCCGATTTTCCCAAACTTGTCCACCCCCCAGTGCCGCTTTTGTTAACCGCCTTTCAGAGATCACCCAGTCAACATTATTCACTTTACCCCCCTTGTTATGCGCCCTTTCTCTTCACCCCTTAATCCTGTAACGAAACACCTGCAATGCTTCTCTCCATTCATCATTAGTTTTTATCTCGGCTCAATCTGGGCCTAAGAAAGTTGCTGTCATGTGCGTTCAGCTCCAGCGATCACACTCTTTGTTTTTGGGTGACTAATTCCTGGAGCCTTAACCCAAAACAGGGACCTTGCCCGATTGAAGTGAAGGGAATTCAAGACAGACAGCGAGGGAACGATTACATGAGCAGTTTTGGCTCACGGTTGCTAACGTGATCCTACGGCTCAATGAAAGGGAAAAGAGAGGGAAAGATCAAAGAGAGGAGGATGCCAACAGACACATCAGCGAAACAGGAGAGCCTTGGTGGCTCTTGTTTATTGTGGGTGAGACGTATGGCTTGAGGTCAGCGTGGGGTCAGGTGAACACAGAGGTCCCCATGGAGACGTTGGACACCCGTTACGATCTGACCATTTGAAGTGAGTTCACGGGAGGAGAAAATGGCTCGTGAGACACAGTCCTGATGTGAAAGTTCATTTATCATCGCCATTAGCACAAGCGTTTCTCCAGATGTCTCAATTAACAATGTGCCCCTGCTTCCTAAATCACTTCTGCTTGGAGATACTTCAATGGAAGTACGAGCAGCAGCGTATAAATTGACTAATTTGGCTCCCCA
This sequence comes from Danio aesculapii, assembly GCF_903798145.1. NCBI lineage: Eukaryota > Metazoa > Chordata > Actinopteri > Cypriniformes > Danionidae > Danio > Danio aesculapii. The sequence goes on from NC_079440.1 coordinate 11,989,431, forward strand.
ACAAAGCGAACTTGTGGCAAATTATGAGTCACGGATTACAAGTTCAGAAGTGATGACGTGTAATACCCTTTTTCCCAGCAGCCCAGTCCTTACCGTGTCCACCCCAGCCAGGAGCATTTCTGTCATGTTTGCGTAGATCTCCTCTAGATTCATCTCTCTGGTGACCAGCATGTGAGTCAGCAACCCTCCTTTAATCTCTTCGCTCTTCTCCATCTGCTTTTTGATCTCAGAAAGCCTCTTGTCCACATGGATTTGACCTGAAACAAACATTAAGCTTTTAAGTAAACGAAAAAAAAGCTACTTTGTCACAATGTCCCGTCACACCACAGTCCTTCTGTTCTTACTGAATTTAAAGAGGCCGTCCCATGAGCTGCAGAATTCCTCCCAGGGTTTGGGAATGATGGGCCGCAGCCATTTGGGAATGGCACCGGCGTACATGGTGGTCTTAAAGGAGCTGAACATGAGGTGCAATGCGGTGATGTACTCTTGACTCATCTTAGGAATTTCATTTTCCAAGCAGCCCAGACGAGTCTCATATAAAATAGTTGCAACACCTAAGAAAGAGGCAAATATGTTTTACTCATCATATTGCTTCACATTTATGTACTGACCATATTATATAGATATCCTAGTAATAATTGCAGTTGCACACTGGATCATGTTTATTACAATTCTGAGTAGGTTGAGTTCCAAAAATCGGTCACTTCAAAGAGGGTTAAGTCATTTAGTATGCAACTTACAAAGCTAATATTCGAAACATATCTGTGTATGAGATAACAGCACAAAAACTCAAACTGAATAGTTCTGAATGAACTATTGATGTAATTGTAGCTGAAATTAAATCCTTGCTAGATTAAATAAACAAATTCAGACCTTCGTGATAGTGCTGTTAGTTTGAACTGCTTTTATGGCTGAAATTTAAGATGTTTCCATTTGATAAATTTTTTGTCTTTGACATTGTTATTGATCTAATGTGAATCAACATTGAGCTGAAGAAATTTAGCTGATTAATGATAGTGAATAGGATTTGTTTCTTTATTCATAAACACAGCAACAGTGACACTGTTATTGATCCAAACTGAATCAACAATAAACTGAATTGAGCTGATTTATGACAGTAGCTATGTTTCCATCCAAAATTGCAAATTAACTTTATGTGCAAAACTGGATTATCGCATAAAAGATTTGCGAATAAAGCAGCGTTTCCATCCAACAAGTCAAAGCGAACAAAATCATCACTTCCTGATTATCTGGCGCCAAAAATGTATGGAATTTGCTGCAGTAGGAGAAGCTGTGTGAATCTTATCCTGACACGCAGTGATCGCGCGGTGGCATTTGAAGTCGTGAGACGCGGAGCACAGACGATGTCATTGGAGGTCTGAGGGGTTCTGGAGGTCATTAATAATATTATAACATCAAAACTGAAGCAGTTAAGGTGTTTTAGAATGACCAAAACAACATTTCAGATCTTTTATAATGTGCTCAGCCTGCTGGTTTGTCCATTCACACATTTCTATCATCACATGATCTCTTATAACAAAATCACATGACCTTTTTTAATGCGCTTAGTGGAATCTGTGTGGTAAAAGTGTTTCTGTCGTGGTTTATGTCTATCTTTTCTTATCGAATAAAAAGTTTATGCTACTACAGCACTAAAAATGTACTTTTTACTTTTATTTTAAGTAAAAGTACACTTTTTTAAATGCGTTTTTACGCGCATGTCCAAATGCGCATGAAAATAGGTGGATGGAAGCGTAGCTAATGACACTGTTATTGATCCAAACTGAATCAACATTAAACTGAATTGAGCTGATTAATGACAATTTTGTCATCTGCATAGCTGTTTTTTGTTACCGTAAAACTGCTTTAAAACTATATTTTATAGACTGCTATACAAATAAATTGTAAAAATGTGAAATAAAAACACATTTACTGGATTTAAAACTCTAAAGTCATTCCCAAAGAAGCCCATTACTGTCTCTGGATCATCTGCTTAACACCCAGATTCAGACCTCCTAGGTAGGTGGCTGCAAATTCATTTATGCAGAGGACTCATATTCCTTTTTTAGAAAACTCCAGAAAGACCAGTGTGCTACTTGATTCTCACCTTGGTTAGGAAAAAAATCCCCACTATAGTGGTAGAGGAAATCAAACCACTATGAAAGGAAACCCTTGACTGAAAGCCAAATCCTGTTCTTTCATCAAAGAATGAGTGTAAATCTTCACCGTAAATACCTTCAACTTGGCTGTACCACACACACACACGCTACCCTCAGGCTCACCTTCCATGGCATATTTGAAGAACAGATCATTAATGTTGAGGACAGTCTGGCTGTCATCCTGCTGGCTTCGCAGTGTCTTCACTCTCTTCACCAGGTCAGCCACCACATCGTTAACGTCGGAAGAGAAAACAGCCACATCTCGGGGACGCATAATCAGCTGACGCAGAACACTGCGCATATTCAGCCACTCATCACCCTCGCTGAAAAGAGAAATAGCTTGTTAATAACAGAAATCAAATGCAACCTGGTATTAACATGCACTTTTGTTTATCTAATCATAGCTGGATGATGCTAAATTAAGGGGTAAATGGAGTCTAAAATAGTTGGAGCTTGTCCAATTTTGACTACAGTTTTCTAAAAATACATTCAACCCAACTGCTTTCATAGTAAAAAAATGCTCGTTATGTATAACAAACGACACAAAACAACGCCTACTCTCCACCAGTTCTCCCAATAGTGATCTAATTCTGAAACATCTTGCAATATTTTATTCAAGTGAAGAACTTTTGCTGCCTGAAATGATTTGTTTACCAGTGTATACCAGTATGGCATTGGTGTAACAAATACTAATTACAAATACTTAAGTTACTGTAACTGAGTATTTTTTTTCGTAAATTGTACTTTACTAAGTAGTTTTTAAAAAGTGTACTTTTACTTAAAATAAAAGTAAAAAGTACATTTTTAGTGCTGTAACAATACGTTTACTCCATCAAATTTGTTTAACTTAAATTCACTTAAATGTTTTTTCATGTCTACGGTGATTGGATAAGTAGAATAGTCAGTCCTGTGATTCTCAACCAATCAAATTGCGCATAGAATAATCACATCAGACAGACCCACATCAAGATTTCTTATAAATATAGCAAACAAACATTAAAAGTGTCCGGGAAGGTGCAAAAATTGTTATACAAGATGGCAACTGACTAAATGCACTACAGAATATTACGTTTTCAAATACATGCACAAATTGCATTAATTCTATCAGTGCTGCATGAGCCTGGTTTGAGGTGCCACCTACTGGACACTCGTAGCTTGTTTAGTCAGTGTTCAAAGTGTATAACCTGTTAATATATTGTCAAAGCTAAGTTTTGCTCCTTTTGCTACACAGATTTCGCTTCGCAAGTAAACGCATGAGCCTATTCACAGTGTAATACCAGCCTGATCTTATGGGGAAATGTAAATATTTAATTTTTTGTCAGTTTAGTGGCTAATTCGTACGAAGCCCAAACGTCATTGTGTATAAGCAAATCGTACTAAATTGTACGAATGAGATTGTACAAATTCATACTAAATCAAAAAGTTACGATTTGCTGTGAGATTGTGATGGTAATACTTACTACTTTTGAGTACTTTTTGGTATACCTTTAACTCATACTTTGCGTATTATTTACAACAGATACATTTACTGTACTTGCACTATATATTTTTTTGCAAGTAATAGTACTTTTACTTCAATAAGATTGTTTTAGTTCTCTTTCCGCCATTGCAGAATTAGACATTGGAGCAAACAGAAAGTGGTCAAAATTGAAAAAAAGAGATTTTTAATTTATTTAATTTGCCCAATTAATTTTGTCCTTTCAAAAAACGTTACCGATCTTCATCTTTTCATCTGCAGTGGTTTGTTTTATCAAAAGTGACAAAGCAGATAGCAGATCACTATGTACTTACGCTGAGATAAGTCCCGTGGACCTTCCCCTCAAATCTCTGTACTCCTTCCAGGACTCCATGTTGCCTCTCTGAGGGGTTGCACTTTCACTTCTGAGAACCTGCGCCACCATGTCTCTATCAGCGATGGACACGACAAACTGAGGTCCAAATCGAGACTTGAAGATCTTCCCATACTTCTGAGCATGCTCCATCTACAAGAAAGTTTGTAAACCTGATTAACATGGATTCCAGAAAACTCTTTTGAAGCTTAAAGGGTTAGGTCACTCAAAAAATTAAATGATGTTATTAATTACTCGCTCTCGTGTCTTTACAATAAACTCTATACGAAATCTGAGAGCTTCCTCGTCCTCCAGCAAGGTTTCAGACTCCAGAAAGTCCAGAAATTTACCAAAAAACATCCTCAAAACAGACCATATGCAAGTTACGAGAATCATTTTGCGCGCATATAAAACTTTGTTTAACAGTCTCTTCTCCTCAGTGACAGTATAGGGTGCTCATTCACGTTTCGTTTAATCTTTTCTCTGATGTATACCTCAGATGCACTTGTACATTGTTTCAAACAGAGTAAATTGCACACAGGCATCAGCGCACAATGCAAACACGTGCCCTATACTGACACTGAGGTGAAGAAACTGTTGAATATAGTCATTATTTTTGTTTTATGTGTGCACAAACTCATTCTCATAGCTTGTAAATATTCAGATTAAACTACTGAAGGTGTATGGTCTGTTTTGAGAATGTTTTTTGGTATTTCCCTAGACTTTCAATGAGTCGGGAACCTTGCTGTCTATAAGGGAGCTCTCAGATTTCATCTAAAATATCTTATTAGTCTTCTGAAGACGGTCAATAATTCACATTTTTATTCTTGGGTGAACTAAAACTTTAGGTACATTTTAACACTGAGCTTAGGCTAATCTTCATTAGTTGTCATGGATCTTTGTAATCCTCAGAAATATATAGAGTTGCAATTGGGTCCTTGCAGTCATTAGTTTGGATCAGCTTACTGATGTAGTTTTTGCAGTGGTGGAAAGACTACTGAAAAAATTATACTTAAGTAAAAGTACCATAACTTGCCTAAAAATATAGTGCAAATAGAGTAAATGTATCTGTTGTAAAGATTCCTCAAAGTATGGGTAAAAAGTAGCCCTTTCAAATGTACTCAAGAGTAGTGAGTATTACGCTGTAAAAAGCTGAAGCATTTACATGTAATTTGTGGATGTGTGTAAACGTAACATTCTGTAGTGCATTTAGTTATTGCCCAGCAGGCACACAACATCGTAAGACGTTAATATTAGGTTCGAATCAGGTTGTGATGTCAGGTGACCAAAATTCAATGTCTAGCCTGTGTCTAAGGACGTTATTTTGATGTGCAATAACAACATCAAATGACATTGATATTTGGTTGATTTTAGGTTGTGTTAGAAAGTGACCAAAATTCAAGGTCGAGTCAACGTCTTAACCCAACATCATATTGACGGCAAATACTGACAATTATTCGTCAGGTATGCCAACCAAAATCTAACGTCTGATAGACGACATAGTGGTAACGTCTAAACAACGTCAAGCTGTAACATCGTTAGACGTTGCTATTTGCTTGATTTTAGGTTGGACGTTGGACATTGACGTCGGCCTGACATTGAGTTCTGACGTCAACCTAATTTTCATTCAAATCGCGTCAAACAAAATACAACATCTCCACAACGTTGGGGTACAACTTCAATCTGTACACTAAACATTCGTCAGCTTCTCATCAGAGACGTGCATTTAAACAGTCTCTGGGTCAATGCGTGTAAAGATTTTGGACATCTTGCACACTTTTAATGCTTCCAAACAGTTAGCTGCAATTATAAATTGCCCATAACTTGAGGTAGTTCAGTATGATGCGATTTACCTCTTTATTTCTATGTGCAATTTGATTGGACAGGAATCACGGGACTGAATTTTCTAATCCTAGTAAACAGGAAAAAATAAAGTATTGACTGCAGGTTGAAGGAAAGTAGTGAAGTAAAAGTACCGATACAGCACTAAAAATGTGCTCAAGAGAAAGTAAAAGTACACATTTTTAAAATTACTTAGTAAACTACTAAGAAAAACTACTCAATTACAGTAATTTGAGTATTTGTAATTTGTTACTTCACACCACTGAGTTTTTGTGCATTTAATGCAGGCTTTCCTTTATTGTAAATGTGTTACTGAAGTGAGGAAATAACATGACCATGGCGTCATGACCTGTATCACATCTGTTAGTTCCTCAATGGCAATATCTTTTTCTCCACAAAGACCATCTGGCTATTAGTCAGTACGTGTGGGGAGACTTTCCCAGTACGGATGGCCCATTCGCAAATACTTGAAGCCTTTTGCAAATACAGCAAGCTAGGCCAATTTCATCCCTCTTCTCAAGTTGTCTGTACCATTCAACACAAAGACACCTCTGTGTCTCCTCAGCGAGAAAAAAACCCTGAGACATTTCTCATCTTTCTCACTGTCCTAAGACAACTCGCACAGCATAACTGATCCGTAATGTACGCACATGTAAACAGATGCCAGTCATCATTGGGCCTTTTAGGATTAGTACTTGGCATTTTGGCAATGTTTCAGCACGAGTGGAAACTTGAAATACATTGGCCATGATGAATTGCAATGACAGGCTGTCAGACAGCTGTACATCTTTATGCACATTCTTGAGGTGTTTGGCAGTGGCACCTTAATGCATGCTATATCATTTAAATCTGATCCCACGTGCAGACGAGCCTGAGATAAAATAAGGTTTTGCGAGTGTCCCTCATGGCGGGGTGGAGACTGAGCCCGACGGTTTATGCAACTCCAAAAGTAATTCAACACCTCACGTGTCCGCGCTGCACATTACGTAGCCGAAATTTGATTGAATCACAATCAAGCCAAATCCAAGTTTATTTTAGAATTCGTGCAATAAATCTGGCAGTGAAATGTTATTACTGACAGTTTATAGTTGAACGAGATTAAATTGATACACTTTACAATAAGGTTAATGTTAGTTATGTATTTACTAATATAAATAATACTTTTATTATCGTATTTATGCGTTTTTGTTAACATTAGTTAATGAAAAAAAACATTTGTTAACGCAGTGTCATTAACTAATGTTAATCAGCATGAATTTGCATTTTAATATGCCTAATAACTAACATTATAGCCTAATTTATGATCAACAAATGCTCTACTCTACTAGTATTGTTAATTCTTAATAAATACAATAACATTAACAAATTAAGCCTTAATGTAAAGTGTGACAATAACAACATATGGACGCGTATACAAGATTGCGTCTGGCTATTTTCATTGAATGTGTATTGAAGGTGTCATCTGTGCGCTAGAAGTGTCATGCAAATGAAAACTCGCACTACATCGTTTTTAATCCCAACGCGTATTCGTGGCCCACTTTGACCGTCTCTCCACTCACCTGGATCTCATGGATGCGGCTGAATCCATCCCGGTAGAAGAACTCCAGGAGGTTGGCGACAGTGCTGGGTCCGGGCATCTCCTTGAGGCTCTTGACTCTCGCCGCTTTCTGCACCTCCTCCGCCGGACTCACTGCGCTCTCCTCCTTCAGGTCCGCCTGGCTATGCGCCGCGATCTCCAGAGAGCCGCTCGCCACCGACTTGTGGAGCCCGTGGGTCTGGACGAGAAGCTGCCTGCAGGAGTCCTGGAGCAGATTCTTGCGGGCCAGGTGCAGAATAGTGCTTTGAAGAGCCATGTCAAAGACTGCGTAAAAGCTCGCCAAGCTGAATTGAGGAGCTGCTTGGAGATGTGTAAGTGTTCGCAGACTGGAGTGAATGCGCTTGTGGTTTGTGTGGTGCGCAGCGGTCTTTTAAAGGTCCCAGGGAGAGCTGCGGGATCAGCGAAGGGGATTGGACACTGGAGTTTTGGCACTGGGATGAACAAGCGGTCCTTACGCATCCCCCACGAGGCAGCGGACGTGCCCGTGAAAAGCCCAAGTGAAGGATTTCCTTTTGTTGCAAAATTAATTGTGGATTACATAAATTCGATTGTGGCTGGCAGCCCTTGAGGTGACCTGCTTTCGTCGCAAATGTCTTTATTAAACTCTGAGTGAAATTAGTCAAAGACACTTGACCAAAAGTAAATTAAAGCGGGTTTTAGTTGTCGGATTGTAAAGTCGAAATCTAAAAAGTACATCAAATCAAGTCACTAAACATTCTTTGCATATTGACATTATAAGCTAATACACTCCTTTAGTTAAACTATAACAAAATAGATTTTTATTGGCATTCATAATTTCACGAAAAACAAACATTCCATTTAACTTAAAGGGATAGTTCACCCAAAAATGAAATTTATTTACTCTTCATTCAGTTGTTCAAATCCCATTTTACTTTCTTAGTTACAGTATGTTGAACCCAAAAGATGTTTTGAAGAAAGCTGGACACTGGTAGCCATTAGTATTTGTGTTTACTTTTACCCTGTAAAACCAAACAGTCAACTTTATCAAATGAAATGAGTGTAGGTAACTCAAAAATGACTAAAAGTTAATTCTACTCATTTGAAAAGAGTTTTGAACTCAGTGTTGAAGGTAATGAATTAATTAAATACCTCATTGCTTAAATGGAGAAGTTCACAGCACTCATATAGATTAGTTTTTTTTTTTAACTCAAATGGTTTGTTGCAATCGTTTTTTTTTTTCAAACGGTTTGAGTTTTCTTCATTTATTAGGTTTTACTGTGCTCAAATTGCTTCTTCTACTCAAATGGATTAAGTTGACAGTACTCATTTGGATTAGTTTTTGAACTTAAATGGGATGTTGCAATCGGTCTCCTCAAATGGTTTGAGTTACTTTAACTTTTTGGGTTTTACAGTGTATGGACGTCAATAGTTACAGGTTTTCAGCTTTCTACAAAAAGTCTTAATTAGTGCTCAACAGAATAAAGAAACTCATTAAGGTTTGTAAACACCTGAGGGTGACTAAATAGTGAGCAAATTTCCATTTTTGGGTGAACTATCCCCTTTACATTGAAAATGTTTTTTTTTTTAATAATTGTTCACTGAAAGGTTCTTTAGGGAACCAAAATTGGTTCATGAATCCAAAAACCTACACTTGGAACCATTATTTTAAGACTAGTTAATAGTGATCATAAAGCTAGATAAAATAATTTTAACATTTATATTTTGATAAACAGTTATCAAATATTAAATTTCAATTTGGGCAGCATGGTGGCGCAGTGGGTAGTGCTCTTGCCTCACAGCAAGAAGGTTGCTGGTTCGAGCCTCGGCTGGGCCAGTTGGCATTTCTGTGTGGAGTTTTGCATGTTCTCCCTGTGTTCGCGTGGATTTCCTCGGGGTGCTCCGGTATCCCCCACAAGTCCAAAGACATGCGGCATAGGATTTTTTGTAAGCTAAATTGTCCATAGTGTATGTGTGTGAATGGAAGTGTATGGATGTTTCCCAGAGATGGGTTGCAGCTGGAAGGGCACCCAATGCGTAAAACATATGCTTGATAAGTTGGCGGTTCATTCTGCTGTGGTGACCCCAGATTAATAAAGGGACTAAGCCAAAAAGAAAATGAATGACAAATGTTTAATTTTTATTTTAAACGTACAAATCAAGGCTCCAAAAATGACATTTTTATTAATATTATAATTATTTAGCAGCGATGCTTTAGGTAGAAGAACGATTTTTAGATCTCCATGGAGCCTTTCAGTGATCAGTCCTTAAAATAACTGATTTTTAAAGTATATAGAAAGACTATAAGGAACCTTCTGTTCGACGGAAAGGCCTTTTTGGATGTTAAACGTCCTTCATGGAACCATCAATACCAATAATGAACTGTTACTTTTATGAGTGTACATAAGTCATGGTTATTGTAGTTTAATCATGGGTACCTAAACTTAAATTGGATTAAAAACTATTTAACAGTGGCATTTGTAGTAAAACTGTGGGTATACAAATGATAACCAATGCAGCGCAATAGTTACTACGCTTTACTTACAATAAAACCATAGTTATCTTTCAGCAGTGATAATCAAAACATAAGTGACATCAAATGCCCTTATTGTGTAAAACTATACATTATCTACCACTGACAACTTTTGTTTATGCTACATTAAAATGCTAAATGAGCTAAACCATTCCATCACAATTGCTTCCTATTCTTTTCTTTAACAGTTGGATTGCCCGAAAAAGTCATAATCATTGCTGTTAATACTTTAATACTTTTTCCGACAAGTGGATGTGAAGAGGTCAGTTTTCCTTGGCTTCTGTGAACAGTGAAGCCCCCTCATTGATAAGCAAAACGGAACTTGATATTTTGTCATTCTACACTCTCGCGAGCTGTCACTGGGGTGGTACCTTTTCAAAAGGAACACATTTGTACTTAAAGGGTCCATATTGGTACTTCAAAATTATATATTAGTACCTAAAAATTTAAGAGGAACACTTTTGTACTTTTAAGGTACTAATGTGTACCCTTAAGGTATAAAAATGGACCTCTTAGATACAAATTTGTACCTTTTAAAAAGGTACCACCCCAGTGACAGCTCGCGTACCTTTATTTCTGAGAGTGTAGCAACAGATGGACATAGCAAACATTAAGGAAAAAGTTTAAGGGGACATATCTTTTAAAATAGGCTCTTGCATTTCCCTTCTTAACCAGGTTTGTTTGTATATAGAAGAATCATAATCTGTTCAACAAGCTTCATGTTGTTGCTGGCATTAGTGCAAATTTGTTTTTTTAGTCTCTGAGTTCACTTCAGTCCAGGTATTGTGTGTGCTTTGAGGGCACCTGGGGTGAAGACCCTAATTTGACCCGATTTAACATTTCTCAGCTCTACGCAGGATACTATTGACTACTTTCTAACAGGCTTGTTTTTTGGGAGTCCTGAAGCGAATGGGGCTCATCCCCCTGGAGCTCCTTTGGGATACAACTTGAGGATATAACAGTGAAAACAAAGAATATTCCCCCGAAATGTTCTGTCTCGTACCCAATCCTCAACCTCCTGCTCTTGTGTTTCCTCTAAAGCCGTTACATAACCATGTATTGTTCGTTCCTTTTATTGCAGCCTGCATAATCTAAATACCCTATTTCTTATTAAGAGTTCCCATTGTACATGCTTAAAAAATCAAGTTTCTTTTTGGTGTTGATTTCTTGAAGAAGCTTTATGTTCTTGGGAAGTTCTTTAGGTTATTAAAATAGGTACAAACTGGTTCTTCAGTGCTAACTACTTTATTTTTAAGAGAGTACATTATATTCTTTTAGCGCGTTTTTGAAAAGCAGCTTAACGTGGCATGAAAAGATCTGTGGAGTCCTGCTGTATGTTTGAAGCCTCTTCTATTTAGGCCTTTGTTTGATTTTCTTTAAAAAAGAGAGAGAGAGAGAGAGAGCATCAGGATGAAGAAGAGTGTGTTTATGCTAGATTTACATGCTAATAAGAATTGCACAACAGCTTGTATCTGGTTTTGATTGGCTGAGAATTTTTTTCTAGCCATGAGATGTTCTACCAGAATCACTGCTTCACTGTTTAAATCACTCTACCTATTGGGTCTTCTGGTGGAGGGCTAAACTCAATAGAAATGTCCAAATAATAACTGCAGTTGTTCATGGATTAGTTAAGAGTTTTTTAAGCTGTGAAAATGTGGTTGTAGCTTGATTCTGCTGAATAAAGAATTAAAAAAAAGAACAAAATTCAGATTTTCCCCTCAGATTTGTAAGTTTTTAATCACAGAAGTCAGAATTGCAGGATATAACATCTTCCCTAGAGTTTGCTAGGAGAAAAATCAGATTTGGGAGACAAAATGTCAGAATCAGGAGAAATATACACTCACCTGCCACTTTATTAGGTACACCTGACTGACTGCTCGTTAACGCAAATTTCTAATCAGCCAATCAAATGGCCGCAACTCAATGCATTTAGGCATGTGGACATGCTCAAGACGATCTGCTGCAGTTCAAAGCGAGCATCAGAATGGGCAAGAAAGGTGATTTAAGTGACTTGGAAAGGATTTGCAATGCCATGACGAATATGGCACAGTTGTTGGTGCCAGACAGGCTGGTTTGAGTATTTCAGAAATTGCTGATCTACAGGGATTTTCACGCACAACCATCTCTGGCATCAAATTCCTTGTTGATGCCAGAGGTCAGAGGAGAATGGTTTGAGCTGATACTGTAGAAAGGCAACAGTAACTCTAATAACCACTCGTTACAACCGAGGGCTGCAGAAGAGCATCTCTGAATGCACAACATGTCAAACCTTGAGGCAGATGGACTACAGCAGCAGAAGACAAGACCAGGTGCCACTTCTTTCAGCTTAAAACAGGAAACTAAGGCTACAATTCGCACAGGCTCACCAAAATCAGACAATATGAGATTGGAAAAACGTTGCCTGGTCTGATGAGTCTCGATTTCTGCTGCGACATTCGGATGGTAGGGTCAGAATTTAGCATCAACACAAAGCATGGATCCATCCTGCCTTGTGTTAACCGTTCAGGCTGGTGATGGTGGTATAATGGTGTGGGGAATTTTTTATTGGCACACTTTCTGCCCGGTAGTACCAATTGAGCATCACGTCAACACCACAACATATCTGAGTATTGTTGCTGACCATGTCCATGCTTTTATGACCACAGTAGCCATCTTCTAATAGCTACTTCCAGCAGCATAACGGGCTATGTCATAAAGCGCGAGTCATCTCAAACTGGTTTCTTGAACATGACAATGAGTTCACTGTACTCAAATAACTAACTTGAAAGAAATGAAAGAAATCTATGCGAAATATGGATTGCTTTTTGCAGTGAATAGACGTGAGCCATCTACTCCACTTAATACAATAGTTACTGTAACAAAGAAACAAAATGTCTTCTTAATTGAAGTCAGAATTATTAGCCCCCTTTGAATTTTTTTCCTTTTTTAAATATTTCCCAAATGATGTTCAACAGAGCAAGGAAATTTTCACAGTATGTCTTATAATATTTTTTCTTCTGGAGAAAGTCTTATTTGTTTTATTTCAGCTAGAATAAAAGCAGTTTTAATTTTTTTAATAAACATTTTAAGGTCAAAATTATTAGCCCGTTTAAACTATATTTTTTATCGATAGTCTACAGAACAAACCATCGTTATACAATAACTTGCCTAATTAACCTAGTTAAGCCTTTAAATGTCCCTTTAAGCTGTATAGAAGTGTCTTGAAAAATATCTAGTCAAATATTATTTACTGTCATCATGGCAAAGACAAAAGAAATCAGTTATTAGTTATTAAAACTATTATGTTAGAAATGTGTTGGAAAAATCTTCTCTCCGTTAAACAGAAATTGGGGAAAAAAATAATAGTGGGGGCTAATAATTATGATTTGACCTGTATATATAAACTGACAATGTGAGATTTAAAGGGCACCTATTCTACCCCTTTTTTAAAATTTAAGATAAGTTTTTTGTGTTTCCAGAATGTGTCTGGACAGTTTAAGCTCAAAACACACATCAGATTATTTACTTTACCTTTCAGAATATTGACATTTTCTGCTCTGAACACAATGTAGCTGTTTTTGTGGTTTGTGCCTTTAATGCTAGTTCTCCCTGCCCACCATTCTCACATGCCAGTCAGAGTGTCTCTATCTCAGCTTTGTCAGATAAACAGCACAGTGACAGACATGAAGGATGCAGATCTCACATAGCGTTTTATGAGAAATACAACAGTAAGAACTGTCCCCAAATTATTATTTGATGTATTTGTTGTGGAGTTGCAACGATGAGTCACACACAATGTCGTTACAAAGTTCATGCATGCACACACACACACACAGTGTGCACATTTAACTTTGCACTGATTTTGCAAGACAAACGTGACAGGATACACGTTAATATACATCGCTGTATGGATATCCGTTATGTTAATGTACAAAATAAACTTGATTTAACGTCCACAAACCAGAATTGAAGCATCTATTATAATTGTTCTGACATGCGGCTGTGGTGACAAAGGAAAGATGGTAAAATCGCTGTAATTGATTTCAAACATGCACTGTTTTTAAAACATTTTAAACTTGTAAAACTCATTCTTGATCACGTTTGATGATGATTGATGACCACAGAGCGCTGAACAGATCCTTTAGTCACGGTTGCTTTGCGCACGTCCTGTCTTATTGATATGATTACATGCATTACCACGGAGACATGTTAATACGTGGCTGTCAATCAAATTGGTGGGCGGGGAAACCCCACTCCTACGTCACGCTGCGGTGGGCCTCAAAATGGGAGGTATTTGGATCCTATTTTAACGTCAGGAAATTAAAAAAAGTGAATTATTGTGTTTTTATCACCCCAATATGACTGTGGACACACTATACCTACACAGTTCTCTCCAAACAGCTTCCAAAAGATGATTTCCATCATAGGTGCCCTTTAAATCTGTGGCAAAATATTAAAACACTTCTTTCCTTATATTTCAAAGTCAAATTGTTGTATAAGTCCAATATCGCACTCGTATTCTTAGATTCATAGATTACTCAGAGCTAAACCGCACACACGACCTACAGTATACGAGCGTGATACTTCAAATCCTTTCAGAGGAAAAACTTTTGTGCTCCCTCATTGAAATCTCTCTTATCCTCCATATTACAAACCAAACTATTGCACATTTGTAACTACGCATACAAACATGCCAAAGGAAAGCCCACTGCTTAGTCATTCTACAGAATTCATAAGACGAGCAGCTACTTAAAAGGGAAAAGCCACTGTTACAAAAGACTCCCTTTCGCCAACACAATTGTTTTCTGAAAGACTGTTTTGCCTTTGTTTCCTCAATTTGGCAACATTAGGAGGTGAATGAGGCTTCTGACCACACTTAACAATAATCATATTAATCATTTGAATCCCCCTGATCCCTCAATCCCTATGTATTGTTTCATTATGTAGCTTGTATTGTTAGGTGCGCGTGCAAAGAGCAGAAAGTGGAGCTTTTTAACAATTTGGCACAAGATACAGGGAGAATAACAAGAAATGGGGCGGATAATGAGGTGAAGCAGGTAAGGAAAATGAACCATTGACAATGTAATACAGGGAGAGAGCCAAACACGAGACCAAGAGAAGAGCAAACAACAGCAAACAAAAGTCATGTGTTCACACACAAACAAGTCAGGAAAGCACATGGCAACTGTGAACTCCATCATCACTCCAACTGAATGACCAGACAAGTTCAGAGCTCAGAGAATCAACAGATCAAACTTTTACTTCAGTTTCAATATTATAAGTTACACAAATAAACAAATAGATAAATAAACATATAGATAAATATACAATAAATAAACATTTTAGACAACTTAAAGGGATAGTTCATCCAAAATGGTTAATTCTGTCATCATTTACTCATTATCTACGAGTCACAATCCTGTTTCAGTTTCTGTTGGACACAAAAGAAGATAGTTAGAAAAATGTTGGAAACCTGTAACCATCGACTTCCATAGTGCTTGATTTTCCCTACTATGGAAATCAGTAGGCGAGCTCTGGTTAGCACTGTTGCTGGTTCGAGTTCCGGCTAGCTTGCATGTTCTCCCTGTGCTGGCGTGGGTTTCCTCCGAGTGCTCCAGTTTCCCTCACAGTCCAAAGACATGCAGTATAGGCGAATTGAATAAACTAAATTGGCCGGAGTGTAAATGAGTGTGTGTGGATGTTTCCCAGTACTGGGTTGATGCTGGAAGGGCATCCGCTGTGTAAAACATATGCTGGATAAGTTGGGGGTACATTTCGCTGTGGCGACCCCTGATTAATAAACGGAGTAAGCCGAAGAAAAATTAATGAATGGAAGTCAGTGGATACAGGCTTCTAGCATTTTTCTAAATATCTTCTTTCGTGTTAAACAGAAAATGGAAATCCATAAAGGTATGAAACCAATTGAGTAAATGGTTATTAAATGTTTATTTTGGGGTGAACTATCCCTTTAAGATGTTTTTGTCACTAATCTTGTGGTGAAATGTTCATTTTTAGTTTATGTTTGTGATATTACAGATTATATTTAAATTATTGTCAAATTCTACAACCCCAAATCAGAAAACAATGGGACAGTATGGAAAGCGCAAATAAAAAAAGAAAGAAGTGACTTCTAAATTTACTTTGACTTGTATTTCATTGCAGACAATAAAACAAACATTATTTAATGTGTTCCTCAGGATTTTTTCCTCATGACGTGAATACAAGTACTTGACTGGACTGTCTGATGTCCCAACCTGTCTCCAATAGAGAATGTGTGGCACATTTTGAAGCGCAAAATGTGACAACGAAGACCCCATACTGTTGATCTCCTTGAGACTTGTTTGCAGAAAAAATGGCACAAAATTACACCTGAAACACTTCATCACTTGAAGTCTTCAGAGTCCCTGAATGTCTTTTAAGTGTTGTGAAAAAGAATGACAACATTACTAAGTGGTCAATGTTTCACTTTCAACTTTTTTGAAATGCAAGAATCAAAATTGGAATACATTTATTTAGAAAAAGACAATAAAAACCACAAGGAACACATTAAATAATGTTTGTTTTATTGTCTGCAATGAAATCCAAGTCAAAGTAAAATTAGAAATCATTACTTTCTTTTTTTGTTTGCGTTTTCCATACTGTCACAATTTTCTGATTTGGTGTTGTATAATTAAATATTTCTGGACAAGACACAGAGAGACTAAAGAATGGAGGATAATATAGTAATATAGTGAAGTAACGAAACCTAGCTAATTCAAAAACAATAAGAAGGCAAAACCAAGACACGAGACCAACAGAAGAGCACATGGCAAACGCTAACAAGCAAACTCCATGTGTTCACACAAACACACACAAACAAAATCAAGCCAACAAAGCACATGGCAAATCAACCTAATCATCGTGTGCTCAAACTGAAAGACCCGACAGACTGGACTCGCAGAATTATGAAAAATGCAAGCTTGATATTGCATTTACTAAAAACTCCACACAATTTGGACATAGACATAGTTTCTCTAGTGTTAATGATGGAAAAAACTGTCAAAACGATGCATTTTTACTGATTTTGTCCTGATTTTATGTTTTAGGACTATATATTTTACCTTAAAATGCTATCACCAATAATCGTGTGGTGTGACAATATATTTGCTTAATGTGAGAGCTTAAATTCTGTAACTATTCAATTAGAAAGACTTTTCTCCAGGTTCCTTGTTTAGACAGGATTGATGATAATTCATTTATGATGATTCATTGATGAAAGTGTTTTTATTACACATGTATAGTAATATTTATCGTGATCATAAACACATTCTAATCCCATACTGTTGCTCTCCTTAAGACTTGTTTGCAGGAAAAATGTGACAAAATAACACCTGAAACACTTCATCACTTTAAGTGTTATGAAAAGGAATGGCAACATTACAAAGTGGTAAATGTTTTACTGTCCCAACATTTTTTTTTTAAATGTTGCACGAACCAAAATTAAAATACATTTATTTAGAAAAAAAAAAAATCTCTATTGGAGACAGGTCGGGACAGCAGACAGGCCAGTCAAGTACCTGTATCCTCTTCATGAAGAAAAAATCACGAGGAAAACATTAAATAATGTTTGTTTTATTATCTGCAAGGAAAATCCAACTCAAAGTAAATTTAGAAATCACTACTTTCTTTTTTATTTGCATTACTGTCCCAACTTTTTTTGATTTGGGGTTGTATAATTAAATATTTTAATTACTGCACAAGACACAGGGAGACTTATGAGTGGAGGATAATATAGCAAAGTAACGAAACCTAGATAATTAAAAAAACAATAATAAGGCAGAACAAAGACACGAGACCAACAGAAGAGCACATGGCAAACGCTAACAAGCAAAATCCATGTATTTACAAACACACACACACACACACACACAAACAAAATCAAACCAGGAACGCACATGGCAAATCAACCTAATCATCGTGTGCTCAAACTGAAAGACCCGACAGACTGAACTCGCACAATTATGAGAAATGCAAGCTTGATATTGCATTTACTAAAAACTCCACACAATTTGGACATGGACATAGTTTCTCTAGTGTTAATGATGGAAAAAAACTGTCAAAACGATGTGTTTTTACTGATTTTGTCCTGGTTTTATGTTTTAGGACTATATATTTTACCTTAAAATGCTATCACCAATAATCGTGTGGTGTGAAAGAATATATTTGCTTAATGTGAGATCTTAAACTCTAATTATTCATTCATTTTCTTTTTGGCGTAGTCCCTTTATTAATCAGGGGTCGCCACAGCGAAATGAACCGCCAACTTATCCAGCACATGTTTTACACAGCGGATGCCCTTCCAGCTGCAACCCATCTCTGGGAAACACTCACACACTCATTCACACACATACACTACGGACAATTTAGCTTACCCAATTCACCCGTACGGCATGTCTTTGGACTGTGGGGGAAACTGGAGCACCCGGAGGAAACCCACGTGAACGCAGGGAGAACATGCAAACTCCACACAGAAACGCCAACTGACTCAGCCGAGGCTCGAACCAGCGACCTTCTTGCTGGAAGGCAACAGCACTACCTACTGTGCCACTGCGTCGCCCCCTCTAATAATTCAACTAGGAAGAATTTTCTCCAAGTTCATTGAAGATAATTCATTAGTGATAATGACAATTCATTGATGAAAGAGTTTTTGTTACACTTGTATGGTAAAACTTATAGTGATAACACAACTAACTCTAAACATAACCACATTCTAACCATAACCATATAATATGTACATGTAAATATTGTAAAATAACAAGTACACCTTAAAGTGTGACTGAAAATAATTGTAAAACTTAACTATGGTTCTCTTTTGGCAAGACGCTTGATTTGAATCACTTGGAGACAATCAATTGCTCCTTCTTTTAAACAGTGGGCCCATGATGTGTTGCATTTCGTTAGTTTAGAGGAAATAAGACTTAATTTTAAAGTTCACTGCCGCATGTAGCGTCCTTTCATGACTTCCAAAGTCAAATGTAAACGCAAGTGGACAAAATGATGCTAATGCTGTCAGGTTTTGCTTGTATTCTACTGATGTTGTCTTCATTTATTTATTCGTGTTTGTTTATATGTACACAATGTTAAAGCACTATGTTTATATGTATGTTGTGTTGTTAGTTATGTCTATTAGTGAATGTATGTGTTTTTTTTTTACTATTTAAATAAATAAAAAGGGGTGGAAAACGTTACTATTGTTATTTTATGCATTGTTTATCTGCAATCAAAAGGTATTTTCCCCTTTTGTTTATTTAAATAGTCAAAAAAAAAAAGTACATGTCATAAAAATAAACGTATACAGTCGTATTATCTTGCAAACGTGGCTTGTTTTTTAACGTTTGATTAATTTCATATTTTCATCAATCAAACAATATGATTTTTGTTCGCAGGATTAAAAAGTGATTAAAGATTAAACTATAGGATTATAAAATGGTTGCCTGCTCAGCTACCAATTAGGTGGCGATTACGCACTAAGAATGTAAATTAAACAATAGATGAAGGGCCAGATTTACAAACAGCTTGCGAGAGCGGAAACCCTCTTTGTGGATAAAATAAAATTACCATCAGCAATTAAAAGATCTGGAGACAGTTAACCTTTTTCTGCATATGTATTTGTAGGAGTTTCTCTTTTATCCTGTTGTTTAGCTGCAAGAAATAGAAGCCGTTTCTAAAATATATAAAACTCCAGGTGTTAGTTTGGACAAAAACTCCTTTTTAATATGGAAAATATTCCTTCTATCGTGTGTCGTTGCTCTTTTATAGAACACGACTTAAATCAGCCTTTAGACTAGATAGTCAGGCACGCTCCTGTTGGTGTCATCAATCTGGCAACCTGCGCTTGAGTGTGTTTTGAACCAGGGGTGCAACACCTAGTTTAACCACTGGGTGTCAAACTTACATCCTGCACCTATAATGTTAATTGTGCAGTTTGTCGGATTAATAGAGCTATAAAATGTACAAACAACGAAGAACTGTTTGACTGGTATGTTAAAATAATAACTCCCTTGTCAAATATCCGACAATACTGCTGACTTTAAACAGTAAGCAATTGGGGTTGTCACTTTTTTTTGTTGTTTTTCTATACGCACATGTGTTTTCTTAACTTGCAGCACGTTTGAGCACTTTCAGCCAGCGTAGAAAATCGTAACGTGCTAATTGAGAATCAAAGATATTTTAGGACACAAATAAATCACCCAATAGCTCAGTGGTTCTCAAACTTTTAAGCCAGCGACCCCCAATGTAAGATTGTCAAGAACTCGCAAATCCCCACTACCAAAGCAAATACAAACAATAAAAATAATCTCTTTTAAACTGTTTACAGTATTTTAACTATATTTACTATACATTAAAATAGTTTTGGTTTACCATTTAATGGTACTGTTGACATTAGAACAAGTGAATCCATACTTTATGAATTCATCCTGATATTTCAGATGTTTCCTACTTTGGTCTGAAGGGGTCTTGCTCTTATGCTTAGTCAAAGTAGACAGTTCCGATGACTCGGGCAAACTGTCCATAGTTTCCTCGACATTTTAAGATGTGCGAATTATAAATTTATCCATCTCTGCAGTTGCAGTTTTCACATCCAGATGCGTGCTGTAGTGATAACTAGCTAGTTAGTTGAAGCACAGTTATGATGTTCCATTCACTTAAAAAAATAAAAATAAATACTAATCAGTAATATCTTTTAAAAAGTCTGAACTTTCACTTGTAATACTGAAAATGTCTGTTAAAATCAACTGAAAATGACAAAATTATGAAATCACTCTCACGACCCCTTGAAATTATTTTGTGACCCCCCAATAGCCGACAGAAAGCAAGAGTAAAGTATCACCCAGTGTGGTTTTTCACCTTATTCTTTGGAATAGGGAAGTAAGCTTTATTTCTGCGATTGTTTTTTTTTTTTTAGCACTTCCAATTCTGGGAAATTGACAGTGATAGAGCCAATTCAGTGGATGGGGATGATTGGGAGACCATGATGGGTAAGGGCAGATGGAGGGAATTTGGCCAGGACACCGGGGTTACACCCCTACTCTTTATGAGAAGTGCCATGGGATTTTTAATGACCACAGAAAGTCAGGACATCAGTTTAATGTCTCATCTGAAAGACGACACTCACTGACAGTAGTGTCCCCTTCTCTGTATTGGGGCATTAGGACTCAAACAGACCGCAGGTTGAATGTCCCCTGCTGGCCTCACTAACACGACTTCCAACAGCAACCTAGTGTTCCCATGTGGTCTCCCATACAGGTACTGACCAGGCTCAGCCCTGTTTAGCTTCAGTGAGTAACCGGTCTTGGGTTGCATACACTGGTAGACCCCAAAAATCTTCAATCTGTACATGTATTCACATTATTATAGTTATATTATAGTGTTGATGTTTGTGTATAATTGACATTGATCTTTATTTAACATCAAGATATTGTTTGAAATTAATTCTGTCGCTACTTTCACTAGTAAAAGTATGTTTTAGTGCAATTTTGTGATCATTTACTCACCCTTTACTTGTTTTAAACCTTTATTAGTTTTCTTCTGTTAAACACAAATGAAGCTATTTTGAAAAATGTTGGAAATCTATAACCATTGACTTCCATAGAGCTTGTTTTTCTTACCATGGAAGTCAATGGTTACAGGTTCTCAGCTTTCTTCAAAAAATCTTATTTTTTGTTTAGCAGAAGGAAGAAACAAATGTTTGAAGCCACTTGAGGGCGAGTAAATAGTAAATTTGGAAATATCTCTTTAAAATGGATGCAAAGTTCCTTTGGAGTTCAGATATTTTCTCATTATCCTCAAGCTCCTGGGTGTAGATTCAGTAATTTCATTTTTGTGGCAATTCACATGTTATTTTCATGCCTTTAAACATAGGAAGCTGAGAAAATGTTTGTTTTAGAAGAAAATCTCAGATTACACTTTGAGGAATTTGCATCTGAACTCTAATGATTATAATATTTCTACATTTAGTTGAATAAAACACATCACGCTGTTATGGTCATATATCCGTAACATTGTTAGTTATCAAAAATGAATACATAAACAAAATAAATGTGTTATAAAATAAATGTGTTTATGTATGCAGATTTTTTGGTTTAGACCAGAAGGCTGGTCATTATAATTTGCAACCTTTAATAGTCTAATCATTTCAGACATATCTAGGCAAGAGCATTAGAAATGATCACCTGAATGTTTCTGTATAGGTGAACTGGTGCACTGTAAAAAATTATATGATCAATTAGTCCTGACAGCATATGTTTTTGGGTCATTGTAACTTATTATACTAAGTTAATCATGTTCTGACTTCATTTTATAAGTTACGCAAGCTGTTTTAAGGGAGTTTAACATAATATAAGTTCAGTGGACTCATAAAGTTAATTTCAAGAGTTCACACTTAGCTCACGATTTATACATAGCTTGTTTGGCGTGCTGTCCCGGGAGAGAGCCCTGAGCTCAAGGTATCCTCGAGCCCAGGGCTCCCTCCTTTCACAGGGCGAGGGGAGACTGAGCTCAGGTCGATCTGAAACTCCCCCGCTGCTGAGGCCAAGGTGAACTTCCTGAGAGTAAGACATTAGAAAAAGATTTAGGCTTATTTTATCTATAATATAGAGCACATTTGCATGGTGGGAGGAAACCAGGGAACCCGGGGGAAACCCACACGGAGAACATGCAAACTCCCCACAGAAACACCAGATGGCCTAGTGAAGACCCGACGCCATTGGTATTCTTGCTGTGAGGCAAACATGCTAGTCATTAGGCCACCATGCCGCCCATTCTTGATAAAGGTGGAAGAAGGGGAGGAGGGGGGTTTCTTCCAGACGAAGATAGTTGTAGAGAGGAAATGAGGATATATATATATAGTGACTTGGGATCCTTTGATTGGAGGATCATGATTAGCTAATGTGGACCAGCTGGGTCAATCATGAGCACATGCTCCTCTCGAAATTAGTTTAAAATTTAAACTTCACTTGATTCAACAACCAGGATTTTTTTAGTGTGGTAATAACCCCAAAATAACAGGTTTGATTCTGAAGGAACACACTTGCTGATATAAAATGATTAAGCTAAACATCCTGTACTGCCCTCTGCTTGGCTTGTTTCTTCTTTTTAATATCCATTCATAACAAGATTACAAACTTAAGACGATGAATATTAAGATAAGGATCCCAGAATATTTTTCTTTTATAACCTGAGGAATTTAAAGAATAAAGAAGCTTTTGTGTAATACAATTATACAAGTTTCTTTCATATCATAGAGTTCATTTTTTTAAATATTACTCCCTTCTAGTCAATCCTTTAAAATCAGATCTCATGCTGTGATCTCATAACAGTGATTTCAAGTCCGCATGATCATTATAAAACCCAAGCTCTTTAAGTCATTATAACCACTTGAGGAATCCAACTGCCTTTAAAATGTGCAATTTTAGAATCTAGCATATAACAGCACTGTGAACTTTATGCAAAGTCCACAATAATAAATAATATTTTATCATTTCACAAGACAATTCAGTCAAAAAATGTCAAATTTATTGATTTATTCATTTTCCTTCATCCTAGTCTCTGATTTATCAGAGGTCGCCACAGCGGAATGAACCACCAACTATTCCAGCATATGTTTTACACAGTGGACCAGTACTGGGAAACATATATACTCTTTCACATGCACTCATACACTACGGCCAATTTAGTTTCTTTAATTCAGCTATAGCGCATGTGTTTGGACTGTAGGGGAAACCGAAGCACCAGGAGGAAGCCCACACCAACACAGGGAGAACATGCAAACTCCACACAGAAATGCCAACTGACCCAGCCGGGACTTGAACCAGTGACCTTCTTGCTGTGAGGTGACAGTGCTAAGCACTGAGCCACCTGAACGTCACCCTGAACTAATGTAGTATACTTTTTTTAGTTTCATGATATGCTATATTTTGGCACTTGCAAGTTCCTTATGTCTATTCAATTTCATAATGAGAAGCATGAACATTCCTCAAAACATCTTCCTTAGTTTCATGTAAAAGAAAGAAATGCAGTTGTAAAGATAGAAAATTCAAAGTATGACCATTTTTGTCAAACTATTCTTCCACAAATGTTTGGCTGAGTGGCTATGTTAAAATAAACTGCACTGCACTTTTGAAATTAATTCATTTAAGTTATGTGTATAAATTATAGTATAAAAATAGTCTTCTTTTTAAAATTATTGAATATTTTTATTTCCCTGAAAAACTAAAGTATTCATGATACAGCAGGGAAATAAGTATTAACATGTCATGTTTTTTTCCTGGGAATAATAATTCTAAAGGAGCTGATGACATGGAATTGAACCAGATTTTGATAAAAACCCAAACATTATAATTACAAAAATAAAACAAAACAAAAAAAATCTGAAAAATTAGTTAAGTGTAATAACAATGAAACGACACAAGGAGAAAGAACTAAACTACTGAAATGTATTTAATACTTTATATAAAAGGCTTTTTTGTGATAGCAGCTTAAAGACGCCTCTCATATGGAAAATGAAGTCACTTGTATTTCTCAGGTGTGAATTTTTCACAGACTTCAACAGAGTGTAAAAATCTTAATGGTTCTGTGGGTCTCGTCTATCAAATCTGATCTTTAATTTGTATTTTCTATTGGATCAAGTCAGGTCATTGGGTGGGCCATTCCACAGCTTGATTTTCTTTCTCTGAAAGAAAACTTTGAGAGTTTTTTTGGCTGTGTTTTGGATCATTGTCCTGCTGAAATGTCCACCCTGGTTTCATCTTCATCATCCTGCTAATGTAGATGTTGTACTTAAGCAGCTAATATTAATTTACTCTGATGAAGAGCAGAGGTTTGCTGAAGAACTACTGAGAGATTTCAGCCACTGTCTGGGCTTTCACTGCCTTTCTACACCTCCCTTTCTTCATGCGTTCAATACTTTTTCCTGTGTCATTTCATTTTATTATACATAACTTGATTTGTAAACTAATTTGATTCGTTTTCTTTGAATATTTGGATTTTTTTTGATTGTTTTCAACATCTGGTAAGAAATTCAAGTCAACCACCACTTTTAGAAATATGGTTTCTGAGGTAAAGAAAAATGGTGACGTGTTCCTGCTGTACTTTTTATGGACTGAAACCTGTAAAATATGTGGAAAAACATATTGCAAAACCACTAAATTAAAAAAATTTAATAAAGCAATCATTCCTTGCTCATTTTATTCATTCATATTAATGAATGCACATAAAATCTATATAAATAAGTAAATTTTAAAATTGCAGCGTAAATTGTGTTAACTGAGGTTAAATACCCACTGCAACTGATGTAAACTTACAGAATCTTTTTCGTTTTGAAAGTTTTATTTGATAAAGGTTTACCAATACATTTCAACAGATTCTGTTTTAGCTTTTAGCTTTAAACTGTACAAATTGTTCCTTTTCAATTCAGTTTCTCATAACAAACGCAAACAAATCATTAATACAGTTACAAACAACTGTTCGTAACCCTACACACATAAGACTCAAATGATTCCAAAACAAAAGCAGATTCTTCTCAGTTCTTAAATGGCTCTGTCTGAGACAAGCAGCCACAGAGTGTCTTTAATATTATTATATTTCGGGGTCTCCAAGTGGATGTGTTCACTTGCGGAAGCG
The DNA here is from genome assembly GCF_903798145.1 of Danio aesculapii. NCBI lineage: Eukaryota > Metazoa > Chordata > Actinopteri > Cypriniformes > Danionidae > Danio > Danio aesculapii. The sequence goes on from NC_079440.1 coordinate 12,014,988, forward strand.
TTTGAACAGGGGATGGATGTTCTTGCCGACTGAAGCTTTGCTGCCGCGGGGCATCTGGTACTCCATGTAGAGGGCATCATCTGCTCCAGACATCGAGCTCATAGTGCCCGTACGACGAGAAAACTACAGCAACAGGAGAGGAATTCAGAAACTGTCTAAGCAGGGTATCATAAAGCGCCTTACAGATTAACACAATGCTTATAATGCATGCACATCAATGCTACAAAACAGAAGACTAACAAGACAAGAGGAAAAAACTAAAATTGAAACTGAAATCCCAAAAAAAGAAACACATGAAGGTTTAGAACCACGTGAGAGCGAGTAAATAGCGAGCAAATAAATATTTTGGTGGTCATGGAGGAGTGGAGAACATGAGACTGATTCCTGTGATGCTCCAGGGACAAGACGAGTCTTCGCTGAGGCCAGCTTCCAGCCTCCACCGCTGAGACTGCAGCTCTGCACAAGACATTTGGCCAGCGGAGAAATTAAAATGGTCGTGCTCAACTGAGTCTGATTTCTCTCAAGGTTTTTTTTCTTCACTTTGGCCAATTAGTGAAGTTTTTTTCCTTCTCCGCTGTCGCCACTGGCTTGCATGGTTCGGGATCTGTTGAGCTGCGCATCGTTGGATTTGCTCTTCAGTGTTTGGACTCTCAGTAGTGATTATTAAACCACACTGAACTGAGCTAAACTGAACTGAATTTAAACACTAAAAACTGAACTATACTGTTCCAATTTACTGTGACCTTTATGTGAAGCTGCTTTGACACAATCTACATTGTAAAAGCACTATACTAATAAGGTGAATTGAATTGAATTGAATATTGTGGTATATTCAAATAAATAAAAATAAAAAATGGATTCAAGCTTTCTTTGGAGTTCAGATATATTCTCATTTTTCTCAGTGTGTATGTTCAGTAGTTTCCTTTTTATGGCAATGAATGCTATTTTCATGAAATTAAAGTGAAACTACTGAACATAAACTTAAGAAATTGAGAAAAATACTCATGCCTTCGATTCAAACCCTGCAAATATATCTTAATATGCACTTAAAAAAAGTACCATCCAAGAAATATTCTGATATTTTTAGAAGAGCTCATAGTGCCCACAAAATTACAAAATACAAAACTATCTTGAAATATATATTTAGTAAACTAAAACAATATTTACTAAAAATAATCTTAAAAAAAAGGTTTGATTTACAATAATAATAACTACTTTTTTAAAATTATAATTAAAAAAATATATAAAAATAAAGTAAATGCTGTTGAACAGATGTAATGTGTTTCTTATGCACTGCATAGACTGATTTAACCGGGTATCATTTTAAAAGCGAAATCGAGGGTGTGTTGCACTTCACCGATGTTTACCGTGTACAAACGAGCAATCTGCTGATGAATCGACTGACCTTCGCAGCTTTAAAGCGATCCAGTGTCCGTGTATCTGTGTTTGCGCTTGGTGAAGAGCGGTGAACTGATGAACTTCACGGCCAATCACAGTAATTTCTGTTGAGCACTGGTGAATTCATTGGCAAATCAGTGCTGTTTTCACAACGTGCTCAACAAAGCTTAAATGTTAGAGGGAAATGGACGTTTTTTTAACCCGTTGTCACCGGGTTACAAAGCCTGAAGCAGGGAAGCGTCCCCATGGTGTTTACCTGGTGCCATGAACTGATACCTAGGAGGACACTTCAGTTTATTACTCTTACAGAGATTGTGATTTTGTTTGATGCCTAATATGCTTTAATTGTGTAAATTAAACTAAACTGAATGACATTAAATTGATGTTTACACCACATCTGCATTTTGAAATTACGGCAACAGCTGGAGGTTTGTAGTCCACAGCATGTTGTTGCAACGTTACAGTGCTGATCCTATACTTCCGGGTTTCTTCCAACCACAGCCTCGCCTTAGTTTTTTTAAATGGGGGCCGCGTGAAATAAGCGAATTAAAAGAAAAGTAAAATAACACACAAGTTATATTGTCTACTATTAGTTGTTGTTTGTTGGTAATTATAGGAGCTTACCAGAATAACCATTTACTTTCACAGAAAAAAGCAGCATGAATATATAGCTAAAACATTATACTGCCAATAAGTTTTGGGACATCTGCCTTAACATGCACATGAACTTTAAAGACATCCCAATCATAATCTCTATGATTTAGTATGGAGTTGGCCCACCCTTCACAGCTATAACAGCTTCAGCATTCTGCAAAAGCTTTCCACAAGGATTAAGAATGTTTTGACCATTCTTCTAGAAGCACGTTGTATGACTGGGCACTGATGTTGGATGAGAAGGCCTGGCTCACAGTCTCCACTCACTCTCAATTCACTTTAAAGCTGCTCATTCGGGTTCAAGTAAGGACTCTGTTTAGGCCAAGTAGGTATCGCCCCAGCCTGGAGAACTCCAAGTGGGAAGGATTACTCCTCAAGTAGGTTGGGTTTACGGTTGGGGTAGGTGTAGTAGGCATTAAGAAAACCCAACAGGTTACTGTGAGGTTGGGTTTAGGTTTGGGGTAGATTTTAATAAAACACAACAGGTTAACAGCTGACTATGGAATATTTATAAATTCAGTCTCTGAGAACGACCCATTCATTCACAAATGTTTGTAGAAGCAGTCTGCATGCCTAGTGCTTGATATTATACACCTGTGGCCATGATAGTGAGTTGAACACCTGAATTCAATGACTCGAAGCGATGTATCAAAACATTTGGCAATATAGTGTATCTCCCTTTATGATCTACTGAAGAAGGACAAAAGTAAATCCTTGTCCATTTTGTGGTGACTATTTCTTTCATTGGCCAGTGCTGTGGTTATTAATCAAGATAGGAGAATCCGAAATCCCATCCAGTAAACAAATGAGGTGACAGAGAGGAACAAAACTGATACCTGTGGCTTTCCTCCCACTTCTCCCATCACCACTTCCTCTTCAGCGTCAAGATCTGAAGCTGCCAGAACCTTCTGCAAGAGCTGCTGCTGTTCATCACGGGTGGAAACATCAAGTCTTCCTCCTCCATCCCAGCTAACTTTGTGATTACCTGAAAAAAAGAGGATAAAACGAATATTATGTGACAAATCGATGATCAATTTACACTTGGTGTTAACAACCGTTTCCAGTCAGCGTAATTAAACGTATGTATTTGGCCTTGAAACCCTTGAAACTGTATCCCTGGTCCACCAGGAAGCGCTGTCTCTTGGTGGAATAAGCCATTTCCTGTGTGTCCTGAGAGACGAGCGAGTAGAAGTAAGCATTGTATTCTTCTGCAACCATTCCTGTGGAAAAAATGGATATAAGGTAGTTTACTTGTTTAGCCCGCTTTTGTTAAAGATATCGAAGATTTCAGAAACACTGTATTAAAAGGAAAGTTCACTCTTAATTGAAAATGTTTTTTTAATTTCCTGATTCTGAAGCCATTAATATGTAGGTGCTTTTTTAGTAGAACTTAAAAGGATTAGTTTACTTCCAAAACAGAAAATTATGGATAATTGCAATTGGGAACGTCGAGTGGCGAAAGAGAGAAGGGTTTGCATGAAAAGGAGAGTTTCAGTACATTCACTACAGCTGATTTTCACATCGGCGACACAAACGCAGACGCAGGGGAGATACACAGTGACTTTGTTTACATGGACATCAGTAATCAAATTATTTGTCTTTATCTAAATAAGACATTAATATGATTAAGATGTCTATATGAGTTGCTTTTTTAATGTTCCTTTCATGATCCCGTTTTACATGTTATAGCACATAATTCGATTAACGTCATCGCATCACCACACAATCCGCATTTCCTCCAGAGTTTCATGTAATTTCAGATGCTGGCACGCCGTATGGGAGAAAAGAAAAACCCTCCACATTTCGCAGTAGATGCAGAGACTCGGTAGGTGCAGAGAATAGTGTCAAACAGTCGTGTGAGTATAGACTATCCTGTCACAAAATGCAGTTGTTAAATATTTGTGTTCTGTTTGTGTTTTCTCTCTCTCGCTCTGCTCTCCCATATCTGCTTTCATTATTCACAGGTTCCGTTCATTGGTCTATTCAGCTGTCAGTCATTTCTCCCTCGGTTACGTCATTCTTACGTCACATCCAATAAGCAAAGACCACCCATCATAAAAGCGCGCGCCAGACCACTCACCAGCCCCTCTCTTTTCCCTTTCTTATCTTGTTTTCTTGTTGCGTTGCGTTACGAAAAAAACCCGTCTAACTGTATTTTGTTGTTGCCCGTTTCTGTGTGCACGTTATCCGTCCGTTATTGTAGATCCCTCCATTCTCTGTTTAAACGTTGTTTACGAGGCTTGGACGAAGCGGACAGGTAAGAAGGTCACGTGACATACAATTTGCAACACTTAGGACTACTCTTCTGTATAGTACATTAGGTTAGGGGCGAGCGCCACCCCTTGTACTTTTGGATAGATAGATAGAGTAGACAGTCAGGACTCGGAATTCTCTTCGTGTGCTGATTATTTTGTTTTAACATATTTAGTTAGCTAGATGCTTCTGGGAAGTTAGATTTAGTTTGGGTTTTGTTCTTTTCGTTGCTTTAGCGCCGCCCACGTCCCTTCTGCCAGCTCTCCTGTCTTTGTATTTGTTCAGTGTTGTAAATATTGTAAATAGTATATTTTGCCCTTACTTTATTTTCTTTATTTTGGATTATTCGTTGTTTTTGTTCACTTGGGAAATATAAATAAATCACAATTTTGGTATTATTTGGTTGTCTTTAGCACTTATTTACTGTTGTATAAATATATTTAATTACAAATAAATGTCAAACCCCACCATCCCCTGGACTAACATCAGGGGTTTGTAACAGCGGTGAAAATCATACGTGGCAAAAACCTTCACGGGTCGTTAATAGTTTAATTAAGGTATTTACATGTTTACATTCGGAGAGCAGCATTTACAGCGGATCTTTCAGTCCATATAATTGTAGTGATATTACTGTAAACTTAGGAACTAAATCATTTTGACCTAAGGTATGTCTTTAAAAACTGAAAGAGTACTGCTGCCGATACTGACTAACTTTGCCATCTGAATAAACATAACAAAGAACACTGATCACACACTTACCAAATGTGTAGAGACAGGACAATCAACACAAACTGGAGCCACGTCTTCTTTTAAAGGGAGACGAGTGGCAAATCCGAATTTCACCATTTCCAGATGCGAAAAGCTCTTGGGTAAAAAAATGTTCCTTAGAAACATATTTTTGTCGCGTGTTAGCAGACCACTGTAATCCGCAGTCAAACGTGGGCCCACATGCAGCGGTGCTCTCATTGTGGGAAAATGGAAACAAAACCTTCGTTGCGACACATTTATAAACGCAACACTGATGACCCATGTCTCCAAACAATTCTTCTTCTTCCACTTGTTTTAATTACGGGTGGCAAGCTATCGGTCTTCGAAGCTACCACGCATATTAATGAAGTTGCACCTCCATTACAATAGAGCGTGCTGATTGGTTCGAACCAAGTCTTTCTCATGAATTAATACTGAAAACTCAAAGACGTCACGTTGTTTCAGCCGTTGTTACACAAACATGTTATGGCCGTGATGTAGCTTCAAAATTATTTGAAAGAACGAATTAGCTCGAAATAATGCAAAAAACAACCAACCATTTTTTTTGGCAAATAATTGTGTCCTAATAGTGTTTTTAGCAACGTGGGACACATATATGACTATCAACATCTAAAAAATGTGTTTTGGTGTTTTGTGACATTTTAAAATGGACGTTTTTTTTACACCCGAAAATAAACGTTTTTGTAAATGATGACATCATGCACATGCATAGTAAGTGCAAACATATACACAGACGAGTGCGAGCCGCTGATGACATGTCGTTACTTTCCTACAGGTACTGTTTACCAACAAGGTGACAGCAACAAATTAACATTCCCCCTTTGTAAACATCATCAGAGGGGGAAAGCCCTGCCTATTAGTAGTGATGCGTCGTTGTTTAACGATTTGTTCCTTTTGAAATACTCTCAGGGAATGATTCATTCACACATGCACACATTTGTGCAAGTGGAGAAGATTAGTTCATTTTTCAAGTCCTTTATCAGGTTTGAGATGTTTGTTCATCACGTGAAAGACAGAAGCCAATTATATGCAATCAGAGCCAGAAAAAGACTTGATTCGTTCATCTCTCGAGTACTCAGTTTGAGTCCTTCATTCATCACGTGAAAGACAGAGGCCAATTATATGCAATCAAAGCCAGAAAAAGACTTGATCCGTTTATTTCTTGAGTCATCTCTTGATGAACGAACGATACAAAAACCCAAAGACTCAAAAGGTGATCTAATCGTGGGGGTTTCCAGTGTCATGAGTCCCTTCATGAGAATTGGGTCTCCCTATAGGACCCTGAATTATCCTATTGTTCACTGGAGATGTAATAGGTATAGTCTGTAGCACCTGATTATAAAGTCCAGTATTATGACTATTAATTCTGTGAAATCTCGCTATAATTTATATCATGTAGAAAGTGTAATAATGACCATTTCATTTCACCATTATAATGACATTTGTAAGCGTTATAAAAACCCTTTTATATACTGATGTATAATTAAAAGCATGGGTTATACATCTACAGTCAGCCTCCTAGCTACAACAAGCTAACGCAGATCTGATTAGCCACACAACAACGTATCACAATAATAGCTTTTGAACAGGCATTCACCTCAAACGACCCCTTGGAATCCTAAGCAGACTCGATTCCAGGGGGGCTTGATTTTTCACCACACCGGCTCAGACTGTGTGCACTGGTTAAGCTTCTATGAGACTCTCAGTGTCAGGTGAACGAACGACTCAAATTTCAAGACATGCCAGATGAGGTGAGCAGAGCTAATCATAGATAAAACACCAGGTAAACAATGAAGGACTATTTTCTCTTTCTTAGTAGCTTTGCATTGTATAGTAGCATTCTAGTTATGTCTTGTTTGTAGTGTGATCAACATTTGGGCAAGTTGTTTGGAAGCATCTCGTTACATTTTGGTAAACTGAACGAATTGAACGAAATGATTCAAAAAAAGATTCGTTCATCTTGAGGAATGAGACTCAAGGTCTGAGTCTGTAAAATGACCTGAGCTTCCTATTACTACCCATCAGTGACGATCTCACCCTCATTAGCATAAAAAGTTCGTCTGTTTTTGAATCTGCCACTATGCTGACACAGGCATTTGTAGCTCCGCCCTCTTTTGAAAAGAGCACAATCTCATTTGAATTTAAAGCGAGAGTCACCAAAATGGCACATTTAAGTTCAGAGCCTAAAAAGAGCAGATTCAAAAAGTTATAAATTATTATTTTTGTAGTATTTTGAGCTCAAACTTCACATACACACTCTAGGGACATCAGAGACTTATTTTATATCTTGTAAAAAGTCACATAATAGGTCCCATTTAAATTACTGATTGTTGTGGTCCATTGCTGCTGGAGTGTCTCTCAGTTTCAATTCTGTTCAACCAACAAACCGACTTAATAAGAGACCAACTATTATAACGACATTAGGGTACACTGTAACTTACTAAAAGGAACGTAAATTGCACAGACGTGTGCAGTTTGGTGATTAAAATGGAAATTGGAAACACTGGGTCAGTAGTTCTGCACTACTGTGGTTAAAAAGCATAGAAATAATTTTATATTTTAAAAGTGAACAATCGTTACACTAGGACCCTTGTTTCTCAGCTGAGATCATTTAGAGCCCATTCTACACATTTTGCATAACATGAGGTATTTCATAATAGACTTTTTTACTGACATTTTGAAAATATATAGCATAGTTTTGTCATAAGACCCCCAGCTGGTTACCTTTCTTGGCTCGCAGCACTCTGCCCAGTCTCTGAGCTTCCTGACGTCGAGAACCACCATGAGAAGAGATCTGGATTAGCACATTTGCTTCCGGCAGGTCAAATGAAGTATCTCCTACCTGATGTGAACAAGAGATTAAGAATGGAAGAAGGAGTCACATAAATGAGCATATACTTCATTACAGAAGAGGCCAATACCAACTAATGCGGATAGGATGATTCATACAAACACACTACGTTGAAAAATAAAATTGAAACACATCAAATAAATAGTGTTGTGTGAACATATGATCTATGAGATAAATATTGAAAAAATGACCTGTGCTTTTAATTATTTGTAGACTTTTTAAAACATATATAATGTAAAATATGATTATTTTCAATCTTAAATAGATTTCCTTTATTACATTCCATGTTTTACACCCCGCCTACAGCTCTTGCCTACGCAGCTACTCTTATCTCATTTGAATAGTCTGACTTTTGAAGACAATCATATCAGCACACGTGCATCACTTTCCCATTAAATCATTTACACCCATTTGCATTCGACAGAAAGTGAATAAGGTCAGAACAAGCATCCCAGCATTCCCCAAATCAGTCAATTAATCCGAGAGAAAGCTCATTTTGAAATTATGTTAACACAAAAAGCTTTTTTATGTAGAATTTGTTTCCAGGGGCGACGCGGTAGCACAGTGGGTAGCACCTTTGCCTCACAGCAAGAAGGTCGCTGGTTCTGCAGGTTTGCATGTTCTCCCTGTGTTGGCGTGGGCTTTTTCCGGGTGCTTCGGTTTACCCCACAAGTCCAACGACATGTGGTACAGGTGATTTGGGGTGAGCTAAATTGTCCGTAGTGTATGTGTGTGAATGAGTGTGTATGGATGTTTCCCAGTGATGGGTTGTAGCTGGAAGGGCATCCGCTGCGTAAAACATGTGCTGGATATGTTGGCGGTTCATTCCGCTGTGGTGACCCAGATTGATAAAGGGACTAAGCCGAAAAGAAAATGAATGAATTTGTTTCCATGTTTGATATTTTGGTATTTCCTTATATTATTGGTATGTGCAAAATGAACCATATAAATGAATGTTTCCATATAAATGAAATGAAAGTGTGTATTTTCCTATAATCAAGACTTTACCAGGTAGACTAGAGAGTTAACGTTTGATAATACGTAGCAATGTAATAAAAGTTTATGTACACTGTAAAAAATCCAGGGTTCCACACAATTCATTCACATTGTACCAACACAAATTATTTAAGCTAATTATTTTGACAAATTTAAGTGGTTAGTGGTTAGCCCTCCGGAATTATATTTTTCCCTCAATTTCTGTTTCAAAGAAGAGATTTTTTTAACACTTTTCTAAACATAATAGCTTTAATAACTCATTTCTAATAACTGTTTCTTTTGTCTTTGTCATGATGACAGTACATAATATTTGACTAGATATTTTTCAAGACACTTGTATTCAGCTTTAAGTGCCATTTAAAGGCTTAAAGTTGATTTATGTAAGTTTTTGACTCTTCTAAAGCATAAAAATACCTTAATATGTTTGCAAAAACTTAAGAAATATGCCAAGTGACTTTCTAGTTATCTGTAAAACAATGCTAAAGTCAGAGATTCTCCTTTGAAAATGTGAGTTACGTGCCGCGACAGCTGTCTTTGTTTTGGTTCTTTTAACCGGCCCAATGCCAGTTTAGCCAATTATATTTCAGCACCCTGGGTTGCCTTGGTGGAAAAAAGGAATGTTTGATTTATTCAGCCATGAAGGCTCTTAAAGTGTGTGTGTGTGACCTCCGGTGGACTGTAGAAGACTCCAAAATGACACGCAGATTTAGAGTTCCACATGAGGTTATTAATTAGCAAATAATATAAATATTAAGAGCGTAAACATTAGGTGAGCAGGTTACATTGTAACCCTGTGTCTTAACAACAAGCTACGTGATGAGATTTGCAGTGATAAGCAATTTGTGGGTCTGCACCAAACAAAACATGACAGAAATTTAACTTCAGCCATTCAGAAGCACAGAATAGTGCGTTTACTGCACTCCAACAAAATGCTAAGGTTTATAATCAAATTAATACATATTAAACCTCTTTAACATCATTATATGTACATGCTGAATCACTGATATGTGTTGGTTTGCACGGAGTCACAGTTTGAAAGTCCAGTTTCTAAAACTTTATTTTATTTTCAAGATCTGAGGTGAACTGATCTGCTGCTTCAGTAGTATGGCAATAAATGTCATGTGAAACGGCATTCAAACTCACATTGTTAGCGTTTAACACTGAATAAAGCACATGAGGTGTACAGTACATAAGGTGATCATTGTCATAGTTTTCTCTTGTTCAACTGCAAGAAATAGAAGCCGTTTCTAAAAAAATAACATTCAGGTGTTGGCTAGAACAAAAACTCCTTTTAATAAGTAAAATATTCCTTATATCACATGCCATAGCCTTAAATCATATCATTGCTCGATGGTCAGGCACACTTCTGTTGACGATGTCAATCTGGCAACCTGGGGTCCGTTTTTCGTACCTCGCTTAAATGATCTAAGATGATATGGCAGATCCTGGATCTTTTAATCTTGATAACTGATCTCTGGCTAATGTGGTTCTTCAAACAAGTTTGCGAATCAGATTAAAATGTCTGGATGAGGTGATCTGAGATCGCTGCGAGTGTTGTGAAGAGCAAAATTACATAAAATTAGCAGCAAACGGTTTGTTAAATATGACTTGCAATAACTTTCCACCTTTGTTATGAGCTGCAAGCTTTACACTTTCATGTGTCAAGAAGAGTATTCATCATGTATTTCAATGCATATCAATGTATTTACTTCTACATTTAGAGAATATTTTCTTAATTATAGTAGCCTCTAAGCCTACTCACGTTTTTTTAATCGGCGTAAGGAATAATATTTAGTAAAAATTAATTTGCCCTCAATCTTAATCGAACATCTTCCCTAAAAACTTCAGTAAAGTTTGTTAGTTAAGATTATGTACGTTAAGATTAGTTTTGATGGGACAAGTAAAAATGTGTTTTTTCTGCAAGGCCATTAAAAATATCCTTGGCATTTTGCTCTATGTAAGTCTGAAACTTCATTCTTCATGGTCTTAAAAAGGTCTTAAATAGTCTTAAATTTGACTTGGTGGAACCTGCAGAAACCCTGAATATGTCGACGCACTTAACCACTGGGCTATTAACGCTAACTATTGTTAATGTTTAATATATCAAGTAAATGTAAGAATTTGACTAAATAACGTTGCATATGTGGATATTTTGTGACATGGTGTCGCAGTGGGTAGTGCCGTCGCCTCACAGCAAGAAGGTCGCTGGTTCAAGCACGGGCCCAGTTGGCATTTCTGTGGAGTTTGCATGTTCTCCCCGTGTTTGCGTGGGTTTCCTCCGGGTGCTCCGGTTTCCCCCTCAGTCCAAAAATGTGCTCTAGGTGAATTGGAAGGACATCCACTGCGTAATACATTTGCTGGATAAGTTAGCGGTTCATTCCGCTGTGGTGACCCTGATTAATAAAAGGACTAAGCCAAAAAGAAAATGAATGAATGATTGAATGTGGATATTTTTAAAAATAGATGGTATAAACTGACCCTGAAAATCTAAGTGGGCAAACTGTACACCCACTTATAACAAAAAGATTACTTAAGTCATAGCTATACTACATCTTTTATACAAGACTGTGATTACATAACCACTGATTCACTCCCATGCTCCGATTTTCCCAAACTTGTCCACCCCCCAGTGCCGCTTTTGTTAACCGCCTTTCAGAGATCACCCAGTCAACATTATTCACTTTACCCCCCTTGTTATGCGCCCTTTCTCTTCACCCTTAATCCTGTAACGAAACACCTGCAATGCTTCTCTCCATTCATCATTAGTTTTTATCTCGGCTCAATCTGGGCCTAAGAAAGTTGCTGTCATGTGCGTTCAGCTCCAGCGATCACACTCTTTGTTTTTGGGTGACTAATTCCTGGAGCCTTAACCCAAAACAGGGACCTTGCCCGATTGAGGTGAAGGGAATTCAAGACAGACAGCGAGGGAACGATTACATGAGCAGTTTTGGCTCACGGTTGCTAACGTGATCCTACGGCTTAATGAAAGGGAAAGAGAGGGAAAGATCAAAGAGAGGAGGATGCCAACAGACACATCAGCGAAACAGGAGAGCCTTGGTGGCTCTTGTTTATTGTGGGTGAGACGTATGGCTTGAGGTCAGCGTGGGGTCAGGTGAACACAGAGGTCCCCATGGAGACGTTGGACACCCGTTACGATCTGACCATTTGAAGTGAGTTCACGGGAGGAGAAAATGGCTCGTGAGACACAGTCCTGATGTGAAAGTTCATTTATCATCGCCATTAGCACAAGCGTTTCTCCAGATGTCTCAATTAACAATGTGCCCCTGCTTCCTAAATCACTTCTGCTTGGAGATACTTCAATGGAAGTACGAGCAGCAGTGTATAAATTGACTAATTTGGCTCCCCAACAAAGCGAACTTGTGGCAAATTATGAGTCACGGATTACAAGTTCAGAAGTGATGACGTGTATTACCCTTTTTCCCAGCAGGACAGTCCTTACCGTGTCCACCCCAGCCAGGAGCATTTCTGTCATGTTTGCGTAGATCTCCTCTAGATTCATCTCTCTGGTGACCAGCATGTGAGTCAGCAACCCTCCTTTAATCTCTTCGCTCCTCTCCATCTGCTTTTTGATCTCAGAAAGCCTCTTGTCCACATGGATTTGACCTGAAACAAACATTAAGCTTTTAAGTGAACGAAAAAAAAGCTACTTTGTCACAATGTCCCGTCACACCACAGTCCTTCTGTTCTTACTGAATTTAAAGAGGCCGTCCCATGAGCTGCAGAATTCCTCCCAGGGTTTGGGAATGATGGGCCGCAGCCATTTGGGAATGGCACCGGCGTACATGGTGGTCTTAAAGGAGCTGAACATGAGGTGCAATGCGGTGATGTACTCTTGACTCATCTTAGGAATTTCATTTTCCAAGCAGCCCAGACGAGTCTCATATAAAATAGTTGCAACACCTAAGAAAGAGGCAAATATGTTTTACTCATCATATTGCTTCACATTTATGTACTGACCATATTATATAGATATCCTAGTAATAATTGCAGTTGCACACTGGATCATGTTTATTACAATTCTGAGTAGGTTCCAAAAATCGGTCACTTCAAAGAGGGTTAAGTCATTTAGTATGCAAATTACAAAGCTAATATTCGAAACATATCTGTGTATGAGATAAGAGCACAAAAACTCAAACTGAATAGTTCTGAATGAACTATTGATGTAATTGTAGCTGAAATTAAATTCTTGCTAAATTAAATAAACAAATTCAGACCTTCGTGATAGTGCTGTTAGTTTGAACTGCTTTTATGGCTGAAATTTAAGATGTTTCCATTTTGATAAATTTTGTGTCTTTGACATTGTTATTGATCTAATGTGAATCAACATTGAGCTGAATGAATTGAGCTGATTAATGATAGTGAATAGGATTTGTTTCTTTATTCATAAACACAGCAACAGTGACATGTTATTGATCCAAACTGAATCAACAATAAACTGAATTGAGCTGATTTATGACAGTAGCTATGTTTCCATCCAAAATTGCAAATTAACTTTATGTGCAAAACTGGATTATCGCATAAAAGATTTGCGAATAAAGCAGCGTTTCCATCCAACAAGTCAAAGCGAACAAAATCATCACTTCCTGATTATCTGGCGCCAAAAATGTATGAAATTTGCTGCAGTAGGAGAAGCTGTGTGAATCTTATCCTGACACGCAGTGATCGCGCGGTGGCATTTGAAGTCGTGAGACGCGGAGCACAGACGATGTCATTGGAGGTCTGAGGGGTTCTGGAGGTCATTAATAATATTATAACATCAAAACTGAAGCAGTTAAGGTGTTTTAGAATGACCAAAACAACATTTCAGATCTTTTATAATGTGCTCAGCCTGCTGGTTTGTCCATTCACACATTTCTATCATCACATGATCTCTTATAACAAAATCACATGACCTTTTTTAATGCGCTTAGTGGAATCTGTGTGGTAAAAGTGTTTCTGTCGTGGTTTATGTCTATCTTTTCTTATCGAATAAAAGTTTATGCTACTACAGCACTAAAAATGTACTTTTTACTTTTATTTTAAGTAAAAGTACACTTTTTTAAATGCGTTTTTACGCGCATGTCCAAAATGCGCATGAAAATAGGTGGATGGAAGCGTAGCTAATGACACTGTTATTGATCCAAACTGAATCAACATTAAACTGAATTGAGCTGATTAATGACAATTTTGTCATCTGCATAGCTGTTTTTTGTTACCGTAAAACTGCTTTAAAACTATATTTTATAGACTGCTATACAAATAAATTGTAAAAATGTGAAATAAAAACACATTTACTGGATTTAAAACTCTAAAGTCATTCCCAAAGAAGCCCATTACTGTCTCTGGATCATCTGCTTAACACCCAGATTCAGACCTCCTAGGTAGGTGGCTGCAAATTCATTTATGCAGAGGACTCATATTCCTTTTTTAGAAAACTCCAGAAAGACCAGTGTGCTACTTGATTCTCACCTTGGTTAGGAAAAAAATCCCCACTATAGTGGTAGAGGAAATCAAACCACTATGAAAGGAAACCCTTGACTGAAAGCCAAATCCTGTTCTTTCATCAAAGAATGAGTGTAAATCTTCACCGTAAATACCTTCAACTTGGCTGTACCACACACACACACGCTACCCTCAGGCTCACCTTCCATGGCATATTTGAAGAACAGATCATTAATGTTGAGGACAGTCTGGCTGTCATCCTGCTGGCTTCGCAGTGTCTTCACTCTCTTCACCAGGTCAGCCACCACATCGTTAACGTCGGAAGAGAAAACAGCCACATCTCGGGGACGCATAATCAGCTGACGCAGAACACTGCGCATATTCAGCCACTCATCACCCTCGCTGAAAAGAGAAATAGCTTGTTAATAACAGAAATCAAATGCAACCTGGTATTAACATGCACTTTTGTTTATCTAATCATAGCTGGATGATGCTAAATTAAGGGTAAATGGAGTCTAAAATAGTTGGAGCTTGTCCAATTTTGACTACAGTTTTCTAAAAATACATTCAACCCAACTGCTTTCATAGTAAAAAAATGCTCGTTATGTATAACAAACGACACAAAACAACGCCTACTCTCCACCAGTTCTCCCAATAGTGATCTAATTCTGAAACATCTTGCAATATTTTATTCAAGTGAAGAACTTTTGCTGCCTGAAATGATTTGTTTACCAGTGTATACCAGTATGCCATTGGTGTAACAAATACTAATTACAAATACTTAAGTTACTGTAACTGAGTATTTTTTTTCGTAAATTGTACTTTACTAAGTAGTTTTTAAAAAGTGTACTTTTACTTAAAATAAAAGTAAAAAGTACATTTTAAGTGCTGTAACAATACGTTTACTCCATCAAATTTGTTTAACTTAAATTCACTTAAATGTTTTTTCATGTCTACGGTGATTGGATAAGTAGAATAGTCAGTCCTGTGATTCTCAACCAATCAAATTGCGCATAGAATAATCACATCAGACAGACCCACATCAAGATTTCTTATAAATATAGCAAACAAACATTAAAAGTGTCCGGGAAGGTGCAAAAATTGTTATACAAGATGGCAACTGACTAAATGCACTACAGAATATTACGTTTTCAAATACATGCACAAATTGCATTAATTCTATCAGTGCTGCATGAGCCTGGTTTGAGGTGCCACCTACTGGACACTCGTAGCTTGTTTAGTCAGTGTTCAAAGTGTATAACCTGTTAATATATTGTCAAAGCTAAGTTTTGCTCCTTTTGCTACACAGATTTCGCTTCGCAAGTAAACGCATGAGCCTATTCACAGTGTAATACCAGTCTGATCTTATGGAGAAATGTAAATATTTAATTTTTTGTCAGTTTAGTGGCTAATTCGTACGAAGCCCAAACGTCATTGTGTATAAGCAAATCGTACTAAATTGTACGAATGAGATTGTACAAATTCATACTAAATCAAAAAGTTACGATTTGCTGTGAGATTGTAATGGTAATACTTACTACTTTTGAGTACTTTTTGGTATACCTTTAAGTCATAATTTGCGTATTATTTACAATAGATACATTTACTGTACTTGCACTACATTTTTTTGCAAGTAATAGTACTTTTACTTCAATAAGATTGTTTTAGTTCTCTTTCCGCCATTGCAGAATTAGACATTGGAGCAAACAGAAAGTGGTCAAAATTGAAAAAAAGAGATGAATTTTTAATTTATTTCATTTGCCCAATTAATTCTGTCCTTTAAAAAAATGTTACCGATCTTCATCTTTTCATCTGCAGTGGTTTGTTTTATCAAAAGTGACAAAGCAGATAGCAGATCACTATGTACTTACGCTGAGATGAGTCCCGTGGACCTTCCCCTCAAATCTCTGTACTCCTTCCAGGACTCCATGTTGCCTCTCTGAGGAGTTGCACTTTCACTTCTGAGAACCTGCGCCACCATGTCTCTATCAGCGATGGACACGACAAACTGAGGTCCAAATCGAGACTTGAAGATCTTCCCATACTTCTGAGCATGCTCCATCTACAAGAAAGTTTGTAAACCTGATTAACATGGATTCCAGAAAACACTTTTGAAGCTTAAAGGGTTAGGTCACTCACCCTTTTATTATGTTATTAATTACTCGCTCTCATGTCTTTACAATACACTTTATATGAAATCTGAGAGCTTCCTCGTCCTCCAGCAAGGTTTCAGACTCCAGAAAGTCCAGAAATTTACCAAAAAACATCCTCAAAACAGACCAAATGCAAGTTACGAGAATCATTTTGTGCGCATATAAAACTTCGTTTAACAGTCTCTTCTCCTCAGTGACAGTATAGGGTGCTCATTCACGTTTCGTTTAATCTTTTCTCTGATGTATACCTCAGATGCACTTGTACATTGTTTCAAACAGAGTAAATTGCACACAGGCATCAGCGCACACTGCAAACACGTGCCCTATACTGACACTGAGGTGAAGAAACTGTTGAATAAAGTCATTATTTTTGTTTTATGTGTGCACAAACTCATTCTCATAGCTTGTAAATATTCAGATTAAACTACTGAAGGTGTATGGTCTGTTTTGAGAATGTTTTTTGGTATTTTCCTAGACTTTCAATGAGTCGGGAACTTTGCTTTCTATAAGGGAGCTCTCAGATTTCATCTAAAATATCTTATTAGTCTTCTGAAGACGGTCAATAATTAGCATTTTTATTCTTGGGTGAACTAAAACTTTAGGTACATTTTACCACTGAGCTTAGGCTAATCTTCATTAGTTGTCATGGATCTTTGTAATCCTCAGAAATATAGAGAGTTGCAATTGGGTCCTTGCAGTCATTAGTTTGGATCAGCTTACTGATGTACTTTTTGCAGTGGTGGAAAGACTACTGAAAAAATTATACTTAAGTAAAAGTACCATAACTTGCCTAAAAATATAGTGCAAATAGAGTAAATGTATCTGTTGTAAAGATTCCTCAAAGTATGGGTAAAAAGTAGCCCTTTCAAATGTACTCAAGAGTAGTGAGTATTACGCTGTAAAAAGCTGAAGCATTTACATGTAATTTGTGGATGTGTGTAACGTAACATTCTGTAGTGCATTTAGTTATTGCCCAGCAGGCACACAACATCATAAGACGTTAATATTAGGTTCGAATCAGGTTGTGATGTCAGGTGACCAAAATTCAATGTCTAGCCAGTGTCTAAGGACGTTATTTTGATGTGCAATAACAACATCAAATGACATTGATATTTGGTTGATTTTAGGTTGTGTTAGAAAGTGACCAAAATTCAAGGTAAAAAAAACCCAACATCATATTGACGTCAAATACTGACATTTATTCGTCAGGTATGCCAACCAAAATTCAATGTCTGATAGACGACATAGTGGAAACGTCTAAACAACGTCAAGCTGTAACATCATTAGAAATTACTATTTGCTTGAATTTAGGTTGGACGTTGGACATTGACGTCGGCCTGACATTGAGTTCTGACGTCAACCTAATTTTCATTCAAATCGCGTCAAACAAAATACAACATCTCCACAACGTTGGGGTACAACTTCAATCTGTACACTAAACATTCGTCGGCTTCTCATCAGTGACGTGCATTTAAACAGTCTCTGGGTCAATGCGTGTAAAGATTTTGGACATCTTGCACACTTTTAATGCTTCCAAACAGTTTGCTGCAATTTAAATTGCCCATATCTTGAGGTAGTTCAGTATGATGTGATTTACCTCTTTACTTCTATGTGCAATTTGATTGGACAGGAATCACAGGACTGAATTTTCTAATCCCAGTAAACAGGAAAAAATAAAGTATTGACTGCAGGTTGAAGGAAAGTAGTGGAGTAAAAGTACCGATACTGCACTAAAAATGTGCTCAAGAGAAAGTAAATGTACACATTTTTAAAATTACTTTGTAAACTACTTAGAAAAACTACTCAATTACAGTAATTTGAGTATTTGTAATTTGTTACTTCACACCACTGAGTTTTTGTGCATTTAATGCAGGCTTTCCTTTATTGTAAATGTGTTACTGAAGTGAGGAAATAGCATGGCGTCATGACCTGTATCACATCTGTTAGTTCCTCAATGGTAATATCTTTTTCTCCACAAAGACCATCTGGCTATTAGTCAGTACGTGTGGGGAGACTTTCCCAGTACGGATGGCCCATTCGCAAATACTTGAAGTCTTTTGCAAATACAGCGAGCTTGGCCAATCCTCTTCTCAAGTTGTCTGTACCATTCAACACAAAGACACCTCTGTGTCTCCTCAGCGAGAAAAAAAACCGAGACATTTCTCATCTTTCTCACTGTCCTAAGACAACTCGCACAGCATAACTGATCCGTAATGTACGCACATGTAAACAGATGCCAGTCATCATTGGGCCTTTTAGGATTAGTACTTGGCATTTTGGCAATGTTTCAGCACATGAGTGGAAACTTGAAATACATTGGCCATGATGAATTGCAATGACAGGCTGTCAGACAGCTGTACATCTTTATGCACATCTTGAGGTGTTTGGCAGTGGCACCTTAATGTATGCTATATCATTTAAATCTGATCCCACGTGCAGACGAGCCTGAGATAAAATAAGGTTTTGCGAGTGTCCCTCATGGCGGGGTGGAGACTGAGCCCGACGGTTTATGCAACTCCAAAAGTAATTCAACACCTCACGTGTCCGCGCTGCACATTACGTAGCCGAAATTTGATTGAATCACAATCAAGCCAAATCCAAGTTTATTTTAGAATTCGTGCAATAAATCTGGCAGTGAAATGTTATTACTGACAGTTTATAGTTGAACGAGATTAAATTGATACACTTTACAATAAGGTTAATGTTAGTTATGTATTTACTAATATAAATAATACTTTTATTATCGTATTTATGCGTTTTTGTTAACATTAGTTAATGAAAAAAAACATTTGTTAACGCAGTGTCATTAACTAATGTTAATCAGCATGAATTTGCATTTTAATATGCCTAATAACTAACATTATAGCCTAATTTATGATCAACAAATGCTCTACTCTACTAGTATTGTTAATTCTTAATAAATACAATAACATTAACAAATTAAGCCTTAATGTAAAGTGTGACAATAACAACATATGGACGCGTATACAAGATTGCGTCTGGCTATTTTCATTGAATGTGTATTGAAGGTGTCATCTGTGCGCTAGAAGTGTCATGCAAATGAAAACTCGCACTACATCGTTTTTAATCCCAACGCGTATTCGTGGCCCACTTTGACCGTCTCCACTCACCTGGATCTCATGGATGCGGCTGAATCCATCCCGGTAGAAGAACTCCAGGAGGTTGGCGACAGTGCTGGGTCCGGGCATCTCCTTGAGGCTCTTGACTCTCGCCGCTTTCTGCACCTCCTCCGCCGGACTCACTGCGCTCTCCTCCTTCAGGTCCGCCTGGCTATGCGCCGCGATCTCCAGAGAGCCGCTCGCCACCGACTTGTGGAGCCCGTGGGTCTGGACGAGAAGCTGCCTGCAGGAGTCCTGGAGCAGATTCTTGCGGGCCAGGTGCAGAATAGTGCTTTGAAGAGCCATGTCAAAGACTGCGTAAAAGCTCGCCAAGCTGAATTGAGGAGCTGCTTGGAGATGTGTAAGTGTTCGCAGACTGGAGTGAATGCGCTTGTGGTTTGTGTGGTGCGCAGCGGTCTTTTAAAGGTCCCAGGGAGAGCTGCGGGATCAGCGAAGGGGATTGGACACTGGAGTTTTGGCACTGGGATGAACAAGCGGTCCTTACGCATCCCCCACGAGGCAGCGGACGTGCCCGTGAAAAGCCCAAGTGAAGGATTTCCTTTTGTTGCAAAATTAATTGTGGATTACATAAATTCGATTGTGGCTGGCAGCCCTTGAGGTGACCTGCTTTCGTCGCAAATGTCTTTATTAAACTCTGAGTGAAATTAGTCAAAGACACTTGACCAAAAGTAAATTAAAGCGGGTTTTAGTTGTCGGATTGTAAAGTCGAAATCTAAAAAGTACATCAAATCAAGTCACTAAACATTCTTTGCATATTGACATTATAAGCTAATACACTCCTTTAGTTAAACTATAACAAAATAGATTTTTATTGGCATTCATAATTTCACGAAAAACAAACATTCCATTTAACTTAAAGGGATAGTTCACCCAAAAATGAAATTTATTTACTCTTCATTCAGTTGTTCAAATCCCATTTTACTTTCTTAGTTACAGTATGTTGAACCCAAAAGATGTTTTGAAGAAAGCTGGACACTGGTAGCCATTAGTATTTGTGTTTACTTTTACCCTGTAAAACCAAACAGTCAACTTTATCAAATGAAATGAGTGTAGGTAACTCAAAAATGACTAAAAGTTAATTCTACTCATTTGAAAAGAGTTTTGAACTCAGTGTTGAAGGTAATGAATTAATTAAATACCTCATTGCTTAAATGGAGAAGTTCACAGCACTCATATAGATTAGTTTTTTTTTTAACTCAAATGGTTTGTTGCAATCGTTTTTTTTTTTCAAACGGTTTGAGTTTTTCATTTATTAGGTTTTACTGTGCTCAAATTGCTTCTTCTACTCAAATGGATTAAGTTGACAGTACTCATTTGGATTAGTTTTTGAACTTAAATGGGATGTTGCAATCGGTCTCCTCAAATGGTTTGAGTTACTTTAACTTTTTGGGTTTTACAGTGTATGGACGTCAATAGTTACAGGTTTTCAGCTTTCTACAAAAAGTCTTAATTAGTGCTCAACAGAATAAAGAAACTCATTAAGGTTTGTAAACACCTGAGGGTGACTAAATAGTGAGCAAATTTCCATTTTTGGGTGAACTATCCCCTTTACATTGAAAAATGTTTTTTTTTTTAATAATTGTTCACTGAAAGGTTCTTTAGGGAACCAAAATTGGTTCATGAATCCAAAAACCTACACTTGGAACCATTATTTTAAGACTAGTTAATAGTGATCATAAAGCTAGATTAATAATTTAACATTTATATTTTGATAAACAGTTATCAAATATTAATTTCAATTTGGGCAGCATGGTGGCGCAGTGGGTAGTGCTCTTGCCTACAGCAAGAAGGTTGCTGGTTCGAGCCTCGGCTGGGCCAGTTGGCATTTCTGTGTGGAGTTTTGCATGTTCTCCCTGTGTTCGCCGTGGATTTCCTCGGGGTGCTCCGGTATCCCCCACAAGTCCAAAGACATGCGGCATAGGATTTTTTGTAAGCTAAATTGTCCATAGTGTATGTGTGTGAATGGAAGTGTATGGACTGTTTCCCAGAGATGGGTTGCAGCTGGAAGGGCACCCAATGCGTAAAACATATGCTTGATAAGTTGGCGGTTCATTCTGCTGTGGTGACCCCAGATTAATAAAGGGACTAAGCCAAAAAGAAAATGAATGACAAATGTTTAATTTTTATTTTAAACGTACAAATCAAGGCTCCAAACATGACATTTTTATTAATATTATAATTATTTAGCAGCGATGCTTTAGGTAGAAGAACGATTTTTAGATCTCCATGGAGCCTTTCAGTGATCAGTCCTTAAAATAACTGATTTTTAAAGTATATAGAAAGACTATAAGGAACCTTCTGTTCGACGGAAGGCCTTTTTGGATGTTAAACGTCCTTCATGGAACCATCAATACCATAATGAACTGTTACTTTTATGAGTGTACATAAGTCATGGTTATTGTAGTTTAATCATGGGTACCTAAACTTAAATTGATTAAAAACTATTTAACAGTGGCATTTGTAGTAAAACTGTGGGTATACAAATGATAACCAATGCAGCGCAATAGTTACTACGCTTTACTTACAATAAAACCATAGTTATCTTTCAGCAGTGATAATCAAAACATAAGTGACATCAAATGCCCTTATTGTGTAAAACTATACATTATCTACCACTGACAACTTTGTTTATGCTACATTAAAATGCTAAATGAGCTAAACCATTCCATCACAATTGCTTCCTATTCTTTTCTTTAACAGTTGGATTGCCCGAAAAAGTCATAATCATTGCTGTTAATACTTTAATACTTTTTCCGACAAGTGGATGTGAAGAGGTCAGTTTTCCTTGGCTTCTGTGAACGGTGAAGCCCCTCATTGATAAGCAAAACGGAACTTGATATTTTGTCATTCTACACTCTCGCGAGCTGTCACTGGGGTGGTACCTTTTCAAAAGGAACACATTTGTACTTAAAGGGTCCATATTGGTACTTCAAAATTATATATTAGTACCTAAAAATTTAAGAGGAACACTTTTGTACTTTTAAGGTACTAATGTGTACCCTTAAGGTATAAAAATGGACCTCTTAGATACAAATTTGTACCTTTTAAAAAGGTACCACCCCAGTGACAGCTCGCGTACCTTTATTTCTGAGAGTGTAGCAACAGATGGACATAGCAAACATTAAGGAAAAAGTTTAAGGGGAACATATCTTTAAAATAGGCTCTTGCATTTCCCTTCTTAACCAGGTTTGTTTGTATATAGAAGAATCATAATCTGTTCAACAAGCTTCATGTTGTTGCTGGCATTAGTGCAAATTTGTTTTTTTAGTCTCTGAGTTCACTTCAGTCCAGGTATTGTGTGTGCTTTGAGGGCACCTGGGGTGAAGACCCTAATTTGACCCGATTTAACATTTCTCAGCTCTACGCAGGATACTATTGACTACTTTCTAACAGGCTTGTTTTTTGGGAGTCCTGAAGCGAATGGGGCTCATCCCCCTGGAGCTCCTTTGGGATACAACTTGAGGATATAACAGTGAAAACAAAGAATATTCCCCCGAAATGTTCTGTCTCGTACCAATCCTCAACCTCCTGCTCTTGTGTTCCTCTAAAGCCGTTACATAACCATGTATTGTTCGTTCCTTTTATTGCAGCCTGCATAATCTAAATACCCTATTTCTTATTAAGAGTTCCCATTGTACATGCTTAAAAAATCAAGTTTCTTTTTGGTGTTGATTTCTTGAAGAAGCTTTATGTTCTTGGGAAGTTCTTTAGGTTATTAAAATAGGTACAAACTGGTTCTTCAGTGCTAACTACTTTATTTTTAAGAGAGTACATTATATTCTTTTAGCGCGTTTTTGAAAAGCAGCTTAACGTGGCATGAAAAGATCTGTGGAGTCCTGCTGTATGTTTGAAGCCTCTTCTATTTAGGCCTTTGTTTGATTTTCTTTAAAAAAGAGAGAGAGAGAGAGAGAGCATCAGGATGAAGAAGAGTGTGTTTATGCTAGATTTACATGCTAATAAGAATTGCACAACAGCTTGTATCTGGTTTTGATTGGCTGAGAATTTTTTTCTAGCCATGAGATGTTCTACCAGAATCACTGCTTCACTGTTTAAATCACTCTACCTATTGGGTCTTCTGGTGGAGGGCTAAACTCAATAGAAATGTCCAAATAATAACTGCAGTTGTTCATGGATTAGTTAAGAGTTTTTAAGCTGTGAAAATGTGGTTGTAGCTTGATTCTGCTGAATAAAGAATTAAAAAAAGAACAAAATTCAGATTTTCCCCTCAGATTTGTAAGTTTTAATCACAGAAGTCAGAATTGCAGGATATAACATCTTCCTAGAGTTTGCTAGGAGAAAAATCAGATTTGGGAGACAAAATGTCAGAATCAGGAGAAATATACACTCACCTGCCACTTTATTAGGTACACCTGACTGACTGCTCGTTAACGCAAATTTCTAATCAGCCAATCAAATGGCCGCAACTCAATGCCATTTAGGCATGTGGACATGCTCAAGACGATCTGCTGCAGTTCAAAGCGAGCATCAGAATGGGCAAGAAAGGTGATTTAAGTGACTTGGAAAGGATTTGCAATGCCATGACGAATATGGCACAGTTGTTGGTGCCAGACAGGCTGGTTTGAGTATTTCAGAAATTGCTGATCTACAGGGATTTTCACGCACAACCATCTCTGGCATCAAATTCCTTGTTGATGCCAGAGGTCAGAGGAGAATGGTTTGAGCTGATACTGTAGAAAGGCAACA
Organism: Danio aesculapii; assembly: GCF_903798145.1. Classification (NCBI taxonomy): domain Eukaryota; kingdom Metazoa; phylum Chordata; class Actinopteri; order Cypriniformes; family Danionidae; genus Danio; species Danio aesculapii. The sequence goes on from NC_079440.1 coordinate 12,039,347, forward strand.
GTAACTCTAATAACCACTCGTTACAACCGAGGGCTGCAGAAGAGCATCTCTGAATGCACAACATGTCAAACCTTGAGGCAGATGGACTACAGCAGCAGAAGACAAGACCAGGTGCCACTTCTTTCAGCTTAAAACAGGAAACTAAGGCTACAATTCGCACAGGCTCACCAAAATCAGACAATATGAGATTGGAAAAACGTTGCCTGGTCTGATGAGTCTCGATTTCTGCTGCGACATTCGGATGGTAGGGTCAGAATTTAGCATCAACACAAGCATGGATCCATCCTGCCTTGTGTTAACCGTTCAGGCTGGTGATGGTGGTATAATGGTGTGGGGAATTTTTTATTGGCACACTTTCTGCCCGGTAGTACCAATTGAGCATCACGTCAACACCACAACATATCTGAGTATTGTTGCTGACCATGTCCATGCTTTTATGACCACAGTAGCCATCTTCTAATAGCTACTTCCAGCAGCATAACGGGCTATGTCATAAAGCGCGAGTCATCTCAAACTGGTTTCTTGAACATGACAATGAGTTCACTGTACTCAAATAACTAACTTGAAAGAAATGAAAGAAATCTATGCGAAATATGGATTGCTTTTTGCAGTGAATAGACGTGAGCCATCTACTCCACTTAATACAATAGTTACTGTAACAAAGAAACAAAATGTCTTCTTAATTGAAGTCAGAATTATTAGCCCCCTTTGAATTTTTTTCCTTTTTTAAATATTTCCCAAATGATGTTCAACAGAGCAAGGAAATTTTCACAGTATGTCTTATAATATTTTTTCTTCTGGAGAAAGTCTTATTTGTTTTATTTCAGCTAGAATAAAAGCAGTTTTAATTTTTTTAATAAACATTTTAAGGTCAAAATTATTAGCCCGTTTAAACTATATTTTTTATCGATAGTCTACAGAACAAACCATCGTTATACAATAACTTGCCTAATTAACCTAGTTAAGCCTTTAAATGTCCCTTTAAGCTGTATAGAAGTGTCTTGAAAAATATCTAGTCAAATATTATTTACTGTCATCATGGCAAAGACAAAAGAAATCAGTTATTAGTTATTAAAACTATTATGTTTAGAAATGTGTTGGAAAAATCTTCTCTCCGTTAAACAGAAATTGGGGAAAAAAATAAATAGTGGGGGCTAATAATTATGATTTGACCTGTATATATAACTGACAATGTGAGATTTAAAGGGCACCTATTCTACCCCTTTTTTAAAATTTAAGATAAGTTTTTTGTGTTTCCAGAATGTGTCTGGACAGTTTAAGCTCAAAACACACATCAGATTATTTACTTTACCTTTCAGAATATTGACATTTTCTGCTCTGAACACAATGTAGCTGTTTTTGTGGTTTGTGCCTTTAATGCTAGTTCTCCCTGCCCACCATTCTCACATGCCAGTCAGAGTGTCTCTATCTCAGCTTTGTCAGATAAACAGCACAGTGACAGACATGAAGGATGCAGATCTCACATAGCGTTTTATGAGAAATACAACAGTAAGAACTGTCCCAAATTATTATTTGATGTATTTGTTGTGGAGTTGCAACGATGAGTCACACACAATGTCGTTACAAAGTTCATGCATGCACACACACACACACAGTGTGCACATTTAACTTTGCACTGATTTTGCAAGACAAACGTGACAGGATACACGTTAATATACATCGCTGTATGGATATCCGTTATGTTAATGTACAAAATAAACTTGATTTAACGTCCACAAACCAGAATTGAAGCATCTATTATAATTGTTCTGACATGCGGCTGTGGTGACAAAGGAAAGATGGTAAAATCGCTGTAATTGATTTCAAACATGCACTGTTTTTAAAACATTTTAAACTTGTAAAACTCATTCTTGATCACGTTTGATGATGATTGATGACCACAGAGCGCTGAACAGATCCTTTAGTCACGGTTGCTTTGCGCACGTCCTGTCTTATTGATATGATTACATGCATTACCACGGAGACATGTTAATACGTGGCTGTCAATCAAATTGGTGGGCGGGGAAACCCACTCCTACGTCACGCTGCGGTGGGCCTCAAAATGGGAGGTATTTGGATCCTATTTTAACGTCAGGAAATTAAAAAAAGTGAATTATTGTGTTTTTATCACCCCAATATGACTGTGGACACACTATACCTACACAGTTCTCTCCAACAGCTTCCAAAAGATGATTTCCATCATAGGTGCCCTTTAAATCTGTGGCAAAATATTAAACACTTCTTTCCTTATATTTCAAAGTCAAATTGTTGTATAAGTCCAATATCGCACTCGTATTCTTAGATTCATAGATTACTCAGAGCTAAACCGCACACACGACCTACAGTATACGAGCGTGATACTTCAAATCCTTTCAGAGGAAAAACTTTTGTGCTCCCTCATTGAAATCTCTCTTATCCTCCATATTACAAACCAAACTATTGCACATTTGTAACTACGCATACAAACATGCCAAAGGAAAGCCCACTGCTTAGTCATTCTACAGAATTCATAAGACGAGCAGCTACTTAAAAGGGAAAAGCCACTGTTACAAAAGGACTCCCTTTCGCCAACACAATTGTTTTCTGAAAGACTGTTTTGCCTTTGTTTCCTCAATTTGGCAACATTAGGAGGTGAATGAGGCTTCTGACCACACTTAACATAATCATATTAATCATTTGAATCCCCCTGATCCTCAATCCCTATGTATTGTTTCATTATGTAGCTTGTATTGTTAGGTGCGCGTGCAAAGAGCAGAAAGTGGAGCTTTTTAACAATTTGGCACAAGATACAGGGAGAATAACAAGAAATGGGGCGGATAATGAGGTGAAGCAGGTAAGGAAAATGAACCATTGACAATGTAATACAGGGAGAGAGCCAAACACGAGACCAAGAGAAGAGCAAACAACAGCAAACAAAAGTCATGTGTTCACACACAAACAAGTCAGGAAAGCACATGGCAACTGTGAACTCCATCATCACTCCAACTGAATGACCAGACAAGTTCAGAGCTCAGAGAATCAACAGATCAAACTTTTACTTCAGTTTCAATATTATAAGTTACACAAATAAACAAATAGATAAATAAACATATAGATAAATATACAATAAATAAACATTTTAGACAACTTAAAGGGATAGTTCATCCAAAATGGTTAATTCTGTCATCATTTACTCATTATCTACGAGTCACAATCCTGTTTCAGTTTCTGTTGGACACAAAAGAAGATAGTTAGAAAAATGTTGGAAACCTGTAACCATCGACTTCCATAGTGCTTGATTTTCCCTACTATGGAAATCAGTAGGCGAGCTCTGGTTAGCACTGTTGCTGGTTCGAGTTCCGGCTAGCTTGCATGTTCTCCCTGTGCTGGCGTGGGTTTCCTCCGAGTGCTCCAGTTTCCCTCACAGTCCAAAGACATGCAGTATAGGCGAATTGAATAAACTAAATTGGCCGGAGTGTAAATGAGTGTGTGTGGATGTTTCCCAGTACTGGGGTTGATGCTGGAAGGGCATCCGCTGTGTAAAACATATGCTGGATAAGTTGGGGGTACATTTCGCTGTGGCGACCCCTGATTAATAAACGGAGTAAGCCGAAGAAAAATTAATGAATGGAAGTCAGTGGATACAGGCTTCTAGCATTTTTCTAAATATCTTCTTTCGTGTTAAACAGAAAATGGAAATCCATAAAGGTATGAAACCAATTGAGTAAATGGTTATTAAATGTTTATTTTGGGGTGAACTATCCCTTAAGATGTTTTTGTCACTAATCTTGTGGTGAAATGTTCATTTTTAGTTTATGTTTGTGATATTACAGATTATATTAAATTATTGTCAAATTCTACAACCCCAAATCAGAAAACAATGGGACAGTATGGAAAGCGCAAATAAAAAAAGAAAGAAGTGACTTCTAAATTTACTTTGACTTGTATTTCATTGCAGACAATAAAACAAACATTATTTAATGTGTTCCTCAGGATTTTTTCCTCATGACGTGAATACAAGTACTTGACTGGACTGTCTGATGTCCCAACCTGTCTCCAATAGAGAATGTGTGGCACATTTTGAAGCGCAAAATGTGACAACGAAGACCCCATACTGTTGATCTCCTTGAGACTTGTTTGCAGAAAAAATGGCACAAAATTACACCTGAAACACTTCATCACTTGAAGTCTTCAGAGTCCCTGAATGTCTTTTAAGTGTTGTGAAAAAGAATGACAACATTACTAAGTGGTCAATGTTTCACTTTCAACTTTTTTGAAATGCAAGAATCAAAATTGGAATACATTTATTTAGAAAAAGACAATAAAAACCACAAGGAACACATTAAATAATGTTTGTTTTATTGTCTGCAATGAAATCCAAGTCAAAGTAAAATTAGAAATCATTACTTTCTTTTTTTGTTTGCGTTTTCCATACTGTCACAATTTTCTGATTTGGTGTTGTATAATTAAATATTTCTGGACAAGACACAGAGAGACTAAAGAATGGAGGATAATATAGTAATATAGTGAAGTAACGAAACCTAGCTAATTCAAAAACAATAAGAAGGCAAAACCAAGACACGAGACCAACAGAAGAGCACATGGCAAACGCTAACAAGCAAAATCCATGTGTTCACACAAACACACACAAACAAAATCAAGCCAACAAAGCACATGGCAAATCAACCTAATCATCGTGTGCTCAAACTGAAAGACCCGACAGACTGGACTCGCAGAATTATGAAAAATGCAAGCTTGATATTGCATTTACTAAAAACTCCACACAATTTGGACATAGACATAGTTTCTCTAGTGTTAATGATGGAAAAAACTGTCAAAACGATGCATTTTTACTGATTTTGTCCTGATTTTATGTTTTAGGACTATATATTTTACCTTAAAATGCTATCACCAATAATCGTGTGGTGTGACAATATATTTGCTTAATGTGAGAGCTTAAATTCTGTAACTATTCAATTAGAAAGACTTTTCTCCAGGTTCCTTGTTTAGACAGGATTGATGATATTCATTTATGATGATTCATTGATGAAAGTGTTTTTATTACACATGTATAGTAATATTTATCGTGATCATAAACACATTCTAATCCCATACTGTTGCTCTCCTTAAGACTTGTTTGCAGGAAAAATGTGACAAAATAACACCTGAAACACTTCATCACTTTAAGTGTTATGAAAAGGAATGGCAACATTACAAAGTGGTAAATGTTTTACTGTCCCAACATTTTTTTTTTAAATGTTGCACGAACCAAAATAAAATACATTTATTTAGAAAAAAAAAAAAATCTCTATTGGAGACAGGTCGGGACAGCAGACAGGCCAGTCAAGTACCTGTATCCTCTTCATGAAGAAAAAATCACGAGGAAAACATTAAATAATGTTTGTTTTATTATCTGCAAGGAAAATCCAACTCAAAGTAAATTTAGAAATCACTACTTTCTTTTTATTTGCATTACTGTCCCAACTTTTTTTGATTTGGGGTTGTATAATTAAATATTTTAATTACTGCACAAGACACAGGGAGACTTATGAGTGGAGGATAATATAGCAAAGTAACGAAACCTAGATAATTAAAAAAACAATAATAAGGCAGAACAAAGACACGAGACCAACAGAAGAGCACATGGCAAACGCTAACAAGCAAAATCCATGTATTTACAAACACACACACACACACACACACAAACAAAATCAAACCAGGAACGCACATGGCAAATCAACCTAATCATCGTGTGCTCAAACTGAAAGACCCGACAGACTGAACTCGCACAATTATGAGAAATGCAAGCTTGATATTGCATTTACTAAAACTCCACACAATTTGGACATGGACATAGTTTCTCTAGTGTTAATGATGGAAAAAACTGTCAAAACGATGTGTTTTTACTGATTTTGTCCTGGTTTTATGTTTTAGGACTATATATTTTACCTTAAAATGCTATCACCAATAATCGTGTGGTGTGAAAGAATATATTTGCTTAATGTGAGATCTTAAACTCTAATTATTCATTCATTTTCTTTTTGGCGTAGTCCCTTTATTAATCAGGGGTCGCCACAGCGAAATGAACCGCCAACTTATCCAGCACATGTTTTACACAGCGGATGCCCTTCCAGCTGCAACCCATCTCTGGGAAACACTCACACACTCATTCACACACATACACTACGGACAATTTAGCTTACCCAATTCACCCGTACGGCATGTCTTTGGACTGTGGGGGAAACTGGAGCACCCGGAGGAAACCCACGTGAACGCAGGGAGAACATGCAAACTCCACACAGAAACGCCAACTGACTCAGCCGAGGCTCGAACCAGCGACCTTCTTGCTGGAAGGCAACAGCACTACCTACTGTGCCACTGCGTCGCCCCCTCTAATAATTCAACTAGGAAGAATTTTCTCCAAGTTCATTGAAGATAATTCATTAGTGATAATGACAATTCATTGATGAAAGAGTTTTTGTTACACTTGTATGGTAAAACTTATAGTGATAACACAACTAACTCTAAACATAACCACATTCTAACCATAACCATATAATATGTACATGTAAATATTGTAAATAACAAGTACACCTTAAAGTGTGACTGAAAATAATTGTAAAACTTAACTATGGTTCTCTTTTGGCAAGACGCTTGATTTGAATCACTTGGAGACAATCAATTGCTCCTTCTTTTAAACAGTGGGCCCATGATGTGTTGCATTTCGTTAGTTTAGAGGAAATAAGACTTAATTTTAAAGTTCACTGCCGCATGTAGCGTCCTTTCATGACTTCCAAAGTCAAATGTAAACGCAAGTGGACAAAATGATGCTAATGCTGTCAGGTTTGCTTGTATTCTACTGATGTTGTCTTCATTTATTTATTCGAGTTTGTTTATATGTACACAATGTTAAAGCACTATGTTTATATGTATGTTGTGTTGTTAGTTATGGTCGATTAGTGAATGTATGTTTTTTTTTTACTATTTAAATAATAAAAAGGGTGGAAAAAGTTACTATTGTTATTTTATGCATTGTTTATCTGCAATCAAAAGGTATTTTCCCCTTTTGTTTATTTAAATAGTCAAAAAAAAAGTACATGTCATAAAAATAAACGTATACAGTCGTATTATCTTGCAAACGTGGCTTGTTTTTTAACGTTTGATTAATTTCATATTTTCATCAATCAAACAATATGATTTTGTTCGCAGGATTAAAAAGTGATTAAAGATTAAACTATAGGATTATAAAATGGTTGCCTGCTCAGCTACCAATTAGGTGGCGATTACGCACTAAGAATGTAAATTAAACAATAGATGAAGGGCCAGATTTACAAACAGCTTGCGAGAGCGGAAACCCTCTTTGTGGATAAAATAAAATTACCATCAGCAATTAAAAGATCTGGAGACAGTTAACCTTTTCTGCATATGTATTGGTAGGAGTTTCTCTTTTATCCTGTTGTTTAGCTGCAAGAAATAGAAGCCGTTTCTAAAATATATAAAACTCCAGGTGTTATTTGGACAAAAACTCCTTTTAATATGGAAAATATTCCTTCTATCGTGTGTCGTTGCTCTTTTATAGAACACGACTTAAATCAGATTTAGACTAGATAGTCAGGCACGCTCCTGTTGGTGTCATCAATCTGGCAACCTGCGCTTGCGTGTGTTTTGAACCAGGGGTGCAACACCTAGTTCAACCACTGGATGTCAAACTTACATCCTGCACCTATAATGTTAATTGTGCAGTTTGTCGGATTAATAGAGCTATAAAATGTACAAACAACAAAGGACTGTTTGACCGGTATGTTAAAATAATAACTCCCTTGTCAAATATCCGACAATACTGCTGACTTTAAACAGTAAGCAATTGGGGTTGTCACTTTTTTTTGTTGTTTTTCTATACGCACACGTGTTTTCTTAACTTGCAGCATGTTTGAGCACTTTCAGCCAGCGTAGAAAATCGTAACGTGCTAATTGAGAATCAAAGATATTTTAGGACACAAATCACCCAATAGCTCAGTGGTTCTCAAACTTTTAAGCCAGCGACCCCCAATGTAAGATCGTCAAGAACTCGCAAATCCCCACTACCAGAGCAAATACAAACAATAAAAATAAACAATTTTAAGCTGTTTACAGTATTTTAACTATATTTACTATACATTAAAATAATTTTGGCTTAGTATTTAACGGTACTGTTGACATTAGAACAAGTGCATCCATACTTTATGAATTCATCCTGATATTTCGGATGTTTCCTACTTTGGTCTGAAGGGGTCTTGCTCTTATGCTTAGTCAAAGTAGACAGTTCCGATGACTCGGGCAAACTGTCCATAGTTTCCTCGACATTTTAAGATGTGCGAATTATAAATTTATCCATCTCTGCAGTTGCAGTTTTCACATCCAGATGCGTGCTGTAGTGATAACTAGCTAGTTAGTTGAAGCACAGTTATGATGTTCCATTCACTTAAAAAAATAAAAATAAATACTAATCAGTAATATCTTTTAAAAAGTCTGAACTTTCACTTGTAATACTGAAAATGTCTGTTAAAATCAACTGAAAATGACAAAATTATGAAATCACTCTCACGACCCCTTGAAATTATTTTGTGACCCCCCAATAGCCGACAGAAAGCAAGAGTAAAGTATCACCCAGTGTGGTTTTTCACCTTATTCTTTGGAATAGGGAAGTAAGCTTTATTTCTGCGATTGTTTTTTTTTTTTAGCACTTCCAATTCTGGGAAATTGACAGTGATAGAGCCAATTCAGTGGATGGGGATGATTGGGAGACCATGATGGGTAAGGGCAGATGGAGGGAATTTGGCCAGGACACCGGGGTTACACCCCTACTCTTTATGAGAAGTGCCATGGGATTTTTAATGACCACAGAAAGTCAGGACATCAGTTTAATGTCTCATCTGAAAGACGACACTCACTGACAGTAGTGTCCCCTTCTCTGTATTGGGGCATTAGGACTCAAACAGACCGCAGGTTGAATGTCCCCTGCTGGCCTCACTAACACGACTTCCAACAGCAACCTAGTGTTCCCATGTGGTCTCCCATACAGGTACTGACCAGGCTCAGCCCTGTTTAGCTTCAGTGAGTAACCGGTCTTGGGTTGCATACACTGGTAGACCCCAAAAATCTTCAATCTGTACATGTATTCACATTATTATAGTTATATTATAGTGTTGATGTTTGTGTATAATTGACATTGATCTTTATTTAACATCAAGATATTGTTTGAAATTAATTCTGTCGCTACTTTCACTAGTAAAAGTATGTTTTAGTGCAATTTTGTGATCATTTACTCACCCTTTACTTGTTTTAAACCTTTATTAGTTTCTTCTGTTAAACACAAATGAAGCTATTTTGAAAAATGTTGGAAATCTATAACCATTGACTTCCATAGAGCTTGTTTTTCTTACCATGGAAGTCAATGGTTACAGGTTCTCAGCTTTCTTCAAAAAATCTTATTTTTTGTTTAGCAGAAGGAAGAAACAAATGTTTGAAGCCACTTGAGGGCGAGTAAATAGTAAATTTGGAAATATCTCTTTAAAATGGATGCAAAGTTCCTTTGGAGTTCAGATATTTTCTCATTATCCTCAAGCTCCTGGGTGTAGATTCAGTAATTTCATTTTTGTGGCAATTCACATGTTATTTTCATGCCTTTAAACATAGGAAGCTGAGAAAATGTTTGTTTTAGAAGAAAATCTCAGATTACACTTTGAGGAATTTGCATCTGAACTCTAATGATTATAATATTTCTACATTTAGTTGAATAAAACACATCACGCTGTTATGGTCATATATCCGTAACATTGTTAGTTATCAAAAAATGAATACATAAACAAAATAAATGTGTTATAAAATAAATGTGTTTATGTATGCAGATTTTTTGGTTTAGACCAGAAGGCTGGTCATTATAATTTGCAACCTTTAATAGTCTAATCATTTCAGACATATCTAGGCAAGAGCATTAGAAATGATCACCTGAATGTTTCTGTATAGGTGAACTGGTGCACTGTAAAAAATTATATGATCAATTAGTCCTGACAGCATATGTTTTTGGGTCATTGTAACTTATTATACTAAGTTAATCATGTTCTGACTTCATTTTATAAGTTACGCAAGCTGTTTTAAGGGAGTTTAACATAATATAAGTTCAGTGGACTCATAAAGTTAATTTCAAGAGTTCACACTTAGCTCACGATTTATACATAGCTTGTTTGGCGTGCTGTCCCGGGAGAGAGCCCTGAGCTCAAGGTATCCTCGAGCCCAGGGCTCCCTCCTTTCACAGGGCGAGGGGAGACTGAGCTCAGGTCGATCTGAAACTCCCCCGCTGCTGAGGCCAAGGTGAACTTCCTGAGAGTAAGACATTAGAAAAAGATTTAGGCTTATTTTATCTATAATATAGAGCACATTTGCATGGTGGGAGGAAACCAGGGAACCCGGGGGAAACCCACACGGAGAACATGCAAACTCCCCACAGAAACACCAGATGGCCTAGTGAAGACCCGACGCCATTGGTATTCTTGCTGTGAGGCAAACATGCTAGTCATTAGGCCACCATGCCGCCCATTCTTGATAAAGGTGGAAGAAGGGGAGGAGGGGGGTTTCTTCCAGACGAAGATAGTTGTAGAGAGGAAATGAGGATATATATATATAGTGACTTGGGATCCTTTGATTGGAGGATCATGATTAGCTAATGTGGACCAGCTGGGTCAATCATGAGCACATGCTCCTCTCGAAATTAGTTTAAAATTTAAACTTCACTTGATTCAACAACCAGGATTTTTTTAGTGTGGTAATAACCCCAAAATAACAGGTTTGATTCTGAAGGAACACACTTGCTGATATAAAATGATTAAGCTAAACATCCTGTACTGCCCTCTGCTTGGCTTGTTTCTTCTTTTTAATATCCATTCATAACAAGATTACAAACTTAAGACGATGAATATTAAGATAAGGATCCCAGAATATTTTTCTTTTATAACCTGAGGAATTTAAAGAATAAAGAAGCTTTTGTGTAATACAATTATACAAGTTTCTTTCATATCATAGAGTTCATTTTTTTAAATATTACTCCCTTCTAGTCAATCCTTTAAAATCAGATCTCATGCTGTGATCTCATAACAGTGATTTCAAGTCCGCATGATCATTATAAAACCCAAGCTCTTTAAGTCATTATAACCACTTGAGGAATCCAACTGCCTTAAAATGTGCAATTTTAGAATCTAGCATATAACAGCACTGTGAACTTTATGCAAAGTCCACAATAATAAATAATATTTTATCATTTCACAAGACAATTCAGTCAAAAAATGTCAAATTTATTGATTTATTCATTTTCCTTCATCCTAGTCTCTGATTTATCAGAGGTCGCCACAGCGGAATGAACCACCAACTATTCCAGCATATGTTTTACACAGTGGACCAGTACTGGGAAACATATATACTCTTTCACATGCACTCATACACTACGGCCAATTTAGTTTCTTTAATTCAGCTATAGCGCATGTGTTTGGACTGTAGGGGAAACCGAAGCACCAGGAGGAAGCCCACACCAACACAGGGAGAACATGCAAACTCCACACAGAAATGCCAACTGACCCAGCCGGGACTTGAACCAGTGACCTTCTTGCTGTGAGGTGACAGTGCTAAGCACTGAGCCACCTGAACGTCACCCTGAACTAATGTAGTATACTTTTTTTAGTTTCATGATATGCTATATTTTTGGCACTTGCAAGTTCCTTATGTCTATTCAATTTCATAATGAGAAGCATGAACATTCCTCAAAACATCTTCCTTAGTTTCATGTAAAAGAAAGAAATGCAGTTGTAAAGATAGAAAATTCAAAGTATGACCATTTTTGTCAAACTATTCTTCCACAAATGTTTGGCTGAGTGGCTATGTTAAAATAAACTGCACTGCACTTTTGAAATTAATTCATTTAAGTTATGTGTATAAATTATAGTATAAAAATAGTCTTCTTTTTAAAATTATTGAATATTTTTATTTCCCTGAAAAACTAAAGTATTCATGATACAGCAGGGAAATAAGTATTAAACATGTCATGTTTTTTTCCTGGGAATAATAATTCTAAAGGAGCTGATGACATGGAATTGAACCAGATTTTGATAAAAACCCAAACATTATAATTACAAAAATAAAACAAAACAAAAAAAATCTGAAAAATTAGTTAAGTGTAATAACAATGAAACGACACAAGGAGAAAGAACTAAACTACTGAAATGTATTTAATACTTTATATAAAAGGCTTTTTTGTGATAGCAGCTTAAAGACGCCTCTCATATGGAAAATGAAGTCACTTGTATTTCTCAGGTGTGAATTTTTCACAGACTTCAACAGAGTGTAAAAATCTTAATGGTTCTGTGGGTCTCGTCTATCAAATCTGATCTTTAATTTGTATTTTCTATTGGATTCAAGTCAGGTCATTGGGTGGGCCATTCCACAGCTTGATTTTCTTTCTCTGAAAGAAAACTTTGAGAGTTTTTTTGGCTGTGTTTTGGATCATTGTCCTGCTGAAATGTCCACCCTGGTTTCATCTTCATCATCCTGCTAATGTAGATGTTGTACTTAAGCAGCTAATATTAATTTACTCTGATGAAGAGCAGAGGTTTGCTGAAGAACTACTGAGAGATTTCAGCCACTGTCTGGGCTTTCACTGCCTTTCTACACCTCCCTTTCTTCATGCGTTCAATACTTTTTCCTGTGTCATTTCATTTTATTATACATAACTTGATTTGTAAACTAATTTGATTCGTTTTCTTTGAATATTTGGATTTTTTTGATTGTTTTCAACATCTGGTAAGAAATTCAAGTCAACCACACTTTTAGAAATATGGTTTCTGAGGTAAAGAAAAATGGTGACGTGTTCCTGCTGTACTTTTTATGGACTGAAACCTGTAAAATATGTGGAAAAACATATTGCAAACCACTAAATTAAAAAAATTTAAATAAAGCAATCATTCCTTGCTCATTTTATTCATTCATATTAATGAATGCACATAAAATCTATATAAATAAGTAAATTTTAAAAATTGCAGCGTAAATTGTGTTAACTGAGGTTAAAATACCCACTGCACTGATGTAAACTTACAGAATCTTTTTCGTTTTGAAAGTTTTATTTGATAAAGGTTTACCAATACATTTCAACAGATTCTGTTTTAGCTTTTAGCTTTAAAACTGTACAAAATTGTTCCTTTTCAATTCAGTTTCTCATAACAAACGCAAACAAATCATTAATACAGTTACAAACACTGTTCGTAACCCTACACACATAAGACTCAAATGATTCCAAAACAAAAGCAGATTCTTCTCAGTTCTTAAATGGCTCTGTCTGAGACAAGCAGCCACAGAGTGTCTTTAATATTATTATATTTCGGGGTCTCCAAGTGGATGTGTTCACTTGCGGAAGCGTTTGAACAGGGGATGGATGTTCTTGCCGACTGAAGCTTTGCTGCCGCGGGGCATCTGGTACTCCATGTAGAGGGCATCATCTGCTCCAGACATCGAGCTCATAGTGCCCGTACGACGAGAAAACTACAGCAACAGGAGAGGAATTCAGAAACTGTCTAAGCAGGGTATCATAAAGCGCCTTACAGATTAACACAATGCTTATAATGCATGCACATCAATGCTACAAAACAGAAGACTAACAAGACAAGAGGAAAAAACTAAAATTGAAACTGAAATCCCAAAAAAAGAAACACATGAAGGTTTAGAACCACGTGAGAGCGAGTAAATAGCGAGCAAATAAATATTTTGGTGGTCATGGAGGAGTGGAGAACATGAGACTGATTCCTGTGATGCTCCAGGGACAAGACGAGTCTTCGCTGAGGCCAGCTTCCAGCCTCCACCGCTGAGACTGCAGCTCTGCACAAGACATTTGGCCAGCGGAGAAATTAAAATGGTCGTGCTCAACTGAGTCTGATTTCTCTCAAGGTTTTTTTTCTTCACTTTGGCCAATTAGTGAAGTTTTTTTCCTTCTCCGCTGTCGCCACTGGCTTGCATGGTTCGGGATCTGTTGAGCTGCGCATCGTTGGATTTGCTCTTCAGTGTTTGGACTCTCAGTAGTGATTATTAAACCACACTGAACTGAGCTAAACTGAACTGAATTTAAACACTAAAAACTGAACTATACTGTTCCAATTTACTGTGACCTTTTATGTGAAGCTGCTTTGACACAATCTACATTGTAAAAGCACTATACTAATAAAGGTGAATTGAATTGAATTGAATATTGTGGTATATTCAAATAAATAAAAAATAAAAAATGGATTCAAGCTTTCTTTGGAGTTCAGATATATTCTCATTTTTCTCAGTGTGTATGTTCAGTAGTTTCCTTTTTATGGCAATGAATGCTATTTTCATGAAATTAAAGTGAAACTACTGAACATAAACTTAAGAAATTGAGAAAAATACTCATGCCTTCGATTCAAACCCTGCAAATATATCTTAATATGCACTTAAAAAAAGTACCATCCAAGAAATATTCTGATATTTTTAGAAGAGCTCATAGTGCCCACAAAATTACAAAATACAAAACTATCTTGAAATATATATTTTAGTAAACTAAAACAATATTTACTAAAAATAATCTTAAAAAAAGGTTGATTTACAATAATAATAACTACTTTTTTAAAATTATAAATTAAAAAAATATATAAAAATAAAGTAAATGCTGTTGAACAGATGTAATGTGTTTCTTATGCACTGCATAGACTGATTTAACACGGGTATCATTTTAAAAGCGAAATCGAGGGTGTGTTGCACTTCACCGATGTTTACCGTGTACAAACGAGCAATCTGCTGATGAATCGACTGACCTTCGCAGCTTTAAAGCGATCCAGTGTCCGTGTATCTGTGTTTGCGCTTGGTGAAGAGCGGTGAACTGATGAACTTCACGGCCAATCACAGTAATTTCTGTTGAGCACTGGTGAATTCATTGGCAAATCAGTGCTGTTTCACAACGTGCTCAACAAAGCTTAAATGTTAGAGGGAAATGGACGTTTTTTTAACCCGTTGTCACCGGGTTACAAAGCCTGAAGCAGGGAAGCGTCCCCATGGTGTTTACCTGGTGCCATGAACTGATACCTAGGAGGACACTTCAGTTTATTACTCTTACAGAGATTGTGATTTTGTTTGATGCCTAATATGCTTTTAATTGTGTAAATTAAACTAAACTGAATGACATTAAATTGATGTTTACACCACATCTGCATTTTGAAATTACGGCAACAGCTGGAGGTTTGTAGTCCACAGCATGTTGTTGCAACGTTTACAGTGCTGATCCTATACTTCCGGGTTTCTTCCAACCACAGCCTCGCCTTAGTTTTTTTTAAATGGGGGCCGCGTGAAATAAGCGAATTAAAAGAAAAGTAAAATAACACACAAGTTATATTGTCTACTATTAGTTGTTTGTTTGTTGGTAATTATAGGAGCTTACCAGAATAACCATTTACTTTCACAGAAAAAGCAGCATGAATATATAGCTAAAACATTATACTGCCAATAAGTTTTGGGACATCTGCCTTAACATGCACATGAACTTTAAAGACATCCCAATCATAATCTCTATGATTTAGTATGGAGTTGGCCCACCCTTCACAGCTATAACAGCTTCAGCATTCTGCAAAAGCTTTCCACAAGGATTAAGAATGTTTTGACCATTCTTCTAGAAGCACGTTTGTATGACTGGGCACTGATGTTGGATGAGAAGGCCTGGCTCACAGTCTCCACTCACTCTCAATTCACTTTAAAGCTGCTCATTCGGGTTCAAGTAAGGACTCTGTTTAGGCCAAGTAGGTATCGCCCCAGCCTGGAGAACTCCAAGTGGGAAGGATTACTCCTCAAGTAGGTTGGGTTTACGGTTGGGGTAGGTGTAGTAGGCATTAAGAAAACCCAACAGGTTACTGTGAGGTTGGGTTTAGGTTTGGGGTAGATTTTAATAAAACACAACAGGTTAACAGCTGACTATGGAATATTTATAAATTCAGTCTCTGAGAACGACCCATTCATTCACAAATGTTTGTAGAAGCAGTCTGCATGCCTAGTGCTTGATATTATACACCTGTGGCCATGATAGTGAGTTGAACACCTGAATTCAATGACTCGAAGCGATGTATCAAAACATTTGGCAATATAGTGTATCTCCCTTTATGATCTACTGAAGAAGGACAAAAAGTAAATCCTTGTCCATTTTGTGGTGACTATTTCTTTCATTGGCCAGTGCTGTGGTTATTAATCAAGATAGGAGAATCCGAAATCCCATCCAGTAAACAAATGAGGTGACAGAGAGGAACAAAACTGATACCTGTGGCTTTCCTCCCACTTCTCCCATCACCACTTCCTCTTCAGCGTCAAGATCTGAAGCTGCCAGAACCTTCTGCAAGAGCTGCTGCTGTTCATCACGGGTGGAAAACATCAAGTCTTCCTCCTCCATCCCAGCTAACTTTGTGATTACCTGAAAAAAGAGGATAAAACGAATATTATGTGACAAATCGATGATCAATTTACACTTGGTGTTAACAACCGTTTCCAGTCAGCGTAATTAAACGTATGTATTTGGCCTTGAAACCTTGAAACTGTATCCCTGGTCCACCAGGAAGCGCTGTCTCTTGGTGGAATAAGCCATTTCCTGTGTGTCCTGAGAGACGAGCGAGTAGAAGTAAGCATTGTATTCTTCTGCAACCATTCCTGTGGAAAAAATGGATATAAGGTAGTTTACTTGTTTAGCCCGCTTTTGTTAAAGATATCGAAGATTTCAGAAACACTGTATTAAAAGGAAAGTTCACTCTTAATTGAAAATGTTTTTTTAATTTCCTGATTCTGAAGCCATTAATATGTAGGTGCTTTTTTAGTAGAACTTAAAAGGATTAGTTTACTTCCAGAACAGAAAATTATGGATAATTGCAATTGGGAACGTCGAGTGGCGAAAGAGAGAAGGGTTTGCATGAAAAGGAGAGTTTCAGTACATTCACTACAGCTGATTTTCACATCGGCGACACAAACGCAGACGCAGGGGAGATACACAGTGACTTTGTTTACATGGACATCAGTAATCAAATTATTTGTCTTTATCTAAATAAGACATTAATATGATTAAGATGTCTATATGAGTTGCTTTTTTAATGTTCCTTTCATGATCCCGTTTTACATGTTATAGCACATAATTCGATTAACGTCATCGCATCACCACACAATCCGCATTTCCTCCAGAGTTTCATGTAATTTCAGATGCTGCACGCCGTATGGGAGAAAAGAAAAACCCTCCACATTTCGCAGTAGATGCAGAGACTCGGTAGGTGCAGAGAATAGTGTCAAACAGTCGTGTGAGTATAGACTATCCTGTCACAAAATGCAGTTGTTAAATATTTGTGTTCTGTTTGTGTTTTCTCTCTCTCGCTCTGCTCTCCCATATCTGCTTTCATTATTCACAGGTTCCGTTCATTGGTCTATTCAGCTGTCAGTCATTTCTCCCTCGGTTACGTCATTCTTACGTCACATCCAATAAGCAAAGACCACCCATCATAAAAGCGCGCGCCAGACCACTCACCAGCCCCTCTCTTTTCCCTTTCTTATCTTGTTTTCTTGTTGCGTTGCGTTACGAAAAAACCCGTCTAACTGTATTTTGTTGTTGCCCGTTTCTGTGTGCACGTTATCCGTCCGTTATTTGTAGATCCCTCCATTTCTCTGTTTAAACGTTGTTTACGAGGCTTGGACGAAGCGGACAGGTAAGAAGGTCACGTGACATACAATTTGCAACACTTAGGACTACTCTTCTGTATAGTACATTAGGTTAGGGGCGAGCGCCACCCCTTGTACTTTTGGATAGATAGATAGAGTAGACAGTCAGGACTCGGAATTCTCTTCGTGTGCTGATTATTTTGTTTTAACATATTTAGTTAGCTAGATGCTTCTGGGAAGTTAGATTTAGTTTGGGTTTTGTTCTTTTCGTTGCTTTAGCGCCGCCCACGTCCCTTCTGCCAGCTCTCCTGTCTTTGTATTTGTTTCAGTGTTGTAAATATTGTAAATAGTATATTTTGCCTTACTTTATTTTCTTTATTTTGGATTTATTCGTTGTTTTTGTTCACTTGGGAAATATAAATAAAATCACAATTTTGGTATTATTTTGGTTGTCTTTAGCACTTATTTACTGTTTGTATAAATATATTTTAATTACAAATAAATGTCAAACCCCACCATCCCCTGGACTAACATCAGGGGTTTGTAACAGCGGTGAAAATCATACGTGGCAAAAACCTTCACGGCGTTAATAGTTTAATTAAGGTATTTACATGTTTACATTCGGAGAGCAGCATTTACAGCGGATCTTTCAGTCCATAATATTGTAGTGATATTACTGTAAACTTAGGAACTAAATCATTTTGACTAAGGTATGTCTTTAAAAACTGAAAGAGTACTGCTGCCGATACTGACTAACTTTGCCATCTGAATAAACATAAACAAAGAACACTGATCACACACTTACCAAATGTGTAGAGACAGGACAATCAACACAAACTGGAGCCACGTCTTCTTTTAAAGGGAGACGAGTGGCAAATCCGAATTTCACCATTTCCAGATGCGAAAAGCTCTTGGGTAAAAAAATGTTCCTTAGAAACATATTTTTGTCGCGTGTTAGCAGACCACTGTAATCCGCAGTCAAACGTGGGCCCACATGCAGCGGTGCTCTCATTGTGGGAAAATGGAAACAAAACCTTCGTTGCGACACATTTATAAACGCAACACTGATGACCCATGTCTCCAAACAATTCTTCTTCTTCCACTTGTTTTAATTACGGGTGGCAAGCTATCGGTCTTCGAAGCTACCACGCATATTAATGAAGTTGCACCTCCATTACAATAGAGCGTGCTGATTGGTTCGAACCAAGTCTTTCTCATGAATTAATACTGAAAACTCAAAGACGTCACGTTGTTTCAGCCGTTGTTACACAAACATGTTATGGCCGTGATGTAGCTTCAAAATTATTTGAAAGAACGAATTAGCTCGAAATAATGCAAAAAACAACCAACCATTTTTTTTGGCAAATAATTGTGTCCTAATAGTGTTTTTAGCAACGTGGGACACATATATGACTATCAACATCTAATAAAAATGTGTTTTGGTGTTTTGTGACATTTTAAAATGGACGTTTTTTTTACACCCGAAAATAAACGTTTTTGTAAATGATGACATCATGCACATGCATAGTAAGTGCAAACATATACACAGACGAGTGCGAGCCGCTGATGACATGTCGTTACTTTCCTACAGGTACTGTTTACCAACAAGGTGACAGCAACAAATTAACATTCCCCCTTTGTAAACATCATCAGAGGGGGAAAGCCCTGCCTATTAGTAGTGATGCGTCGTTGTTTAACGATTTGTTCCTTTTGAAATACTCTCAGGGAATGATTCATTCACACATGCACACATTTGTGCAAGTGGAGAAGATTAGTTCATTTTTCAAGTCCTTTATCAGGTTTGAGATGTTTGTTCATCACGTGAAAGACAGAAGCCAATTATATGCAATCAGAGCCAGAAAAAGACTTGATTCGTTCATCTCTCGAGTACTCAGTTTGAGTCCTTCATTCATCACGTGAAAGACAGAGGCCAATTATATGCAATCAAAGCCAGAAAAAGACTTGATCCGTTTATTTCTTGAGTCATCTCTTGATGAACGAACGATACAAAAACCCAAAGACTCAAAAGGTGATCTAATCGTGGGGGTTTCCAGTGTCATGAGTCCCTTCATGAGAATTGGGTCTCCCTATAGGACCCTGAATTATCCTATTGTTCACTGGAGATGTAATAGGTATAGTCTGTAGCACCTGATTATAAAGTCCAGTATTATGACTATTAATTCTGTGAAATCTCGCTATAATTTATATCATGTAGAAAGTGTAATAATGACCATTTCATTTCACCATTATAATGACATTTGTAAGCGTTATAAAAACCCTTTTATATACTGATGTATAATTAAAAGCATGGGTTATACATCTACAGTCAGCCTCCTAGCTACAACAAGCTAACGCAGATCTGATTAGCCACACAACAACGTATCACAATAATAGCTTTTGAACAGGCATTCACCTCAAACGACCCCTTGGAATCCTAAGCAGACTCGATTCCAGGGGGGCTTGATTTTTCACCACACCGGCTCAGACTGTGTGCACTGGTTAAGCTTCTATGAGACTCTCAGTGTCAGGTGAACGAACGACTCAAATTTCAAGACATGCCAGATGAGGTGAGCAGAGCTAATCATAGATAAAACACCAGGTAAACAATGAAGGACTATTTTCTCTTTCTTAGTAGCTTTGCATTGTATAGTAGCATTCTAGTTATGTCTTGTTTGTAGTGTGATCAACATTTGGGCAAGTTGTTTGGAAGCATCTCGTTACATTTTGGTAAACTGAACGAATTGAACGAAATGATTCAAAAAAAGATTCGTTCATCTTGAGGAATGAGACTCAAGGTCTGAGTCTGTAAAATGACCTGAGCTTCCTATTACTACCCATCAGTGACGATCTCACCCTCATTAGCATAAAAAGTTCGTCTTGTTTTTGAATCTGCCACTATGCTGACACACAGGCATTTGTAGCTCCGCCCTCTTTTGAAAAGAGCACAATCTCATTTGAATTTAAAGCGAGAGTCACCAAAATGGCACATTTAAGTTCAGAGCCTAAAAAGAGCAGATTCAAAAAGTTATAAATTATTATTTTTGTAGTATTTTGAGCTCAAACTTCACATACACACTCTAGGGACATCAGAGACTTATTTTATATCTTGTAAAAAGTCACATAATAGGTCCCATTTAAATTACTGATTGTTGTGGTCCATTGCTGCTGGAGTGTCTCTCAGTTTCAATTCTGTTCAACCAACAAACCGACTTAATAAGAGACCAACTATTATAACGACATTAGGGTACACTGTAACTTACTAAAAGGAACGTAAATTGCACAGACGTGTGCAGTTTGGTGATTAAAATGGAAATTGGAAACACTGGGTCAGTAGTTCTGCACTACTGTGGTTAAAAAGCATAGAAATAATTTTTATATTTTAAAAGTGAACAATCGTTACACTAGGACCCTTGTTTCTCAGCTGAGATCATTTAGAGCCCATTCTACACATTTTGCATAACATGAGGTATTTCATAATAGACTTTTTTACTGACATTTTGAAAATATATAGCATAGTTTTGTCATAAGACCCCCAGCTGGTTACCTTTCTTGGCTCGCAGCACTCTGCCCAGTCTCTGAGCTTCCTGACGTCGAGAACCACCATGAGAAGAGATCTGGATTAGCACATTTGCTTCCGGCAGGTCAAATGAAGTATCTCCTACCTGATGTGAACAAGAGATTAAGAATGGAAGAAGGAGTCACATATAAATGAGCATATACTTCATTACAGAAGAGGCCAATACCAACTAATGCGGATAGGATGATTCATACAAACACACTACGTTGAAAAATAAAATTGAAACACATCAAATAAATAGTGTTGTGTGAACATATGATCTATGAGATAAATATATGAAAAAATGACCTGTGCTTTTAATTATTTGTAGACTTTTTAAAACATATATAATGTAAAATATGATTATTTTCAATCTTAAATAGATTTCCTTTATTACATTCCATGTTTTACACCCCGCCTACAGCTCTTGCCTACGCAGCTACTCTTATCTCATTTGAATAGTCTGACTTTTGAAGACAATCATATCAGCACACGTGCATCACTTTCCCATTAAATCATTTACACCCATTTGCATTCGACAGAAAGTGAATAAGGTCAGAACAAGCATCCCAGCATTCCCCAAATCAGTCAATTAATCCGAGAGAAAGCTCATTTTGAAATTATGTTAAACACAAAAAGCTTTTTTATGTAGAATTTGTTTCCAGGGGCGACGCGGTAGCACAGTGGGTAGCACCTTTGCCTCACAGCAAGAAGGTCGCTGGTTCTGCAGGTTTGCATGTTCTCCCTGTGTTGGCGTGGGCTTTTTCCGGGTGCTTCGGTTTACCCCACAAGTCCAACGACATGTGGTACAGGTGATTTGGGTGAGCTAAATTGTCCGTAGTGTATGTGTGTGAATGAGTGTGTATGGATGTTTCCCAGTGATGGGTTGTAGCTGGAAGGGCATCCGCTGCGTAAAACATGTGCTGGATATGTTGGCGGTTCATTCCGCTGTGGTGACCCAGATTGATAAAGGGACTAAGCCGAAAAGAAAATGAATGAATTTGTTTCCATGTTTGATATTTTGGTATTTCCTTATATTATTGGTATGTGCAAAATGAACCATATAAATGAATGTTTCCATATAAATGAAATGAAAGTGTGTATTTTCCTATAATCAAGACTTTACCAGGTAGACTAGAGAGTTAACGTTTGATAATACGTAGCAATGTAATAAAAGTTTATGTACACTGTAAAAAATCCAGGGTTCCACACAATTCATTCACATTGTACCAACACAAATTATTTAAGCTAATTATTTTGACAAATTTAAGTGGTTAGTGGTTAGCCCTCCGGAATTATATTTTTCCCTCAATTTCTGTTTCAAAGAAGAGATTTTTTTAACACTTTTCTAAACATAATAGCTTTAATAACTCATTTCTAATAACTGTTTCTTTTGTCTTTGTCATGATGACAGTACATAATATTTGACTAGATATTTTTCAAGACACTTGTATTCAGCTTTAAGTGCCATTTAAAGGCTTAAAGTTGATTTATGTAAGTTTTTGACTCTTCTAAAGCATAAAAATACCTTAATATGTTTGCAAAAACTTAAGAAATATGCCAAGTGACTTTCTAGTTTATCTGTAAAACAATGCTAAAGTCAGATATTCTCCTTTGAAAATGTGAGTTACGTGCCGCGACAGCTGTCTTTGTTTTGGTTCTTTTAACCGGCCCAATGCCAGTTTAGCCAATTATATTTCAGCACCCTGGGTTGCCTTGGTGGAAAAAAGGAATGTTTGATTTATTCAGCCATGAAGGCTCTTAAAGTGTGTGTGTGTGACCTCCGGTGGACTGTAGAAGACTCCAAAATGACACGCAGATTTAGAGTTCCACATGAGGTTATTAATTAGCAAATAATATAAATATTAAGAGCGTAAACATTAGGTGAGCAGGTTACATTGTAACCCTGTGTCTTAACAACAAGCTACGTGATGAGATTTGCAGTGATAAGCAATTTGTGGGTCTGCACCAAACAAAACATGACAGAAATTTAACTTCAGCCATTCAGAAGCACAGAATAGTGCGTTTACTGCACTCCAACAAAATGCTAAGGTTTATAATCAAATTAATACATATTAAACCTCTTTAACATCATTATATGTACATGCTGAATCACTGATATGTGTTGGTTTGCACGGAGTCACAGTTTGAAAGTCCAGTTTCTAAAACTTTATTTTATTTTCAAGATCTGAGGTGAACTGATCTGCTGCTGCTTCAGTAGTATGGCAATAAATGTCATGTGAAACGGCATTCAAACTCACATTGTTAGCGTTTAACACTGAATAAAGCACATGAGGTGTACAGTACATAAGGTGATCATTGTCATAGTTTTCTCTTGTTCAACTGCAAGAAATAGAAGCCGTTTCTAAAAAAATAACATTCAGGTGTTGGCTAGAACAAAAACTCCTTTTAATAAGTAAAATATTCCTTATATCACATGCCATAGCCTTAAATCATATCATTGCTCGATGGTCAGGCACACTTCTGTTGACGATGTCAATCTGGCAACCTGGGGTCCGTTTTTCGTACCTCGCTTAAATGATCTAAGATGATATGGCAGATCCTGGATCTTTTAATCTTGATAACTGATCTCTGGCTAATGTGGTTCTTCAAACAAGTTTGCGAATCAGATTAAAATGTCTGGATGAGGTGATCTGAGATCGCTGCGAGTGTTGTGAAGAGCAAAATTACATAAAATTAGCAGCAAACGGTTTGTTAAATATGACTTGCAATAACTTTCCACCTTTGTTATGAGCTGCAAGCTTTACACTTTCATGTGTCAAGAAGAGTATTCATCATGTATTTCAATGCATATCAATGTATTTACTTCTACATTTAGAGAATATTTTCTTAATTATAGTAGCCTCTAAGCCTACTCACGTTTTTTTAATCGGCGTAAGGAATAACTGTATAAATTAATTTAGCATCAAAAAAGCATTTTGATATCGGTAAAGGTGTCTGCAACTTTTGCGAAGCATCAAATCACTGGCATATTAGCGGTGAAAACACGTGCATGACTGCATGAATTGTTATCCTTTTTTTAAATAAGTCAAATATTGGGCATGTACGCGTTTGTATCTAAAAATTCATATCAATAAATTTTCTCTTTGAACCACCAGAAGGCAGACTTTTACTTTTATTTCGGAGTGTAGATTGCATAAGTTTTGTCATTATATATTTTTATATCCCTGCACTTGCGTTTGCTTTAAACCAGGCATGCAACACCTAGTTCAACCACTGGGTGTCAAACTTAAATACTGCGCCTTTAACTAGGTTAATTAGGCAAATTAGGGTAATTAGGCAAGTCATAATACAACAATGGTTTGTTCTGTAGACAATCGAAAAAAAATATTGCTTAAAGGTGCTAATAATATTGACCTTAAAATGGTTTAAAAAATGAAAACTGCTTTTATTTTAGCTGAAATAAATAAGAAAAAAAAATTATGTATATTCATAGCAAGGCTAATAATTTCGACTTTAACTGTATGCTGTTTTACACACAAAAAAAAAAAAAAAAGTTTGTTTAGCAACCTGATTTAGAAAAAAAAATGATTTAAACAAACAAACAAACAAACAAACGTAGCATTTTTAGCATTTCCAAAAGGACAAACTGCAGAAATGTGTTTGTTTATCTTGTAAAATCAGTGGAAGTAAAGTTCTGAGAAGAATTAAAGGGTCACACGAGTCTGCTGGTCACCTCTGCTGAACTAAATTCAATAGCACTACTGATTATCGTTAGTGGAAGCCTTTCAACAATGGAGGCAGAGAAAAATACCTCAAAGTTTTAGCGAGTTTCAGGGGGTTATGTAGACAGATAAGAGGCATTTACCTTGGAGATGAAGATCGTATTGATTTTGGGATTGTGCTTGAAGTTTTGAAGGATCTGCATACGCTCTCCTTGAGATGTGGGTCCATAAATATATGGCCTAAAAAGAGAAACAATAAAAAAAAGAGTCAACAGTATGCTGAAAAACATCTTGTATACTTTAAAAGACTCTGTTACCCTTTGTACAAACTATAATTAGGAAAAATAACATTGCAAATGTGCATTTCTCTTGATTTACAGTTTATAGTTATGCATTTGTTATGAATGTGACTTTTTATTCTATAACGTTCTTTGATTTTCCCTAATTTAATAAAATGCTATCACTTGGAGAGAAAATACTGTGTTAAGACATGTTTATATTTACTTAAAGATATAACACAATTAATAAACTGTTATTTTCTGAATATATAAAAAAGAAAATGCTTTACAATTACAATAGTTTTTGTCAATTACAATATACAGTTGAAGTTAGAACTGCTTTTATTCTAGCCAAAATAAACCAAATAAGACTTTCCCCAGAAGAAAAAAATATTATCAGACATACTGTGAACATTTCCTTGCTCTGTTAAACATCATTTGAAAAATATTTAAAAAATAAAAAATAAATAAAAACATTCAAAGGGGGGCTAATAACTCTGACTTCAACTGTATAATAACAGAATATAATAAATGTTAACATAAACCAGTAAATCTAGAGTAATTAAGTACTGCATTTATGACAGAATTAAATACATGTGGATCTATAAAATTATATCATTATAAAATTAAATTAAACAGATCATATTATGCTTTTTGCAGGCTTTTCAGGACATCAATTAAAATATATATATATGATTATTTTTCTTTAAACGACAAAAACCCACAGAGTCCTGCAGTGTCCTTGTACAACCTCTCATTTCTTTGAAAGAACACACTTTGCACACTTCACAAGGAAAAGCCCACTGATTTGGCAAAGTTAAAGGTGATTAACAGCTAATAAGGCTGATTAGAGGTTGAGCCTGGAACAGCCCCGCAGAACATTTGCAGCCTTCCAGAACACCCAAACATCTTTCAAGTTTGCATCATTGCCTTACAACACGCAAGGTTTCCAGTAAACATCCAAAAACTCGTTAAGATATTTCTGGATCATAGGAGTTTATTTGACAATGTTGTTATGCTCTTTTGTTTTTGCTGACACTGAACTAGAGGTCAGAGAGCTCCCTCGCCCTCCATAGAGCTTTGTATAATTACAAATGAACAACTGAAGCGACATGAAATGTCTTGACAAGGTTTTAGGATCATTTTCTGGACTTTAAACGTCTCGCGAGCAAAATAATTGTCGAAACATTTCACGTCATTTCATGACAATGTACATTCATGTACATTTTAGATGAAATCTGAGGGCTCTCTCATCCTATATAGAGAAGGTTTTTTAAACACTTGAAGGGTTATTTCAGTCCAAAAATTTCTAGCCTTGGCTGGTTCAGTTGGCGCTTCTGTGTGGAGTTTGCATGTTCTCCCTGTGTTGGCGTGGGTTCACCCCCACAAGTCCAAAGACATGCGGTACAGGTGAATTGGGTAGGCTAAATTGTCCATAGTGTATGTGTGGGAATGAGTGTGTATGGATGTTTCCTAGTGATGGATTGAAGCTGGAAGGGCATCCGCTGAGTAAAACATATGCTGGATAAGTTGGCGGTTCATTCCACTGTGGCGACCCCATATTAACAAAGGAACTAAGCTGAAAAAAAAAATTAATGAAGGAATTTTTGGAGTGAACTAACCCTTCAAGTGTTTAAAAAACCTTCTCTATATAGGATGAGAGAGCCCTCAGATTTCATCTAAAACGTAGTCATTTGTGTCCAGAAGATGAACAACATGAAAGTGCTCAACATGAGTGATTAAAAACAGAATTTTTCATTTTTGGAGTGAACCAACCCTTTGTGCTCTATTTTAACGATCTAGGTGCAAAGTGCATGGCGTAAAAGCATTAAGAGCGTGTCCGAATCCATTTTTGCTATTTTAAGGATGGAAAAATCCACCCTGGCGCATGGTCTAACAGGGTTGAGCTTATTCTCATAATGAGTTATGGGTTTGTTTTGAGTATAACGTGCATTAAACCAATCAATCTCATCTCCCATTCCTTTTAAGAGTCAGTTGCTTTGCACTATGGTGCATTTGCTATTTACATGGCAGACTTTGTAAGTGGAAAACTGAACTCTTCACTAGTGAGAAAACAGTTAAACAGACCATCTGCAGTTTGAGGATAAAGAACAAGCCTCCTCTATTCGGCCTCTTTACTTTCTCTTTACTTTTACTCTTTACTTTACTCCTTTACTTTCATGGATAAGGAAATGGTGTTGTACGCACTCCACTGAAGACATCCGTTAGCCTACATAGTTCATTTTGTTTTCTTAAGCGCAAAAATTTGTTTCAAAACTATTTCTAAATTCAGTTCTAATTTTCAGCAAACAAATTAATGAACAATAATTACGAAGTGTGGTAAAAAAAAACACAGTTATATCCAAACACGCATCCTATTCTTATGTCCCATATGGTTATGCAGATGTATCCAAAACCCGACAAGTGAACAAATCTAAACTTGTTTTTGTTAAAACAAATAATAATATGCATATAATAAAAATAACATTATTCACATGCAAATTGTCATCAATAAACTGAAAAAAGCCGCCAGAGATGGAGGCAGTGGTTTTTATATTTATGTGGTAAATAATAATTTTTGTAATGTTTTGATCCTTTAATTTTTTTCACATGTAAAGCTATTTGTGTATTTTTGTACATCCTGTGTGTACTGAGCAATGTGTACGCTTTAGGACTCGCACAGGCACTCTGCGCTGGACTTTAGACCAGCTTTTAGTTGGTCAATAGAGCGGTCTATTTTAGTTCCTCAAAATAGCAACGTGCCAACAATACGCTTTAACACGCCTCTTGTCTAGACCGGAACACCCATGAGTCCACAAAGTGGCACAAATGGACTGGCTATTTAAACAAGGTGGCGCAAAGCGTGAAATTTAGGCATGTGCTAGTCTAAAAATAGCTACAAATCATGCCATACACATCTTGCGCCTTATTGCGCAGGTGTTTAAAAAACTTTCTCTATAAAAAGTGAGAGAGGTCTCGGATTTCATCTAAAATTTATTAATTCGTTTTCAACACACTAAGGTGAGTAATTAATAACAGAATTTTCATTTCTGGAGTGAACCAACTCTTTAAGCGTTTATAAAATCTTCTCTGTAGAGGGTGAGAGCGCTCTTGGATTTAATTTAAAATGTATTAATTTGTATTCAGAAGATGAACGAGATGAGGGTGAGTATTTATAACAGAATTTTCATTGATGAAGTGAACTAACCCTTTAAGTTTTTAAAAATTTTCTCTATATAGAATGAAAGAGCTCTCGCGTTTCATCGAAAATGTATTCCTTTGTAGAATTTGTTTTTATTTTTGGAGTGAACCAACCCTTTAAGTCAGGGGTGGGCAAACTCGGTCCTGGAGGGCCGGTGTCCTGCACAGTTTAGCTCCAACTCTGATCAAACACACCTGCTTATAGATAATTAGTGATCTTGGAGACACTGGTTAGCATGTTCAGGTGTGTTTGATTAGAGTTGAAGCTAAACTATGCAGGACACCGGCCCTCCAGGACCGAGTTTGCCCACCCCTGCTTTAAGTGTTCAAAAATTCTCCATAGAAGGTGAGAGAGCTCTCGGATTTCATCTGAAATGTATTAATTTGTGTTCAGAAAATGAACGACATGAGGGTGATTGATAATAGAATTGTCTTTTTTGATTAAACTAACCCATTAAGTGTTTAAAAAAAATCTTCTCTATAGATGGTGAGAGAGATCCTGGAGTTCGCCTAGAATGTATTGATTTTTGTTCAGAACATGAGGGTGAGTAAATAATAACAGAATTTCCTTTTTTTGGAGGAAACTAACCCTTTAAGTCAGGGGTCTCAAACTCAAATTACAGAGGGGGCCATTGTAGTGACTGACAACTCATAGCAGGGCCAAGAAAATGCAAACCTGATGTATTTGATGGATCTTAGGACAGCAGACATGACATTTTTAGTGACTTTACTGGCAACTGTTCCTCTCTGTATTATAATACAAGGAAAAAAGAAGCATTTGTACATCAAAATGAAGGCTATATAGAACAGATAACAATCAAATAGTATTTTTAATAGTAAAAATAGAGCACTTACATAAATTTCCAAGATTTCAATATTTAAATCAGCCATGGAAATATAGTGCATGTGTGTTACTCTCAACAATATTCGCTAAGAAAAAAGGTAAAACTAAACCGGACAAATAGTGAAGTATAAGTGGCTATATGTGACTGCACAACAGTGAAAGTATTTCAGACATTTATATTTTGGGGGACCTAATCACATTATATTTTTGTCGTCAGCTGCAGGCTGTTGGGGGGGGAGTTTAAGACCCCTGCTTTAGGTGTTTAAAAACTTCTAGAAATAATATTACACAATGTTGTTGGACTAAAGTATTATTACATGACTATTTGACTGTGTACAAATAAAAAAGGCTTTACTTGTTTAGACGGATGGCGTATTCTTTCAGTGCAAAGACGTTGTCGGCAAAGACGATGATCTTGTCGTTTCTGCGCTCGTGGAAGCGGATCAGGAACTGACAAGCACGAAACTTGTTGGGATTCATGGTGTAGAGCAGAATTCTCTTCTTGGTCTTTATGGCCACGTATTCACGGTAAAACTCAGGAGACATGGGGCACCACACCTAAAGAGTGTGAAGACACAAAGGAAATATACGTTTGAAGAACAGACAAGAAAAGCCGTTTGAAAATGCGAGGATAATAGACAATGCTTTTTACATTTTTTATAAAACACCCCATAGGATTACTTCACCATGACAATAAGCTGGATTAGCTACATGGATTAGCTGCTTAAACAAGCTTAAACTCTCACCATTGCTAATCTGATGTTTCTATTTAATTGAACCTTTTAGTTTATGCAACTTTTTTTGTATAAAAATATATACCGCAAACAATTGTTAATATTAAGAGAATAATAGGGTTGTTCCAACTAATGCTGATTTCTTAACTTTGCTGAAGTAAAATCTGAAGTATTGTTTTGTCTAAAGAAATTATATAAAAATCTAAAACATAAAAAAGCAAAAGCAGCACCTTTTTGGTTTATTTTATGCAAAAAAAATTAAATCCTCTAATTGAACAACTTTACCTTAAATTTATTTGGCTTTCTTCAAAGAAACTGACCATTTTCAAAGTGGACTCTTAAATTTTTTTCCATATATGAATTACACTCACCGGCCACTCTATTAGGTACACCTTACTAGTACCGGGTTGGACCCTCTTTTGCCTTCAGAACTGCCTTAATCCTTCATGGCATAGATTCAACAAGGCACTGGAAATATTCCTCAGACATTTTGGTTCATATTGACATGATAGCATCACGCAGTTGATAAAGATTGTCAGCTACACATCCATGATGCGAATCTCCCGTTCCAAAACATCCCAAAGGTGCTCTATTGGATTGAGATCTGGCAACCATGTAGTCCATTTGAGTGAAATTGTCATGTTCAAAAAACCAGTCTAAGATGATTCGCGCTTCATGACATGGCGTGTTTTCCTGCTGGAGGTAGCCATCAGAAGATGGCTACACTGTGGTCATAAAGGTATGGACATGGTCAGCAGCAATACTCAGGTAGGCTGTGGTGTTGACACGATGCTTAATTGGTACTAACGGGCAAAAAGTAACCCAAGAAAATATCCTCCACATCATTACACCACCACCACCAGCCTCAACCGTTGATACAAGGCAGGATGGATCCATGCTGTTGAAGCCAAATTCTGACCCTACCATCCGAATGTTGCAGCAGAAATTGAGACTCATTAGACCAGGCAACGTTTTTCCAATCGTCTATTGTCAAATTTTGGTGAGCCTCTGCAAATTGTAGCCTCAGTTTCCTGTTCTTAGCTGACAGGACTGGTACCCGGTGTGGTCTTCTGCTACTGTAGCCCGCCCGCCTCAAGATTGGACGTGTTGTGCGTTTAGAGATGCTCTTCTGCATACCTCGGTTGTAAAGAGTGGTTATTTGAGTTATTGTTGCCTTTCTATCAGCATGAACCAGTCTGGCCATTGTCCTCTGACATCAATGAGGCATTTGTGTCCACAGAACTGCCGCTCACTGGATATTTTCTCGTTTTCTGACCATTCTCTGTGAACCCTAGAGATTGTGCTTGAAAATCCCAGTATATCAGCAGTTTCTGAAATACTCAGACCAGCCCGTCTGGCACCAACAACCATGCCTAATTCAAAGTCACTTAAATCACCTCTCTTGACCATTTCTACATGCCTAAATGCATTGAGTTGCTGCCATGTGATTGGTTGATTAGAAATTTGTGTTAAGGAGCAGTTGGACAGGTGTACCTAATAAAGTGGCAGGTGAGTGTAGAAGTGAATGTTTGAGAAGCTAGTTATGAGGGTTTGCTATTAAAAAGAGCCATAACTGGCAAAGCAAGAACATCTGATCTTTTCTACCTTCAAAAAGTACATGGTATTTACAAGCCACTGTGAGATACCAGGTGATTTCCGTCGTCTTGCTAATAAGGAGGCAGGTACCTCTAACTCTTTAGATGTAAACTGGGTCCAATCTTTTGGGACACCAAAAATTGCAGTGACACAAAAATCATGATACAAATTACAGGGTGACATGTAACATCTGTCACACTTGTCATCACTATTTACATTTTAACAACATTATAGCCAGTTTTTCATTGGATTTTAAAGAATGTATACAACCTTTTTATATTCATAGAATCTCTTTGTATGGACTCTGTTTACTGCACCGTTACCAGTACATGTGGCTTTCTGCACATGTGGCAAAAGGATCTGCTGGACTTTGTTTAGTGAGATCATAAATCAGAGGCAATATTGAATAACTCTACTGTATTTTCTTTGAACAAAAGACTCCAAAGCCTTTGAATACAATGTTTCACAAGCCCGTGCACCCTGTTGACCCACGCGTGACCATTCAGACATCAAGTTATGAAAATATCACATTATGAAATATACATGTGACCAGGCCATTGTTGATTTCACTGTACTAAGGGGAGAAATGTGCAAATTCTTTCCTGCATGACAGCAGCTAAACAACAGTGTTTGTTTAAACCTGTGAGCCATATTGGTATTGCAGAGGACTTAAGTTGTTATTACTAGAATTAGCATTGTTGATATAATGTAAAAAGTCTAGTCATAATTTGTTGTATAATTAAATAAAGAGGGAAATATATAATACATTTTTACTCTGCGTTCACTATTTGATTTCAAAAATTGGTTTAACAACAACCCTGCTAATTAAAAAAAAGCTTTTTTTGCACCTGATGACCAACTGTAAGTTACAAATTTTTCCTCTTACCAAAAGGGCAAACCAGCAACAATCAGGAATGCATGATTCTGTGTCATGGTTTTGCTATCAATAAATGCCATTATAATAGAAGTCATTGGAGCAAAAACTACCCCAAACATAACAAAAGGGTAGTCAATTTGCCCAGAGAGTATTGTTTAATTTTTTGAAAATTTTCAAATCATTTTCCCAAAATGTGTCAAAATAAGGTGTCACCAAAAAATCATTCCATTTGCTAAAACATAGAGAAAGTTGTGGCCAAATTAAGACTCAAAATCACCCCAGAGTGGATGAAAACATCCCCAACAACATACAAGGGTTCAAATAAATTTAATTGGCATTTATCTAACTTACAGAAGCAACAATGTCGCATTATTAATGCCCTTTCCCTCGGGAAGTGGCGGGTGATGGAACTGGCGCATAAAGGGGCCTGTTTCCTTTTTTGTTTGTCATGTCAGGTCAATGTGCATTGCGGTATCAGGTCAGACATCGCCATATAGTAACACTTAAAATATTCACATCTGTATTTGCTCAAATAGAACATAAATGTTGCGCAGGAGCATGGCTGGGCAACACTTCAATATTGTGAAAAATAAATAAATTTGGATGATATTTTGAAGAATGTTGGTTGCTGGCAACTTTCATAGTAGGAAAAAAAGGCAGTTGATTGGTATCAGCATTCTTCATACCAACATTCTTCAAAATATCTTCTTTTGTGATCAACAGAAAAAAGGAAACTCAAAGATTTAAAACTAAATGAGGCAGAGTAAATGATGAAGTGATTTTAATTTTTTGGGTGGACTATCCATGTAACAGTCTTGCATAAATGTAAATTACCAACCTACCACAAATAGGGAGTTTGTTTAAATATTCCATTGGGCCGCAGAAACACATTTTTGTTTATTAGGGCTGTGTTAAAAAAGGTTCTGGACCACTGCAGTACATTACTGATACCTTCAGCCCTCACCTCAGCACACTGGACTTTAGCGATGTATCCGTTGTTCTGCAGTTCCATCCAGTTCGCCTCGTAGAGCTTTGGTCCAATCAGGAAGTTCAGATCCACAATCTTATCATCTTCTCTTACCAAAGTGGCTGTGAGTCCCAGTTTACAGTGAGCTTGGACTATTGTAAGAACACGACGGAACATCTTTGCTGCAAGACAAACATAAAGCAGTCAGAAGTCTGTACATTCGATCTGTGTTTCAAATTATTTGTGATAATTTTATTTATTGACTTTTTTCGTTTTTTAAATTGATTCAGGTTTAAACAAAAGCAATATCATTTTTCTTTGAATCATTTTATTTCATTTTTATTTTTTAACTTCTTCCGATTCTGAAATTAATTTAGCTTTAAATTGTTTAAAACTAATCCAAGCATTACAAACAAGAACAATTAGACCTAATTTGTCCCGCTTTTGTTTTCTAATTATATAAAATAGGATCCAAAATTAAACCTCTTTATAATAAAGCAATTGAATCTTTTCAAAACACCAAGATTAAACCACTTGATAGATATAAATTACTTTTAAAATGCATTTATGAAGATTCGAAAACCTACAACTTCAATCTGGAAGTAAGGTAAGTAAAGCAAAGTAATTAAAGTAAGTTAGCAAGTAAAGAAAATAAAGCAAGTAAAATAAATGTAGGTAAGTAAGTAAAGTAAAATAAGTACGTAAATTAAAAATGTTTAAGTAAAGTAAGCAAGCAAGTAGATAAGTAAGTAAGAGGAGTAAGTAAAATAAGTTAAGGAAGTAAGTAGAGAAAAGTAAGTAAAGTAGTTAGGTAAATAAGTAAGTAACGTAAAGTAAGTAAAGAAAAGTAAGTAAAGTGGGTAAGTAAAGTAAGTAAAGTAAAGTAAAGTGAAGTAAAGTAAACATCACAGAAGTCCTTTTTATGTTTGAAATTGTATCTAGTTGCAGTTGTGGTTGACCCACAGACACACACACGCATGAACGCACAACCTACCAGGTATGGTGTGCACCTCGTCCAGTATGATGAGTCCCCACTCCTGACTCTTCATCCACTCCATGACCCTCTCGGCCTCCCAGGAGCGTTTGGTGGTGTGGCCCAGCATAGAGTAGGTGCTGATGGCCACTGAGCAGCCAATGGGTTTGTCCTTTGCATCAGAAGTGAAACGGCAGATCTGGGAGTCATCGATGGTGGACCACATCTTGAACTGAGCTTTCCACTGTTCCACAGACACCGAGGAGTTTCCCAAAACCAGGCAGCGTTTGCGCACAGTGCAGGCGGCAGTGACGCCTACCAGAGATTTACCAGCACCTGCAGGACAGAAGAGCAGAATAACAACAACAAAAACATTTTATTTGACCTCAATAATGCCATAAGAGTTGCTCTGGTAATGTTTTACTGTTGTGCATTTTTCTGCCATTAGGATAAAATAACTAGTAGCCAATGTGGAGAGCCAATCGTAGCAAAGACTGCAGAAGATCTATCAGAACTTACTTTAATTACTTTGCTATCACACTGAACTGAGCTAAACTGAACTGAACTTAAACACTACAAACTTAACTACACTGTTCCTATTTACTGTGACCTTTTATGTGAAGCTGCTTTGACACAATCTACATTGTATAAGCGCTATACAAATAAAGGTGAATTGAATTGAATTGAAGAAGGTCAAGGTGCTCCAGGATTGGACAGCCCAGTTACCAGATATTAACATTATTGAGCATGTCTGTGGTAAGATGGAGGAGGCATAGAAGATGAATCAAAAGAGTCTTGATGAATTCTGGGAGTCGCGCAAGACTGCTTTCTTTGCCATTCCAGACTTTATTAATGTTATTTGAGTCATTGCAGAGATGAATGGATGCAGTCCTCCAAGCTCATGGGAGTCATCCACAATATTCAATCTTTTTCCACTGCACCATGACTTTATATTCTATACTGTACATTATTTTTGTTAAGTGACAAGAATTTTGTCTAAGCAAAGTCAGACCTTACTGTCCTAATTAAATAATTAAAAATCAAGACATGATCATGTTTTATTTTGGTAAAATAATCATAATCTAGCGGCCTTTGCCTTTCATTTAAGCCACTTCTGATACCAAATGATCAACTAGAAGTCAAGTTATTATTAGTTGTTCTTAAAAATTGGATAGGCGACAAGACTTTTGTCAGGTAGTGTACACGATATATACAACTATACAATACTATAGTATGCAATATAACAATAGTATAGTATACAACAATACTGTACAATGACTGCACAACAGTATATAAATAGGCATAAACCCATTCAAAAGATAAAAACAACATGTAATGCCTTTGTAAATTGGCTTTAACTTTATTTAAGAATCGTCACTTTTCTGGAAGTGGAACACCTTTTTCTACATCAGTAGTTTTCAGGAAAATGTGAAAACTCACGTAAACATTGTTTGTAAAACTGTTTCACTGACACATCCAATGGAGATTAGATGAGAACAGCAATTCAACAAACATGAACTTAATATTGAGTGAGCTACATTTTACACAAAATACTATCTTTTCATTTTGTTTCACAGATAAAAATAGTACCCAACACAGCCAGAACAAAACATATGTGTCTCAGAAAAACACTGTGGTGATTTATAAATGCAGAATCATTTGTATTTCGAATAAATATTTTCACTTGATTACTTTCTAAATGAATCAGCAGTTTGAACAAATCATTTGAATAAGTGATTCAATAAATGGCACATAATTCAACACTTAATGAGAGGAACTTGCTGCCACTGACTGGCAATGCATTAAGCAAAATATTGCATCATTATTGTTATAAACAAAATCCCCCAAAATACAGATGTTTTCCCACAAACCTAGAAAAAATTATGTAACTTGCTAACATATAGTAAATAAATTACCTGACTTTTTTTCTAAATACAGTTAATTTTTTGCATTTTTATTTTAGTTTTAGTTGTTTTATCACATCAAGTTACACTAAAGGAAATTATTTCCTTGAGATCTTGTTGTAATAAAATGTATATAAAGTCACTTAGGAGTTATGATGTTTTATCTGAGTGATTTTGAGGTACTGAACTTTAAAGTTGCTGCACTCCTTTTAGTCAAATTTATATGGGGATCAAGTTTTTTAAATAAAAAGTGCCCAAATGTAAACAGATATGAATGTGAACAATCGTGAATAACTCAATTTTGTTAATTTGTTAAAAAATGTGTTAAAAATATTCTATTAGACTTAAAAAATGAATATAATAGAATATAATTTAAAGGTTTACTTATTTCAGTCAATGTTATTTTATTTCAAGTAACAAAAAGTTTGCTTACCACAAGGCAGGACGATGACTCCAGATCGAGCTCTGCCATTCCCAAACATCTTCCTTAGACTCTTTTCCTGATACGGCCTGAGCACTGCAGTGGGCTTCAGGTCCATGTTGATGTCAGGATTCACTGTGTCATTACGGAAGTCATATTCAGCCAGCAGGGGATACTCCAACTGAATACAGCGCTTCTGAAGCTCCTCTATCATTTCCTAACCAGAGCCAGGAAGAAAAAGTCATTCTGCATGAATTCTTAAAGGGATAGTTCACCCAAAAATGGAAAATTTGCTCATCCTCCACTTGTTCCAAACCAGTTAAGAGATTTTTTGTTCTGATGAACACAAAAAAAAGATATTTTGAAGAATGTTGGAAATCATTCCATAGTAGGAAGAACAACTACTATAGAAGTCAATGGTTACCGCTTTCCAACATTCTTCAAAATATCTTCTTTTGTGTTTAACAGAACTAGAAATACTTAAACTGGTTTGGAACAAGTCAAGGGTGTGTAAACAATGACAGAATTTCAGTTTTTGGGTGAACTATCCCGTTAACTAAACAATGAAACAGCTAACGCAATCTTTCCACATTTTACGTATTCAAGCGCAGACACACACCTGACGGATCTCAAATGACACGGTTTGCGTCTCTTCCTCCTCCTCCTCCTCTTTGTCCATCTGTTCATAGTAACTGAAGATGTCCTCAGGCACCTGAGTTCCTGAGCGCTGCCCATCTGCAGGCTGAGAGGACGATGGACCACCGTTGTCCTGCTGAGACTTTGAGATCTGGACACAAGAGGCGATAGTACCAGAAATGAGTCACTTGCTTTATTAATAATGTTTTAATGTCATTGTGTGTATCCAGAAGATTTTTTTTGTTCAAGTTGAGAATGTGTGTTTTCATTGCTACTCACTGCTGATTTGCTAGAGATGGTCTCTGTGATGAGCTCTGTCTCTTCACCCTCGGCAGAACGAAGACGACAGTCCCGAATCACAGTGTCCTGTAACAGCCGCTGGATGACATCAGGGAACGCACTCTCCACAAAATATCTGTCCCAAAACACACACACACGCACACAAACAGACACACACACACACACACACACACACACACACACACACACACACACACACACACACACACACACACACACACACACACACACACACACACACACACACACACACACACACACACACACACAATCAAAGATGCCTCTTATTTGAAAAATGAAGTCGCATGTATTGCACAGGTGTGAGTTTTTCACAGACTTCAATAAAATGTTAAAATCTAGAGGTTCTGTGGGTCTCATCTTAC
The DNA here is from genome assembly GCF_903798145.1 of Danio aesculapii. Classification (NCBI taxonomy): domain Eukaryota; kingdom Metazoa; phylum Chordata; class Actinopteri; order Cypriniformes; family Danionidae; genus Danio; species Danio aesculapii. The sequence continues at coordinate 12,077,388 of NC_079440.1, forward strand.
AAATCTGATCTTTATTTTGTATTTTCTATTGGATTCAAGTCAGGCGATTGGCTGGGCCATTCCACAGCTTGATTTTCTGTTTCTGAAAGCATTTGAGAGTTTCCTCGGCTGTGTTTTGGATCATCTTCTTGCTGAAATGTCCACCCTGGTTTCATCTTCATCATCCTGCTAATGTAGATGTTAGACTGAAGCAGCTAATATTAATTTTACAATGAGGAAGGGCAGAGAGTTGCTGAAGAACTACTGAGAGATTTCAGCTGTTGTCTGGTCTTTCACTGCCTTTTTACTCCTTCCTTTCTTCATGTGTTCAACACTTTTTTTCCTGTGTCCTTATTTCATTTTACTACACATAACTTAATTTGTAAACTAATTAGATTTGTTTTCTTTTCATGTATATATTTCTTTGGTTGTTATCAACATCTGGTGAAAATTTCAAGTCAACAGCAGAAATATGTTTTTTGAGAAAAATGATGACGTGTTGAATACTTATTAATCTTATTAATCGGAAATATCAATGCTTGTTCCAATGCGAAGTCTAGTTTTAATTTTTGATTTATTACAAATTTATTGAACTAGCAAAACATGGCTTCATATGCGGAATACATAGAGTAATAATGCTGAACTTTCAAGGAACACTTTATTTTTTAAAAGTTATGTTAAAAATTATGAAAAAATAGGCTCATTTTTCAAGTTTGCTACAGTTTAGTTTAGTGTTACCATTTTTTTATCCATTCAGCCAATCTCCGGTCTGGCAGGGAGCACTTTTAGCTTAGCTTAGTATAGATCATTGAATCTGATTAGACCATTAGCATCTCACTCAAAAACGACCAAAAGTTTCAATAACTTTTAGATTTAAAGCTTGAGTCTTCTGAAATTACATCATGTAAAAGTTGCTATTTTCTGGGCCGATATGGCTAGGAACTATACCCTAATTTAGACGTAATAATCAAATAACTTTGCTGTTCCTGCTGCAGCCATGATACGACAGCAAAGTTTCTTGATTATTACACCGTACAGAAGAGTAAAGGTTTTTTTTTTTTTTAAGATTTATTTTTGCCTTTATTTGACAGGACAGTAGGTTGACAGGAAGTGAAGAGGGAGAGAGAGAAAGAGGGGGCTAGGATCAGAAAATGTTCACAAGCCAGGATTCGAACTCAGGATGCCCAGAGCACTTCCGCACTATATGTCAGCATGCTAACCACTGCGCGATTCCGCCAACAAAAAGTTACGTCATCAAAATTTATTGATACTCCGTAGTTATTTTTCAGCAAGATGCTAATGGTCTAATCCGATTCAATAATCTATGCTAAGATAAGCTAAAAGTGCACCCGCTAGACCTGGATATCAGCAAAATGCATAAAAAATAGGAAAACTAAATTTTTTAACTCTTGGGGTGTTGTAATATGCTATATAAAGCTATTATGACAATATGAACCTAAATCTGTGTCTTGCTGGATGTATGACATATCGAAATAAAACAAATCTGAATGCAAAAATCCAGCCCTTGTACCAAAAAAGAAAAGTGTATAAGGTGGCCAGTGTGTGTTTATATGCAGTATTCATTAAACAAAGTGCTTGACAATATAACATTTCTTCAGTGAGGCATAAAAACAAAGAATTTGCAAAAAGAAAACTGACCTGTTGTGTTTCAGGACAAGTTTGACTTTGCCATAGCTCACTGTGCACAGCTGTAGGACGAGAGAGAGAGAGAAAGATTTGTAACATTTAAAATTTGTCATGCAAATAAAGCAAGTTTGAATTGAATTGTCTTACTGTCAATACTTGACAAGTCATGCCAATAAGGTTCCTTAGGTTAATGCTTTTACTAACATGAACTAATCATGAACAACACTTGTACAGCATTTATTAATCATAATTGAACATTTACTAATGCATTATTAACATCCAAGTCCTTGCTTGTTAACATTAGTTAATGCACCGTGAGTTAACATGAACTAACAATGAACAACTGTATTTTCATTAACTAACATTAACTAACATGAACAAATACTGTAGTAAATGTATTTTTCATCGTTTGTTCATGTTAGTAAATGCCTTAATTAACATTAACTAATGAACCTTATTGTAAAGTGTGACCGGCTCTTTTAAATCTAATTGAATTGAATTGCGTGAGAGAGAAAGAAAACATTATTGATGAGAAATACAAAAATTGTTGAACATTTAAAACATTATTGGCTGCGCAAACACACACACCTTAATAAACTGCACTATGCCATCCGGCACTGAGGTCTTGCTGAGTTTCTGCAGGTACTCAATGATGTCAGAGGTCTGCAGGCCGACGCTTACAGCGGCATACAGAGAATACGCCGTCAGTTTGTATTCATGCGCATGTGTGGGTCGACACACCGGCTCTGAAATGGCCACCAAAAAGTCTTGAGCGTATTTATAAACTGGTGAGAAAGCCTCGAGGAAGATGTGACCATCAGGAGCCTGTAAGAGCGAAACAGATGATGAGACAGGAACATTCTGAATGGCTTCTGTTGAAACTGCTCAATCATTCCAGAAGATTCAGTCTTACCACCCATAGTGGTCGTGAAGAGTGGTCATTCTTGAGGAGCATCTGAAGCCTGTAGTCTTTGGCTCCATACTCGTCCAGTTTAGTGCTGGATTCATCCACCTGTTTCCCAGCAGCTGCGGGAACGGCCTCCTGAGACTCTCCACCAATCACCTCCTCATCCTCCTCTTCCTCATCATAATAGCGTTTCTTGGACTTCTTGTCTGAAGTGAACAAACAACTCAACCATTTAGAACAACTATAACAGTACTGATGATTATAGTATGACTTAGCATGTTGTTAGCTTGTTTCTATTTTTTTTTTTTTTACTTTTATACCCCACACAACATGAAATTCACAATACAAAATCAACATTCAGGAAAATAATGTAAACAAAAAATTATAATAAAAATAATAGCAAAACCAAAAGTATAACAAATATAAAATAATACAACACAATACAACAGACAGTCAAATTGACAACCCTTCAATTTTCCTTTTATGTGCTCTCCAAATATTGCAAAAAGCTACCCCATTTCTGATTAAAAGTATGGGTGGAGTCCTGAAGTCTGCCAACATGCGTTCATATGATGCAGTAGAAGTCATCAGTTCAATCCAATCCTTAAAAGAGGAAGTATCTGAGTTCTTCCAATTTCGCAGCATCAGTCTCACAGCAATAATACATCCTCTAATGACTAGCCCAGCCTGTGCTTTAGATATTCCATTCTGTAAAGTGGATGTATCACCAAGAAGACAGACTCTTGGGGAATAAGGTAAAGGTTGTCCCAGCCGTTTCTCTAGGTTTTGAATAACTCTTGTCCAGAATGGAGCCACCAAATGACAGTTCCACATTAAATGTAAAAAGCTGCCCACGTTAGCTTGTTTCTAATGTTAATCAGCTTGTTGCGCATCGTTGGACTTGCTCTTCAGTATTTGGACTCTCAGTAGTGATTATTAAACCACACTGAACTGAGCTAAACTGAACTGAACTTAAACACTACAAACTGAACTACACTGTTCCTATTTACTGTGACCTTTTATGTGAAGCTGCTTTGACACAATCTACATTGTATAAGCGTTATACAAATAAAGGTGAATTGAATTGAATTGTTGTTAGCATGTCTCTAGTAAGAATCAGCATGTTGTTAGCATGTTTCAAGTATGAATTAGCAATTCCAACAACTGTCACCCAGTTAGGTAAAATATGGTTCTCCAACAACGGTAATAACTATAATAGATCAATAAGGATGTTACATCAAAAAACGAATGCAATTGCATATTGGAGCGTTTTGTGGGTGATGTTAATTGGTAAAAGACTTTTAAAATTGAAATCCTTCATGGAGTAGATACTGCTAAAGTGTATCTAAATTTTAAAAAGATAAAGATGTAAGATGCAGCTTTTGCATGCAGAAGCTGAGACTGCTGATCAGTTATTTTGGTGTGTTTTTTGATGCATCGTATTTGATTTAATTGTTGACACTAATGATGAAAATGCTACTTTACAGTGGAAAGGTCCCACAGGTTTTTTTTATTTAAAAAAAAAAATAATAATAATGGAAAAGTTTTATATTCATTAATGTACATTTTCAGCGGGGAAAAAAACATATTTTATAGAATTTAAAAATTGTGAAATATTACATTGAGTCCACATTGTCAAGAAATGTATTCCTATAGGATTGTGCATCACCCCTATCTATCATCTGAAATCATTTTGTATATTGTTATTTTGTTTTGAATGTGCTATCATTGTTTTAATAATCATTAAAAAAAAGTGAATGACAACCGAAAACATTCACTCTAACTACCATTTTTAGCATGCATTTAGCCATTTTCAACGATCCACTTCTTCAACATGTGAACATTAAAAAAAAAAAAAGAAAAAAAAAAGAAAAACTTAGTAAAATTGCTGTTGCCTAAATGCACCCTTCGTGATTTCCAAAATCATTGATGGATCCTGGTAGTTTAAGTGTCTGTAGTAAAAGTTAATAGTATTTAAAAACACATCTGGATCAACAACAAGTGAACAAGTACACTTTAACAGTCTTAAAAATCACATTTTAGTTGTGAGACCCAACAAACTCAAACAAACTGCAAGTTAAGGGAAAAACATGAAAATAGACAAACACAAACAAATTGACAAAATATCTTAAATTTTTATTATTATTGAGCAATTCCAGCGTTATGGATGTGACATTTGCAGTAAAAACTCAAAACCTAAACTCACAGAGAAATTCTATGTTAACATTATATTGAAACAGCTGTTTATATTTTCCAGAACATATATTCTGGTTTTAAGAGTTATAAGATCAACAAAAAATCAGTCTGCAAACTGTACTTTAAATGAGGAAAATAAACATGTGTTATAGATGTGACCAAAAAAGTCTGCGAGTTTGCAGTAAACAACATGCTTTGTAGAAATTCTGTGAATTAAACTGCACAACCCAAAAAATAATGCTAATCAACAGAATTAGAGTTGGCTCACTATAGAATAAACATGATCGATTTTAGTTTTATTGAATATTTTTGCATTTATGAGGGAAAAGTGGCGTTATGGATGTGACACCTCTTGTTATGGATGTGACCAATGTGAAAATGGCACTTGTATGACTATTTGGATCAAATATAATTGTTTAAAAACACTGACAGAGACAGTTTTGAGTATTTCTAAAGTACTGTAAAATACTTGCTTAAACAAAAAACGTAGAAACGGTTTCGTTATTTTGGTGAAAACCTAATTTTCTTGGCAAGGTTGACATTTGCATGGAATTGCTCTATTATTTCATAATTACTTCTACCACCTTTGAAATGAAATACATTGAAAAATGAATTGACAAGTATTTTCAGTAAACTTAAACAATACTGTAATTTATATTGAAACGTGTATACTATATACACATTCGTTTTGTTACGGCCTACAAGGAATCTCAGAATTCCGCAGATTTTAAGCAAATTTCAGCAGAATTCTACAGATTTTTAGCCAATCATTATTTCTGTTTATTTACTTGAGTAAATAAATCTGTGTAAATCTATATTTATTAAGTTTTTTAATTAATTTCAGTAATATTATTGACTAATATAAAAATGTTCATCTGATTTATGTACAAAGCAGTTTGTACAGTAATATTTTCTGCCTTTTACTAGAGATATTATATGAGAGACTTGCTTTGTTTACCAAATAAAGTTAATCTAATTGGATTTGCATTTTAAACATTAAATAAAAGTTTAAAAGATATTATTTTTTAATTCACATATTAAGGTTTTAGTTATGATACTCCCCAAAAAATTTCTCTGAAATCCGCAGATTTTTACCAAAATTCTCCGCAGAAAAAGCAAAAAATGTCCGCAGATTCCGTCTGGTCCTACATAACGTTATTACGAACCAAAAATAGTAAACTTTTTGTAAATATATTAACATTAAAAAGTTACTCAATATCACACATTCAGTGTTTAAAATATTAATCAAGTAATTTACCATTTTTATTTAGTTGACCTTAACGACAAAATATGATGATAATGATCACATAATGATTTGAAATGTTCTTTAAAGTATAGTTATTTCTATCATTTTAAGTGTACTGGTTTAAAATGTGTCAAGAAAGTGTACACTCTTAACTCAGTCTACTTTTAAGTGGCCTTTTATTATTTGAAATTACATCGTTTAGACGTTTTTTTTTTTGTTATTCAATTATTGAGTTTTAGGTACAATACAACTGTTATGTGTCCAAAATTAAGCTCAAGTATAACGTGGAACAGAATTAAAAACTCCTGATTTAATCTGTTCAGACATGTACTTTGGGTTTATTTAATATTTGAATGGAAATAATCTAATTGCTGTCTTTTATCATAACTCTATATTTTCAGGTAAACATGATAGATGTCTCTTGTACTGGTTCTTAAACTGTTTTTGTTTATTTTTCAAAAGAAACATGTCGTCTTCTTACCTCTGTCACTCTTATCTTTCCTCCCCATGGCTTTAGCTCTAGTAATAAGTCCGCTATTGGGAATTCAGTGATAATTTAACACATTTTTAATAAGAAAGCAGCACGAGAATAATATCAGACGACACTGCTGGAGCGGCCATGTCCAGCACGCTCTTATTCTACGAACAAAACTGTGGAGAAAAGTAAACCATCCCGAAGACACACCGCCATCTTCCGGCTGGATGCGTAAGTACACCAACAGCCACCGAAAATACATAACGCTGACTGAGGTAGAATAAATCAATGTTGTTTTATTTTGTTACGAGAAAATATAACGACTAACATTATATAGAAACTGTGAGGTCATTGATTACAAAACATTATAACCCCTTACAAAAATTTGTTATGGTTTTGTAACCGTTTTTTGGTGGAGTGTTTACTATTTGTATAACCAACGTTATTACAAATATCATGGTTAAATTGTGGTTAGTAAACGTACTCTGTAAAAAATACTGGGTTCTGCAGAATTCCTTTGTTGTCTCAACACAAATTGATTGTTAAATTAATTGTTTTTACAAATTTGAGTGGATTAAACATGAAACAATTAAGTTGTCCCAAAAAACTCATATTGCATTGATTTAGCTCATTTTCAATAAGTAAATTGAATAAGCAGCAGAAAATATTGTGTGTGTAACAAACCCATGTTTAATTTGTGATTAGCCTGGTTTTAAAACCACATTTACATTTTATTTTAAGTAAAATCATGGTTAATTTTTGTTAAAAGTGTGTAAAAACATATCAAAATGCATAAATTAAAATATATTAACTAGGACTTCTCAGTTAATCAATCTCGCACAACTAAGCAGCAATTTAACAAATGCATCATTTAATATTTGGTTTAAGAAGAGGCAACAAAGTAAAAACGGACACACACGACTGGTTTCAGACATTGTATTGAGAATCACAGGTTTAATATCAAACAAACAAAAATATAACACCATTTGTCTGACTCATGAGCAGAACACATTAAATTACATGTAAATTACTGGTCAACTGGTGTAACCTGTTGCACTGAACTCAATTTAAAAACCAAGAACCCTTTGCGACTATACTGTATGAAATACAAGCAATTTATACAAGAATTGTTTGATTAAACAATGTGAGAAGGAGAATATGATGAACATCCACATGATTTACAAAGAAATGTGTCTCTTGTAAGGCTTTAAGGTCTTGTTTGTTTGGAGCTGGAACACTTTGTAGGTTATAAAGCAGAGTTGTTGTGGTTGTTTTCGCTTCTGAGGTGATCCTAAAATGGCCGCCCTGAGGGCTTTACGCTCCTGCGTCTGAGACACAGGCGGCGTATTTGTATGTGTAGAGTTTGTTATCTGCTCCTCCACTTAAAATCAACTAGAGAGAAGAAAGGGATTTAAAGATTAATCACAATTATACACCAACAATCATTAAATGGTTTAAGAGATTAGATGTCAATTTACTACTGTAGATCTTCATTTTAGGTGTTCTCTCTATAGCAGGTAAATTAGACTGCTAATTTAAATGATGTTTAAACAGTTTTAAAAGAATTGTTCTCCCAAAAATCTAAATTCAGCGGTTATTTAGTCATCATGGTGTTGTTCTAATGTCCTTTTCATTAACTTGTTGGTTTTTAAGTTGTCAAGATTTTTTAAAGTCAAATTTAAGGCTTTTTTTTTTTAGCATGTGAATATAAAAAAAAAATACATTAAAGGTGTGTAATATTGTCAAACATTTATATCTCAATATTTTCAAAAGACAATAATTTAATATTTTGATGAGTTTGTTGATATTCCTATTATTAATATTGTATGCGATGGTCAGTTTACAGCAGTAACATTTAGTTTCTTGCACCAGAAAGTATTCATAGCGCTTCACTTTTTCCACATTTTTGTGTTACAGCCTTATTCCTAAATTAATTAAATTCATTTATTTCCTCAAAATTCAACACACAATACCCCATAATGACAATGTGAAAAAGATTTTTTGAAATTGCTGCAAATTTATTAAAAATAAAAAAGCTGAAAATCACATGTACATAAGTATTCACAGCCTTTGCTCAATACTTTGTTGATGCATCTTTGGCAGCAATTACAGCCTCAAGTCTTTTTGAATATGATGCCACAAGCTTGGCACTCCTCTCTTTGGGAATTTTTGCCCATTCCTCTTTGCAGTACCTCTCAAGCTCTATCAGGTTGGATGGGAAGTGATGGTGTACAGCCATTTTCAGATCTCTCCAGAGATGTTCAATAGGATTTAAGTCTGGGCTCTGGCTGGGCCACTCAAGGACATTCACAGAGTTGTTGTGAAGCCACTAAATTGATATTTTGGCGGTGTGCTTTGGGTCATTGTCCTGCTGGAAGATAAACTGTCGTCCCAGTCTGAGGTCAAGAGCACTCCGAAGCAGGTTTTGATTCAGTATGTCTCTGTACATTGCTGCATTCTTCTTTCCCTCTATCCTGCCTAGTCTTCCAGTTCCTGCTGCTGAAAAATATCCCCACAGTATGATGCTGCCACCACCATGCTTCACTGTAGGGATGGTATTAGCCTGGTGATGAGCGGTGCCTGGTTTTCTCCAAACGTAACACCTGGCATTCACTCTAAAGAGTTCAATTTTAGTATCATCAGACCATTTTGTTTCTTATGGTCTGAGAGTCCTTCAGATGCCTTTTCGCAAATTCCAAGCGGAGAGTGGCTTCCGTCTGGCCACTCTACCATACAGGCCTGATTGGTGGATTGCTGCACAGATGGTTGTCCTTCTGTAAGGTTCTCCTCTTTCTACAGAAGAACGCTGGAGCTCAGACAGAGTGACCATCAGGCTATTGATCACCTCCCTAACTAAGGCACTTCTCCCCCGATCACTCAGCTTGGATGGCCGGCCAGCTCTTGGAAGAGTCCTGGTGGTTCCAAACATGTTCCACTTACAGATGATAGAGGCCACTGTGCTCATTGGAACTTTCAGAGCAGCAGAAATTATTCTGTAACCTTCCCCAGCAATGTGCCTTGAGATAATCCTGTCTCGGAGGTCTACAGACTATTCCTTTGTCTTCATGCTTGGTTTGTGCTTTGACATGCACTGTCAAACCTGGGACCTTATATAGAGAGGTGTATGCCTTATCAAATCATGTCCAATCAACCGAATTTACCACAGGTTTACTCCAATTAAGCTGCTGAAACATCTCAAGAATGATCAGTGGAAACAGAATGTGCCTGAGCTCAATTTAGAGCTTTACGGCAAAGGCTGTGATTACTTCTGTACATGTGATTTTTCAGGTTTTTTAATTTTAATAAATTTGCAACAATTTCTAAAAATCTTTTTTCACATTGTCATTATGGGGTATTGTGTGGAGAATTTTGAGGAAATAAATGAATTGAATCCATTTAGGAATAAGGCTGTAACATAAACAAATGTGGAAAAAGTGAAGCGCTATGAATACTTTCCGGATGCACTGTACCTCAGACTTTTAAAACATTCATAAGTTTTGCGTGGCTTTGATCTGCTTTATCTCCCATATCTGATTGCTCAATAGTAGTTTTACAAACTTTACATTTAACCAAAGCTCCTTAAAAAAACAAGCAGCAGAGGGTCTCAATATCCTAAATAATACAACAGGAAAAACGAAATACAATGGCTATGAAGGCAGTTAGTGTCAAAAGCTCATAGAAAAAGCATTTGTTTTTCTTTCTCCTGTTTTATTTTTTAATATATTATTGACATCGGACCATCTTTGCTACTTGTCATTTATGAAACCAACTCTTTTAAAATTCTAGGATATTCCAGAAATTCCATAACCTGTTGGAACCCTGTAAAGGGGCACAATCTTAAATATCCTAAATTAATTTCTGTGGCATTTTTACCTATATAAGTGTATTTTTATATACATGGGGTGTACTCACACTATGTACAGTTGCCTTGAACCGGGCCAAAGCATGCTTGTCCCCCCTCCCGTCTACCCCGACGCCCGCACTCACATTACATTCGGGCCTGGGCACGCTTACGTCATCGATGATGCGCTGTTCAATTAAAAGTGCTCTCGCTCAGCACAGTGGAGATTTCTTAAGTTATATCGTTTAAGTCATTTGATATGCAGTGACACGCAGTGAAATATTTCGCCAAACAGATCAGACACTTTTAACGCTCATAAACAACCATAAAGTCCTCGTGCTGCAGGAATTAGGAGGTTTGCTGAAGGTGCAGCTGTCATGCAGTGAAGGGTTTGCGTCTTTAATAATCTACGACAGTTTTGCGTTCATTAAACAGTAAGAATGATTAATAAATCTATATGAAACAGTGCCTTAAAAGTCACGTCTCGTCTTCAGCTTCAGTTTCTCACGCTATAAGCGTACCGCGCCAAAGCCCAAGTGAACTGCGCTCTGATTGAGATTGAGAGCACTCACACTTCTCAAACGATGCGGGAAACTGGCCTGGGCACGGTTCGGATAGCATAGTGCAAGTACGCCATTAAAAGGGTTGTACATACATTAAACAAATTGTAAAGTTGACACTTAGTTAAATAAGGATAACAGTATTTGGCTGTTACTAATAAAAAAAAAAAACTGATCTTTGAAGTTCAGAGGTGACAGAAGCATCATCATTATGGCATTATGAAAATTACACTGAATGTATATAATATACAAATAATATATATACAACGTAATTTTTTTATTAACAAGCAAACAAAAAAGAATAATAAATAAATTGTATAATAAGAACTAAGGAGTGTTAGAAGTCAAAATAAGCCTTAAAATAAACATTCAATACTTTTAGGAATCCGCAGGAACCCAGTTTCTTGAAATTCCATGAAAACAAAATCAAGATTAACACACCTGTCCTTAAAAATGATCACAAATATATTAAACATTATGATTTCTTGGTGGTTTAAACACCACTAGTCAAACAGATCAGAAAAGAGAATGTTTGATCATACCCCATTCTCTGTCCAGTCAGCACACAGTACTTTGTCTTCATGAGCAGCAAGATCATACAGTGGTGCTTTACAGCTGTGAAGAAGAAACCAGCACTGTTATGCCCGTTTCACACCGCAAGCGAAAGCAGTGCGCGAGATGAGCGTGCACAGTGCGTATGGAGAGCAGAAGCAGCACACAGGCGTTTGCCTTTCACACCAGCTGCGTCTGCAGCGAGCAGCTCCTCGGCAGCTCCTGCAGAGATCAATCTATCTCTGTCTATTCTATCTAGTTACATATCTCTCTCTATGTACAACTACACTTTTTAAAAAACTTTTCATCTGCACCAAGGATCGCAGCAACCTCCTCCTATGCTGTTTCTTTAACCTGCAAGTCTTTATTTTACAAATGATATAGATTATAGAATACTGTATGCTTCTCAGGCTCTATGAGGAGTGTCATTCATGTCTGGTCCACTCAGAAGACAATCGCCTGTGATATCATGTCAATTAGTTTTTGATTGTCAGGTTGTTGTAGGCCTAGTTATAATAATACTTACACAATACAGTTAAAATGATATTTATACATGATCAAACCAGTGTTACTTTCTCCGCTTCATTAATGTCCAGCGGCAGAGTAACAGCTCGTGCAAAGGATGAGACGGACTGAAGTAATCAATGCATGCCCTTCTTTTACTTATTTCCGTGTTGTCAGGTTCACAGTGCAAACAGCTCCCGGGTGGAATAACTTGAGTGAACATAAAACAAAGCCGAATAAAGCTTTCTTCCTCCGCTTCAGCTGCACAGCACACGGCGAGCTCACATCATCCAGCATGCGTGTCGAACTACACTACCCACAATACACTTCGCTATGGACTACAACTCCCACAAATAGCAGTCATAAAGCGTCCACTTTCTATTTCCCCTCTTCTGGAACACTAGTGTGCAACTTAAGCAAAACAGATACTAAAATTGTTTTACATTTGGTTTTGTAGTTCGTGCCTAAATAAATGTTTGTTGCAGTTTTTAATTGTTTAAGTTCATTTGATTGACTATATATAAATCAGTGGATATTATTACCGCATTTATTGGGTAAAATTGCAACTTTTTACAGTCATTCAATGTGTTTTGGTCATTATCAATGCACTGTCACTTTAATTGAGTGTGAGCAGTGCGGCATAATAGACCCAGCGCCGAATCTATCGTGGTACTGCTGCTTCAGTGACGCTCACGCATCGCAGTGACGCTGCGTGTGGTATGAAAGCTCTAATCTGTTTACATGGATGCTGAAAAAACACACGCTGCTCACTCTCTGCTCATGCGCTGCTGACGCTTGCGGTGTGAAACAGGCTTTAGGAACAGACAGACACACAGAAACGGATGTATTTAGTGTATAACTTACAGTTGAAGTCAAAATTAACCTAACTACCCTAATTAACCTAGTTAAGCCTTAAAATTGCTCTTTTCTTTTTGCTCTTACTGGTATCTTGAAAAATATCTAGTAAAGTATTATTTACTGTCATCATGGCAAAGATAAAATAAATCAGTAATTAGAAATGAGTTATTATAACTCTAATGCAGGGGTCACCAAACTTGTTCCTGGAGGGCTGGTGTCCTGCAGATTTTAGCTCCAACCCTAATCAAACACACCTGAACAAATCAAGGTCTTACTAGGTATACTTGAAACATCCAGGCAGGTGTGTTGAGGCAAGCTGGAGCTAAACCCTGCAGGGACACCAGCCCTCCAGGACCGAGATTGGTGACCCCTGCTCTAATGTTTAGAAATGTGTTTGTTTTCTTTAAACAGAAATTGGGGAAAAATAATAAACAGGGGGGCAACTTATTCAGGAGGGCTAATTCTGACTTCAACTGTATCTGTGATCCATTCACCTCCTGGTGTCCCACAGCTTCACAACATTATCTAGAGATCCCGACACCAGCTGATGTTCATGAGACGGAGCCCATCTGACCGCCGTCACCCAGCCGTTGTGAGACGTCAGTGAGAGGAGAACTAGAGACCCGTCTGGAAGAAAAGACAGAGAGCTGGGCGATGGTAATAGCTGTTAGTTTGAGAGGGAATCATTATTTAGCATCTCTGGTACCTTTAGATCTTGGGTCCCACAGACGCACATGTCTGTCAGTGCTGCCTGATGCCAGACGACGACACAATGGAGAGAAGGAGATGCAGTTGAAGACCTTACTGCCTGACTGCAATCAACAACATCAGTTTGTCAATGCAGCAGCCTCGATGTGTACGTTTCCTATTTATTCAAATAATTTACTAGTATTGCAGAAAACTATCATAAATATTTTTAAGAAATCTTATTACTAAATATTATTTTTTATATTATTTACTTATATTATTTTTTATTTTTAAGTCATATTTTTTTCCAATTATCCATAATTACATTGTAACAAAACAGAATATTAAATTTAAGCAAAAATAACAATTACAGTTGAAGTCAGAATTATTAGCCCTCCTGAATTATTGGCCCACTGTTTATTTTTTCCCCAATTTCTGTTTAACAGAGAGATTTTAACACAATTCTAAACATAATAGTTTTAATAACTAATTTCTAATAACTGATTTATTTTATCTTTCCCATGATGACAGAAATAATATTTGACTAGATATTTTTCAAGACACTTCTCTACAGCTTAAAGTGACATTTAAAGGCGTAACTAGGATCATTAGGTTAACTAGGCAGGTTAGGGTAATTAGGCAAGTTATTGTATAATGATGGTTTGTTCTGTAGACTATCGAAAAAAATATATAGCTCACAGGGGCTAATAATTTTGACTTTAAAATGTTTTTTTTTTAATTAAAAACTGTGTTTATTCTAGCCAAAATAAAACAAATAAGACTTTCTCCTGAAGAAAAAATACTATAGGAAATACTGTGAAATTTTCATTGCTCTGTTAAACATAATTTGGGAATTATTTAAATCAGAAAAAAGAAAATCAAAGAGGGGCTAATAATTCTGACTTCAACTGTATGTCCAAATGATTTTGATTTTATCATTTATAAATAATAAGTATAAACATAATGTTTTGAAAACCTTTTAAATATCATTAATACTTATTAAATTTTTGTAAAAAAAAATAATAATAATAGAAGTTATGTGTAACAATTACTAATTATTTATTAATAGCGCTGTGCAAAAGTTTGTAATGACTAATCACATCCAAAATAAGCTTGTTTTGACAATTTAAGTGTGTGTGTGTATATATATATATATATATATATATATATATATATATATATATATATTTATATATATATGTATATGTATATGTATATGTATATGTATATATATATATATATATATATATATATATATATATATATATATATATATATATATATATATATATATATATATATATATACACACACACACACACACATGCATGCATATGTTTGAGAAAATGTTTATTTATATTTAGATATAAAATATGATATAAAATACAAGAAATACAAGATTTTTTTTTACATAATATAAATGAGATCTCAATTGAAATATCTATGTAACAAAATTTGTTTTGATTAGTTTTGTTTCCATGTACTTGCGTGTATATCACAATCATACAAAAAATAAATAAAACACTCACATATATTATGTAAAAAAAAAAATAATAAATAAAAAAAAAAATATATATATATATATATATATATATATATATATATATATATATATATATATATATATATATATATATATATATATAATTTTTTTTTTAAATGGAGATTAATCTTTGCCCAGCCCTATTTATTAATAATGAAACAATTAAAAAGTATTATTTAAAAAATAATCAATTATTTAGGCATTAAGTACATGTTTTTAAAATTATATTTACCTATAGCATCAATAATAATAATAATAATAATAATAATAGTAAGTAACAATTATAACAATTTGAAAAAAGACAATACTTTTAAATTGTATATAAATTAAAGCAGGTAGCAAAATATGTTATAATATAATAAAAATGATATTGGATGAAATAAAAACTTCTATTACTTGTAGTTTGATGGTAGTTGTAGACAGGGTTTTAATTGAATAACTGTCACTTACTAATGTACTCTTCTGCCCACCGGTCTCTGCATCCCAAAGACGGATAGTGTGATCCCATGATGCACTGCATAGCTCGTCTGCGTCCATCCAGAGCACAGAGGATACTGCCTCGCTGTGGCCAGACAGAGTCATGAGTGGAGTCTGAAGAGGAAGAATAAGAATCTTTGAAACCAGAAAACTGGAAAGCACTGAAATTTGCACCTTCAATATGTAAAAATGTAAAAGTAATAATAGATTATCACCCGTGTGAGCCCCATCTGCTCAGTTTTCTGTTTTTTGCGTGGTCTGTTGGGTTCTTCAATCTCATCCTCTTCTTCTGTTGGCACTGAGGAGGACAAAAACAACGATACAAAGCAGATTTACTAAACATTCTTTAAAATCCGTTCACTATTTTCTTTTTTAAAGTGAATGTTCTTGTGTTTTTGAATTACAATTCTGATAGAAGAAAGATTTTACAGAACCTTAAAACCTACCTGCAGACCAAATCTTAAGCATTTTGTCCCACGAGCCACTGCAAAACTGTAATAAAAAAATCAAATGCATTATTTTTACAATTAATACTATTAAATATTTATTATTAAATATTTGCTTTTAAATAAAGGGTCTTATGCTCAGAAATATTGCATTTATTTGATCTGAAATCCAGCAAAACCTTATCATTGTAAAATAATTTTATAATTTTAAGGGAGAGTTTTTTCTGGGACATCAATTAAATTTAAAAGGACATCATTTATTCATCCTCCAGTTGTTTCAAACCTGTTTAAGTTTCTTCCTTCTGTTCAAAACAAAGGATGATACAGGGGAAAATGTTGTGGGGGAAAATGGGTAATGGCTGCTTTTTCCAACATTCTTCAAAATATCTAGTTTTGTGTTCGACAGAAAAACAAAATTCATAAAAGTTTAGAACCACTTGAGTGTGAGCAAATGGTGAGGACATGTTTGGGTGAACTGTCTCTTTAAGAAACCAGAAATAAGAAACAATACTTATTATCAATTACTAAAAAAGTTGTGATGATTTATATTTCCAGGTAAACTGTTTACATTTGTTTTCAGGATGAATGATCAATATAAAAAAAATTATTTTGTAGCAGTATAAGTGTCTTTATTGTTACTTGTCATTAAAGACATTAAGACATTAAACAAGCACAAACCTTTGTCCTAGTGGGGTCAACAGCAATGGTGTCGACGCTTCCTGCATGTCCTCGACAACAGTGTCTGGCCTTCAATTTGTTTCGTTCAGAATTCCACTCCCATAACATGACAGTTTGATCCAGAGACGCCGTCAGGAGCACAGAGTTCAAACCATCTGAAAACCACACAGCCATCAAACCATCAGATGGAATTCAGATAGATCATAATGGTTAGTTCTCTCAGGGTCTGTTTACACTTGATATGATCTATTATTGAACTATTATGAACTATTGATACACTTGATCCAAATGTACAACACAAACCAAAGACATCTAAAAAGAAACATTGTGTTGGATGTTCGATAATCTCTGTCGCAATACATACATCATAAAACCTATTTTCTTGTTATTAGTGTTTTGCATATTTAGGTTCATAATTAAAAATAATAGTGCGAATTCTAAGCTATCCACAACTAAACGCAAGTTTACTTTTATGATCTATAACAAAATAATTAACAGAGCCAAAAAAAGTTGTAAAAACCACTTTAAAAATTCACACTCAAATTCAAACATAACAGGAATGCACCAAATTTTTTGGTCGACAAAAATCATCAGCCAAAAATTGCATTTTAGATTTTTTGCTGAAAGAGAAAATATGTAAAAAATGCTATGCTGAGCCGCACTGCCCAGCATTGTTCAGTGAATTGAATTTACTCTTTCATCAGAAAGAAACTGCACAGTGTGAAGCAGCTTTCACACCAGACACGGAAAGCACTGCGCTATGAAACCTATTGATATCAATGGCTTCCTCTGCACCTTCAACTAGATTGCGCAAATTCTACTGTAAAAGTTATAAATAGCTCAATATTCACCTTTTGGATATTCTATGTACAGTCTATGTAGTACACTTATTCCTGCTTCTTGCAATAGAGCTACTATGCTTTCATGGCAAAACCTATTCGCTGTCATTAAAATTTTACTGTTTATTTCATTAGCTTGTGTTTTTAAAATCAGCATAATTTAAATTACTGAGTAAGAATTAAAAAGTCTTACTATATGAATTTATATTATTTAATAAAATAAAATAAAAAATAATTACAAAGCATTTTTTCATTTTGGTTTTTGTTGTGCATCTAGAATTTTCAGTTTTAGGCCAGAATTTTCATCCCAATTGTGTAAATATACATTTAGCACCTCATACTGGTAAATGACCAATATCACTGAAATACTAGTAAATATAATCCAGATTCTGACCTCTTTTCACCCAGGCCACATCCTTCACAACATCAGCATGTCCAGCCACAGTCATCACAGCCTTCCCCTCCATAGACCAAATCCGTGCAGTCTTATCATAAGAGCCTGTCAGGATCCTGAGGAATAGTTTTTTTAGAAATCAGCCAAGCAAATAGATTTTTTTATTTTAGTTTAGAACGATTAGAAACACACCATTCTGAATCTGCCTCCACAGAGCTGATCCAGTCATCGTGCATGATACACTCCTCAGGTTGAGGGGCCGTGAGCTTCTCCACATACTCTATTTCCACCACCTCTTCCTGTAAACACAAACATAGACAGAAGAATATGTACAAATATTCCAAATACAGTAGGTTACTGCATGTCCATCAAGAGGGCTGCATTATACTGGAATAAAACATACTTTGAAATATTTATTGCACTACGAAAATTTCATCAGATGACTTTAATAGCTCTATTATTCATTATTTTATAATGGTTTCGGGTAATTGTGTAGGAGACCATATCTGCATAAAATAAAACAAACTATTAAAAAAAGTGTAGATCAATACAGCAGAACAAAGTTAAATGTTAAATAAACAGTGCTTTATGTTTTCTAGGGACAGTATTCACAGCGGTTTACTAACAGTATTTAAGTACAAGAATTGAATAATCAGGTAAAATCACAATGTATAAATGAAATAAACAGTGCTTATATTTTCACCCCTAACTTTTACCACTAGATTAAATTGTTTCAAGGGGCAAAGAAAAGGGGATATAAAACAAAACTGTGAATAAGTCAAATATATTCTATATCAGATGACCAGTGAATAGACTGAAGTTGGTCCAAAACATGTGTGTGCAGGCAAAACTACCCTGCCATACCGTTGAGATGTTCTCCGTCTCAATGTGTTTGTCCAGCGAAGTGCGAAGAAACTGACCTCGAACCAGGAAATCAAACTCAACATGTTTGTGTCCAGCTGTTAAAAGTGACACAGGAGATTGTAATTATTGATATTGTAAGAAACATATAAAAAATATTGCAACTACAAAATTTATAATCATTAACAGCACAGTAAACTATCGCCACTAGAGGGCACGTATTCACTACAAACAAAGGCAGATTTTGATGACAGCGGGTCTTGAGTGTGAAATCATGGGAGTTGTCATCATCATTAAATCCTACAGGACTCAGAAATATGTTGAAATCATGTTTATGATATTTAAAACTTATTATCATGGTAGTCTGAAGCAGATTGAAAGCCAGTGAAGTAAAATGAGACAGCTGAAGCAATTGCTGATGAGAGATCATAGATATTTACATTAGATGTCGCCTACCCTGTAACTGTCTATTGGAAGGAATGCGTCAATAGAGCCGCCATTTTAGTACAGGGTAGCACTTCTTTGAAAAGAATGCGGGACCATGGTGCAGTGGAGGACTGGCCATCCAGAGCCAGAGATCATACCTGCCAACACTCCTGTTTTTCCCAGGAGTCTCCCGTATTTCTGACCTATCTCCCGTTTTGTTCTGTCTCCCAGAAAACTCCCAGAATTTAGAAACGCTAGCTAGCAGTAGGTGTTTATGTTCCTTTGTGTTGAGTTTCTTCGCTGGTGTTATTTATTTTTCTGAACGCTACCTTAATTTACAAGTGGCTCAAACTTGCTCATTTTGAGGCGGGAACCGCCGGACATCCAACAACTTTAATCATAAGGTAAACACAAAACAACAGTTTCCATCTAGAGCTCCTTCACGGGACTCCACACTTGTAAACACTCGCTGCATCTGGCTCGTGCATTTTTTGAGAGGTCTGCGTCAGCGTCGCCAACAGTGAGGGCTATGCGACCACGCATAGGCTGTGCCATAGCATATGCGTGCAATGACGCAGAAGTATAAATCAGCCTTTAGTCTTGACTAGTGCGGTTGAATGACATTTGTGCTGGGAGCACTGTACAAATGTGGTGGCGCTATTGACGCATGCTCAGGGTCAGTATGTGATATCTAGTGTATATATCTATGATGAGAGATGAGGGCGACGCGGCACGAAAGAAGCAGAGTTTTTATTATGCCAAAGTCCACCACAGTTTTATCCTAATACAAACATTATACGGTTCCGTTATAATGCTGCTCTGTGCTGTCTAATAAAACAAACAAGATATTAAACTCTTTAGTGTTTTTCTGTTTTATTATAAAACCAAAATCAAATCTAAGGTATGTGACTTGATTAGCACGATCATTAGCATGGTAAAGTCTAGATTGGATATGCGGCCGAAGTGCGATATGCACATTAATAAAGCAGCATTTTTTGACACTGTACAACAATTTATATTTTTACAGTACTGTGACGGTTGGGTTTAGGGTTGGGGTGAGCTTTAAAAAATACAATTTATTGGGAAATTTAATAGGTAACATAAATAATACTCTGTACCACAACTGTTTTTACGTTACTCTGATGATTAGGTTTAGGGTTGGGGTAGGGGTAGACGTTAATAAAATACAAAAAATGGGAAATTTAATAAATAATATTAATTATTCTGATTAACTTCCGGCCGCAAACATCCGATCTAGCAACAATCCATTAGCATGGCCACACAGGACACGACACAGTTCGTGTCACGTCACAAGTTAAAATAGCTTATTTCCCTTAATTTGAACATTCTTCGAAACATTTGGGATAATGTAAGTGCATAACTCAGCAATATATATATAATACTAAATGACAATATATAAAATAATTTAATTGTTTTTGGACAGTATAACATTTGTGGCTTTAAAAGACTATAATTGGATTCCACACAATTTTTTAAACAGTGGACAAAACAGGAAAATTACGCTGCATCATAACAAAATAACAACATGTGATGAAAATGAATAACTGGTCCAGAATCTGACCGCTCTTGGCTTCTAGCAGTTTGTTGATGACACCGCTGAGATCTGCAACCTCGGAGGAGGCAGGGATGGAGAACGGAACATCATCTACCAGATATCTAGAGAAGAGCATAAAAACACAGCTCAAACACTATACACATTTACTTATCTTACATATCTTTAAAAGCTGGTAACACACAATGACGAGCAGAGTTTATAAAGAAGTCATATGAACACTGATCACTACTGAGCAAATGTCAGCTGGATGTTACTTACGAAGCTACAGCTAAACATATAAGCTAGCTGTGCTATCATGGACAAATATACTCACTTTTTGTTTTCGGTGAAGAACCGGGCCTGTAGCTGCGACATTTTGTCTTATTTGACGAAAACCGCTTAGAAAACACGTGATAAATGAATCGGCGAAGTTTAGTGTGTATGGGATACTTTGCCACCATGTGTTTCCCAATGCGTGCCTGGTGAAGGCATGACAGTCGATAGCAGAGCAATCTACGATCGACAAATGGGCTGGCAACTGATTATGTCTGTGTCTTGCTCTACACCTTTAAAATAAAAGTTTAGTGAAGTTTCTCTGTATTGCGATTTTTTTGCATTGAAATAGGTTTCATTAAAATATCTAAAAATAGAACAGCTGTTAAACATTAATCTCACGTCTACACTCTGAAGAGGTTTTCAAAGTAGGCTACTGAGATTTATAAACATTAAAAAATCTGAATATAAACTGATTTCAAAAATTTAATTATTACGATTTAATAGAAATATTTCTAGTAATAATCAGTACAGCCTTATTTTACATCCTGTAAAAATAGCTATTTATTTATTACTATTTATTTTATTTTAAATGTATGCAATTTTTGTAAACAATATTAAAGCATTAAAATAAAGTAGGCTACATAATTATTGGATTTTTTTATATAATTAAATTACATTAAATGTCTGAAGCTTCATTTCTTGTGTATTCCTGTTGTGTCAAGCTCTGATCTGTATTCTCTTATTCACTGCCTATTTTGACTTGTGGCTGCTGTGGATCCATCTCTGAGCTGGATTCTCTGTTGGATTTGTTTCTTTCTCTGACTGCTTTCTCCGTACCAGCAACTACACCTGGTCTTCGACTGCGCTCCCCGGTCTGCTGTATTCTCCAGTCCAGAGCTTCAATACCCAGTGTCTGCATTTTAATTAATTAATTAATTAATTAATTTATTTATTTAAATTTAGCCTACCCTTTTAGTTTAATTATATATATATATATATATATATATATATATATATATATATATATATATATATATATATATATATATATATATATATATATATATATATATATATAGATAAACAGCCACGAAAAAGCATTAATACATGTAAGAACGTCGTCTCACGGTTGCTGAATGTCACATGAAACATTGCTACAGCCTTCTCACGCCTTACATTTCTACGTTGTAACAATGTAGCGAGCATGTAAGTGAAAAAATGCAACGTTGTACAGACATCACTACAACGTAAATGTGTTTGTTGAGAAGTTCTCTTTAACTAAGAAAACTCAGATTTCTCTGACCCAGCTCTGGCCCACACGTTGCAATAAATTACCCAGGTAGCAAAGAATTCTGGCCCAGAGTTGCCATAAAGCTGGCACAGCAGTAGCACTGGCATACAGCATGTGGGCCAAACATGGCCTGGGTTTAGCAGAGGTGGCACCGTCTTTAATGTGGCACCCAAGATTTGGGCCAAATGTAAAATATATTATTTGGCCCCGATGTTAAAAATTTATATGAGGGCCACGAAATTTTGGCCTGTCTTGACCCACATTTAAAATACATTAAAATTCTTTTTAAGTAAAGGAAAAAAATCTACCAATCAGGTCACTTTGAGAAAAAGCACGCCCATAGTGTGCCTAAAGTGCAGTGCTTCATGGGGTTATCAATTTCATTGCAATCGTGACACACCAACCTATCTGGCCCAGTTATGAGTTATTAAATTGGCTGGGACTTGACCCAGATATGTTCCATGTTTGGCCCTTGTCTGGAAGCCAGACTTGGTACAGTCATGTACTGTAACTCACTGCGGCATGTGGGCCAAGCAAAAGCTGATTGTGTGGGCCAGAGCTGGGCTAGAGAATTGTTGCTATGTGGGTACGGTAGGCTACATGACTGGACCAAGTCTGGCGTCCAGACAAGGGACAAATACATGGACCATATCTGGACCAAGTGTCAGCCAAGTAAATAAGCCATAACTGGGCCTGATATGTTGGTGTGCAGAGTTGGAGGTAACGCATTTCAAGTTACTTTTCTAAGTAACAAGTAAAGTAACACATTACTTTAAAAAAATTATAATAATATTTGAGTTACTTTTTAAATTAATTAATAATAAAAAAAGCTTAATAAATAAATTGCTGAATTAAAATTTATGTAATCATGTTGAATCACACTCAGTGAGAGAATGAGCTCTCCGCAGGAACAGACAGAATCCAAGATGCCGGAGTCCTACATTTCTGTGATGGAAGTATTCTCATTATTTTGAACACATGGAAGAAAAGGGGATTATAGTCTCAATAAACAGGGATTTGACTGAACTAATAAGACAAAAATATAAAAGTAGCGAACACACTGCTTTCAACTTTCATTAATCTGTATATTCAGAAGTTCTGAATAAGTTCTCAGAAGGTAACAGTATTCAAACATTTTTTAAATAGTTTTTTAAAGGTAAATAAAGTGTAGGTTATACAGTGTGTCATTAAATGCAGAGCTCCTATTTCACTCATTTTCTTTTCAGCTTAGTCCCTTTATTAATCTGGGGTCGCCACAGCGGAATGAACTGCCAACTTTTCCAGCACATGTTTTATGCAGCAGATGCCCTTTCAGCTGCAAAACATCACTGGGAAAAGCTCCTATTTAAAAAATTTATAATTCCCTGCAAGTTCTGAAAGAGATCAAGCCTAAGGCAGGTATGAAAAGGTAACTGAAAAGTAACTCAAGAGTAACTTAAAGCATTACTTTTCATAAAAAGAAACTAAGTAACGCAACTAGTTACTTTTTCAGAGGGTAACTCAATATTGTAATGCATTATTTTCAATAGTAACTTTCGCCAACACTGTTGGTGTGTCATGACTGCAATGAAATTGATAAACCCAATGCACTTTAGGTGCGCTGTGGTGGGCATACTTTTTCTCGAAGCGATCTGATTGCTTGACTTTTTTTTTCTTTACTCAACAATAATTTTAATGTAGGCCTATTTTAAATGTGGGTCAAGAAGAAACGATAAACTTACGTGGCCCGCATATCAATTTTTAACATCCTGGCCAAATACTATGTTTTACATCTGGCGCATACCTTGTGTGCCACCTCTGCTGAACCCGGGTCATGTTTGGTCCACATGCTGTATGCCTGTGCCAGATGAATGCCTGCTGTGCCAGCTTTATAACAAATCTTGCTACCTGGGTTATTTTATTTTACACTATGCTGAAAATAAAACACTTTACAGGAAGCCAAAAAAGGCCGAAAGGTCAAAACTGACAGGGTTTTTCCACAGCTCAACGCAACATCAGGTCTCTTTATCCAGATATCCTTGAGAAGCGTGTCCCGCGAGGGCTGATCAACAGCCGTCAGTCTGACAGTAACTCTGCAGTGTTTGGGTCACGTCGCCCCAGCAGGCCGAAGGGGTCGAGGCCGCGTCTGCTGTGGGTCTGCAGCTGCAGGACGGCTCTCTGCGTTTCCCAAGACCCTCCAAGGGACTCCACGCACATCTCCCGAGCCTCTGCTCCCTTGGCAGTGAGCACCCGTGGGAGGCAGAGCCAGAGATAACGCAGCGCTTGAAGATCCACACATTACCTCACAGAGAAGCAGAGGGAGGAGATGAGGAGACGCATAGCCTCTTCTGTCATTTAGAGAGACGGCGGTGCCCATGGCGGAGCGGGCGCTGGATGAGGACATGGCCTGGCAGAGAGGTGAGGATGGAGGAAAGAGCCTGAGGACGCAGAGGTGGAACCAGACGTGTGTCAAACTGGCAACGCAGAGAGAGGCAAAGAAGTGGGTGAGTACAAGAAGAGGATGGAGCTAGTTGAGTTTTATTGAATAACATATTTTAAGCACATTAAAAGTGAACATCTGAAAAAATGATTCACTGCATTTACAAAAAAATGTTAAGGTAAGTGGTTGCAAACAAATTATATGGGCTGAATTTAAACAAATTAAGTTGAACATTACTAAATTTAATTTGTTTGTTTAAATTCTGTCCATAAAAATTGCAACCCCTTATTCATTCATTCATTTTCTTTTCAGCTTAGTCCCTTATTAATCTGGGGTCGCCACAGCAGAATGAATCGCCAACTTATCCAGCATATGTTTTACGCAGCGGACGCCCTTCCAGCTGCAACCCATCACTGGGAAAGCAACCACTTAGCTTAAAATAATTTAGAAAATCCAATGAATCCTTTTGTTCAGTGTAGATGTGTTAAAATGTAGTGGCAGGCTAGTTTATTAACGAATGGTGAATGTTTTTAATGCCAAAAAGCACATGAAAAATATTTAATGATAAACTATGAATAATATAGTCTAAGAAATATTAGTATTTAAAACTATTACACTTTAAAAATACTGATTTTTTTTTCTACTTTTAGTTGCATTTTATTTATTATTAGAAATTATCCTGCTTAATAATTTTGTGTAAACATTTAATGCACCAAGGAGGCATTAAATTAATCAAAAATGACAGTAAATATGTTTCAAATAAATGTTGTTCTATAAAGCAAATAAAATACATTAAAAATATAAAAAGCATAATAATCAAAATAATAATTTAAGTTAATCATATTAAATATATATAAACTACCAATGGCGGCGCAGTGGCGCAGTAGGTAGTGCTGTCGCCTTACAACAAGAAGGTCGCTGGTTTGAGCCTCGGCTGGGTCAGTTGGAATTTGCATGTTCTCCCTGCATTCGTGTGGGTTTCCTCCGGGTGCTCCGGTTTCCCCCACAAGTCCAAAGACATGCGGTACAGGTGAATTGGGTAGGCTACATTGTCCGTAGTGTATGTGTGTGAATGAGTGTGTATGGATGTTTCCCAGAAATGGGTTGCATCCGCTGTGTAAAACATGTGCTGGATAAATTAGTGTTTCATTCCGCTGTGGTGAGCCCAGATTGATAGAGGGACTAAGCCGAAAATAAAATGAATGAATGAATAAACTACCAATAGAGGCGTCATGGTGGTGCTGTGGGTAGCATTATCACCTCACAGCAAGAAGGTGCTGGTTCGAGCCACGGCTGGGTCAGTTGGCATTTCTGTGTGGATGTTCTCCCTGTGTTCGTGTAAGTTTCCTTCGGGTGTTCTGGTTTCCCCCACAGTCCAAAGACATGTGGTAAAGGTGAACTGAATAAGCTAAATTGGCCGAAGTGTATGTATATGGGTGTTTCCCAGTGTTGGGTTGCGACTGGAAGGGCATCCGTTGCATAAAGCATATGCTGGATAAGTTGGCAATTTAATCCGCTGTATAGCATCCCCTGATTAATAAAGGGACTAAGCCGAAAAGGAAATGAATGAATGAATAAAATTACTAATAAATATACTATATCTAATTCTAAATATCCTTATATATTTTATCTTTTCTCACTATTTGCTGATAATTTAATTTGTAATAAAATAAAATAATTTCCCTGAAAAATGAACCTAACTATACACATTTCAGACCCACATTTCATGTGTCTATAGGTGCGCTACACAACTAACAACACAAAAAAGACTGGCACATTACGAAAAAACCCAACAAACATTATTTCAGTTCAAAATGTAATGTTCAATCCAACGTGTCAGTCATCGTTTATTTGTAATTATTTGTTCAATTCAATTGGACTAAAAGAACAAGAAAAAAGTACTGTTCATTTTCTACAGACAATAGCTAGTTAAAAATAATAATGAATTTCAATATTAATAACTGATCAAATTGAAAATAATATGAATACAGAAATATACATAGTTTATGTACTATCTTTAGCAAACAATTTTGACAATTGAAAACCTTTAAATGCACTTATTGTGTAATTAACACTCATCTGTAACTAACTTTCGATCCAACTATACGATCATTAACCTGTATCAAAGAGTTGTGATACAAAAGAAATACAGTAAATAGACTGTGCTTAATGAATCTCTTTTTATAAATAAGTCCATAACTGTTAAAGTTATATACTGCTTATACTATATATACTGTATATATATATATATATATATATATATATATATATATATATATATATATATATATATATATATATATAGATAGATAGATAGATAGATAGATAGATAGATAGATAGATAGATAGATAGATAGATAGATAGATAGATAGATAGATAGATAGATAGATAGATATACATGTTTATATATGTATATATATATATATATATATATATATATATATATATATATATATATATATATATATATATATATAGTATATAAGTAGTATATCTACTTATACATTAGATTAGTCAGTACTGAAGCCAAATCTGAAGCTTATCTAACAAAATAACTTACGATATCGCCCCAAAAACTAGTACACTCAAATGTATATGTTATAGAAAAATATTAAATACAATTTTAAAAAAAAAGAAAACTCAAAAGAAGTGAAAAATGGAAAAATTTTGTTGAAATGTTGTTGTTTGCCATTTATTTTTGCTATATTTGGAATGAATTTAAATGTATTATCTTTCAATTTCCATATATGCTTGGTGACTAAAATATTATTTTAATAACATATGCTGGATAAGTTTTGTAACTATATCTGTTTAATAAATCTGTTTTGTTCAAATGCACCAATATGTTTTGCCCATATTCACAAGGAAATGGACACAAATATTCATTCTCAAAATGTGGTGTACTCAATTATGCTGAGCACTGTAAATGTTTATGTAAATGTATAAACATACTAATATAAAGTGGGACCTCCTTTAAAACACTTTTTGTATTAATTTTTGTGATGGTCTCAGGTAAAGTCGGGACCGACAGTTTCATCCAGAGCCTGTAAGAGTCAAACGTCTCCAGAAAACGCAGCGAGAGAAAGGAGTCGAGTTCGTAACCTCAGACAGGCCTTCCACAGCCTGCAGGCTGCTTTACCCTCCGTCCCGCCAGACACCAAGCTCTCCAAGTTGGACGTCCTGGTTCTGGCAACCAACTACATCGCCCACCTGACCGAGACCCTGGACCAGGGTGGCATGTTGGGTGACCAGAGCGTCTTGCAGAGAGTCGAGTACCTGCATCCAGTGAAGGTCAGAGACTTTCTTTTATCTTTGCCATGATGACAGTACATCATATTTGACTAGATATTTTTCAAGACACTAGTATTCAGCTTAAAGTGACATTTAAAGGCTTAACTAGGTTAATTAGGCAAGTTAGAGTAATTAGGCAAGTCATTGTATTATGATGGTTTGTTCTGTAGACAATAGAATTAATATTATCGCTTAAGGGGGTTAATAATATTGACATTAAATAAAAAGTTAATGAAAACAAACACATTTCTAAACATAGTTTTAATAACTCATTTCTAATAACTGATTTCTTTTATCTTTGCCATGATGACAGTAAATAATATTTGACTAGATATTTTTCAAAACAGCTTAAAGTGACATTTAAAGGCTTAACTAGGTTAATTATGCAAGTTATGGTAATTAGGCAAGATATTGTATAACGATGGTTTATTTTGTAGACAATCGATATAAATATAGCTTAAGGGGACTGATATTATTGACCTTAAAATGTTTTTTAAAGAATTAAAAACTGCTTTTATTCTAGCCAAAATAAAACAAATAAGACTTTTTCCAGAAGAAAAAATATTATAGGAAATACTGTGAAAAATTCCTTGCTCTGTTAACATCATTTGGGAATTATATATAACAGGAGGGCTATTAATTTTACTATATTTATGCTATATTTATAGTCTTTCTAGTCTTCAGTCACTCAATTATGTGAAGAATTAGTTGCTGTTGTAAATTTAGATCTTAAATTTAATTTTCAAATAAATTTCTCATTACAATTACTCATGTGTGGAATTAATAATGTAATAAAATCCAATATATACTACAAACATAATGCCACAATGCATAGAAACCATGTGAAATTGTCATAAGAATGTACTTTTCTGTAAGCAAAATATATATATTATTTACTTAAACTGACTTTATCAAATTAATTTATTACTTTAAAATAATAATAATTTAAGAAACTGTTAACATCTTTTATTTTGCATGACTTGCATGAAGTTTATATCCAACAACATTGTAAAAAAATCAAGAACTCATAATCATGACAAGTCATGACAAAACTTTATCTTAATTTAACCATAATTCCACGTAATTTTGAAGTTATACAAGATTTAGATTTTCCGGTTTTGATTTGATTTATTTATTTCGAACAGAAAAATCATACATAAAACAATCCTTTAAACAAAATACATTTCAACATGGTCGAAATGGAGCAGGATGAAGCACAAGCGTATTATTTTCCCCACCCCATTACCACACACATCATTTATCTATTCATTAAACTTATTTCTTCTTGTACGTATCTCTTCTTTTCACATGAGACAAATATAGCTTGGGGCGACGCAGTGGCGCAGTAGGTAGTGCTGTCGCCTCACAGCAAGAAGGTCGCTGATTCGAGCCTCGGCTGGGTCAATTGGCGTTTTTATATGAAGTTTGCATGTTCTCCCTGCATTCCTGTGGGTTTCCTCCGGGTGCTTCGGTTTCCCCCACAGTCCAAAGACATGCGCTATAGGTGAATTGGGTAGGCTAAATTGTCCGTAGAGTATGTGTGTGAATGAGTGTGTATGGATGTTTCCCATAGATGGGTTGTAGCTGGAAGGGCATCCACTGCATACAACATAAGCCAGAGGAAACCCACACGAACACAGGGAGAATGCGAACTCCACACAGAAATGCCAACTGACTCAGCCGAGGCTTGAACCAGCGACTTTCTTGCTGTGAGGCGATTGTGCTACCCACTGCGCCACCGTGCTGCCGCACATGATCATATTTCGATTTTAAAAAGCCATTTACAGTCAAGCCCTGTCAAATTCAGACCTAAAATTACTTTTAGTCAACCACCAACTTTTTGTTTGTTTGTTTGTTTGTTTGTTTTTGTTTTGTTTTTTACCAGAAATGACACCAGCTTCTCCCAAAAGATAATAAGATGATGTTCAAGATATATGGAGGAACGAAACATGCAAAAACAATAAATAAATAAATAAATAAATAAATCCACAAATTCCTGCATAAATAAAACAATAAATAAATCTAAATCCATAAATTCCTGCCAACTTAAATATATAAATTATTAATAATGCGGGCAGATGAATGAAATTAATAAATTACACCATTCTTGGGGGAATAAGCTATAAATGCTAAACTGAAGTTAGATTTTCCCCCCCTTTCAAATGTTTATTAATTTTTGAATGTCGTTCCATGTTTGCTTTTCCTCAGCTCAACATGCTAATGATAGGGTTTCTATCAATCATCAAAAGCCAGCCAAAAAATAAAATTAAACACAAAAAGTTTCTAACAATCAACCAATGATAGCGTAAAGACCACCTTTTGAGGACTGACACACATAAATACGAACAAAAATGTTTTAAAGGGTACATAGTTTACCTCTTTTTTATGATTTAATATTAATATTATGGTTCTTCTGAGTGTGCCAGTTTAGGTTCAGTTTAAAACACAATTCAGATTTTTTATTATAATGTGTTAAATAGTGTCATGTTGGGGGAGTGTCTACAGCTCGCTGATTTAGGTGTGTGTTGCTTCACATGTAGACTAGTTTCGGCTTCCCGCCCAATGTAACAAGGGGGCGGAGCCATGAGCTCACCCGCTCTGCGTTTGCAACAGAGACAGGCAGACTGAGAGAAGGAGCAGGAGTGAGAGGATCAGCAATCAGTCGTACATTTACAACTCGGACACAGACCAAGCAGAGAGTACGAAATCATTTGTGTCTTTGTATAGTTTTACAGCCAACTGTGTGCTAGTTTCAAGTGCCGAGCTTTTACACCGAGAGTAATAACCACGCACACTGGAATTAACTTTGACTGAGGCACGGGATGCGTTGCTCGAAGCCGAATCGTCGCACTGTTGTGTGTACCCAGATAGAAACCTATGTTTAGAATTCTAAAATGCATGGCACAGCGTCAGGTGTAGCAGTACCTAGTTAAGATCACAGGGAGCTTCTGTGATCGCGAGAAATGCAAACGGCTGAAGTATAAGGTAGACTCAATGAGAAGTACACATGTTTGCAAACCTACCTAAAGATACAACCAATAATTCCAATTAGAGCGATAATGTGGAGAATATTGCTCTTGTGTTGAGCCCAATGAGCCTTGCATCTAAAAAATAGAGCTAGTGTGTTCCTTTAGTGATATCGCTTCGACTCACGCTGAAAATGGCGGACATGAATCAAAAAAACTGAGGATATGATGACGCACCTGTCAATCAATATTGGTGGGCGGGGGGACCACACTCCTACATAAAGTTGTGGTCGATCTGAAAACCGCTCCAATTGGTCCACCGTTTTTATGTTGTTAAATTGAAAAAAGCACTGGGTGTGCTTATATCACCCCATTATGACAGTCTATACACCATACATGCACATATGGCTGTCCAAACAGCTTGAAAAGTAGATTTTTTACCATAGGTGCCCTTTAAAGTTTGAAAAGGGGAAAAAAATCTACTTTCTTTTTATCATTTTCTTATTCCCCCAACATTTGTGTAATTTATTTAATTATTAATCTGCCTAATTATTAATCTATTTATTCGTACATTTATTTATTTATTGTTTTAGCAGGTTTTGTTCCTCCGTACAAGAGTCATCATTGTGTAAAAAAATAAAATTTCTCTCCTTTTACATCCGAATAAAACGTTTAGGTCAGAATTTGCCAGGGGTATGAGTAGTTTCGGGCTTGACTGTATATGTTTTAATAACTGAGTCAATCTGTATGTTCATGCTGTAATAGACTTGTGTTCTCTTGAACAGAAATGGCCGATGCGTTCTCTTCTGTACTGTGGAAACATCGGAGAGCGACTGACCGGAGCTCAGGTCAGCCAGGAGACGTCCAGTCCCACCAAAGCCGAAAGCAGACTCACAAACTGAGGAAATATCAACTGCTGGACAACACTGAAGCTTGTGCGGGAATGGGCGTTTTAAAGCCACACACACATACTCGATATTTCCACATTATTTACTTTTTATTTTGATAATACACTAGAAGTACATGATTGTTTATTATGTTATGCCACATTTATATATACAGTTGAAGTCAGAATTAATAGCCCTCCTTAATTATTAGCCCCCCTGTATATTTTTCCCCAATTTCTGTTCAACGGAAAGATTTTTTCAACACATTTCTAAACATAATAGTTTTAATTACTTATTTCTAATAACTGATTTATTTTATCTTTGCTATGATGACAGTAATTCATATTTGACTAGATATTTTTTAAGATATTAGCATTCAGCTTAAAGTGACATTTACTTAATTTAACTAGGTTAATTAGGCAAGTTAGGGTAATTAGGTAAGTCATTATATATATAACGATGGTTTGTTCTGTAGACAACTGAAAAAAATATAGCTTAAGGGGGCTAATAATTTTGACCTTTAAATGTTTTTTATAGAATTAAAAACTGCTTTTATTCTTGCTGAAATAAAACAAATAAGACTTTCTCCAGAAGAAAAAATATTATAGGAAATACTGTGAAAAATTCCTTGCTCTGTTAAACATCATTTGGGAAATATTTAAAAAAGAAAAAAAAAAAGTCACATGAGGGTGAAAAATTTTGACTTCAAGTGTTTTTGTGCGGTTTTTATTTGCTATTTTGTATTATAAAATGGGAAAAGTCGAATGTAAAAAAAAAAGGTTTAGTAATAAAAATAAGAACACTACCTGACAAAAGTCTTGCTATCGATCCCAGTTGGAAGAGCAACAAATAATGACTTGACTTGATCATTTGGAAAAGTGGCAGAAGGAAGATTTTTCAGATGAATCATCTGTTAAACTGCATCTCAATCATCACAAATACTGCAGAAGACCTACTGGATCCCGCATGGACTGAAGATTCTCACTGAAATCAGTCAAGTTTGGTGAAGGAGAAAATCATGGTTTGGGGTAACATTCAGTATGGGAGCGTACGAGAGATCTGCAGAGTGGATGGCAACATCAACAGCCTGAGGTATCAAGACATTTGTGCTGCCCATTACATTACAAGCCACAGGAGAGGGCAAATTCTTCAGCAGGATAGCGCTTCTTCTCATACTTCAGCCTCCACATCAGTTTCTGAAGGTCAAAGTGCTCCAGGATTGGCCAGACCAGTCACCAGACATAAACATTATTGAGCATGTCTGGGGTAAGATGAAGGAGGAGGCATTGAAGATGAATCCAAAAAATCTTAATGAACTCTGGGAGTCCTGCAAGAACGCTTTCTTTGCCATTTCAGATGACTTTATTAATAATAAGTTATTTGAGTCATAGCAGAGATTTATGGATGCAGTCCTCCAAGCTCATGGGAGTCGAACACACTATTCATTCTTTATCCACTGCACCATGACTTTATATTCTGTACTGTACATTATTTCTGTTAAGTGACAAGACTTTTGTCTAACCAGAGTCAGACCTTACAGTCCTAATGGAATAATTAAAAATCAAGACATGATCATATTTTATTTTGGTAATATAAGCCTTTGCCTTTCATATAAACTACTTCTGATACCAAATGATCAACCAGAAGTCAAGTTATTATTTGTTGTTCCTAAAACTTGAATAGGCGACAAGACTTTTGTCAGGAAGTGTATACAAAGCATTTTGCAAAAACAACCAAACACGTTATAAAACTCACTGTATTTGGATTATTTCAAACTTAAAATACGTTTTCAGGCATCCTATCATTTGATCTGCATTTCTAGAGTGGAAATGTTGGAAAATTACCCTCTTACCCATTAAAAAATAAATAACTAAGTTAGCAGGTCACTTTATCTCCACTGGCTGTCTGTATCTTGAGTGTTTGGGTTTAATATGCATGTTTTGCACTTGATAGTAATAAAATGAATGTCTTGATTAGTGGAAAGGGAGGATTGTTATAAGGAACACTTGGCAACCATGCATGAGTGCAGAACCCCCATGTGCTCTTAATCATGGGTAGCTCTGCTTTTAAAAAAAACTCCACTAAGCCTAAATGATTGTGCAAAACCCTTATAAGAATATTTTTCACCTCCAGATGCAACAGCGTTTGTACATTAAACACAAAACTACTCTAGACTGAGAACGCACCACCATATTTGGTAATTAGCGCTGAATAAAATGTGCATCATGTTCAAATAGGGAAATAATAAATTAAAGAGACATTCTTAATGAGGGCAATGCAGACATTAGTCAAAGGTTTGCACTCACTTTACTGAATTAATGATCTTCATTATCTTGAAAACATTTTGTTCTATGCTAACGCTTGAATGTTGGAAATTCATTTGGGACTTTTCCCCTGTGTGGTTTAACCCATATGTGAATAAACCAATGCCAAAGGAGAAAAACATCTTCGTGTTTTTAATTTCCATCAAAGTTTGGCTTTTCTTACTTCATTATGTTTTTAAGGGGTTTATTTAGCGATGATACTACAAGATAATCCAGAGGTACTACATTTTTATTGATTGTTGAATTATTAGAACTATACACATACTATATATATATATATATATATATATATATATATATATATATATATATATATATATATAGTGCTCAATTTGTGGACCCCTCACAAATCTCTAATTTAAATGAATATGTTCTATAGGAAGCTTTAGTTTACATTAAATTAGTCAATACTGAAGCCAATCTGGAGCTAATCTAGCAAAATAGCTTATACTAATGGTCCAAAATTAATACACCCCAATTAATATTTTGGGGAAAAATATAAAATAATAAAAAAAGCTAAATTTAAGAGAGTTTTGTTGAAATTTTGTAGTTAGTAATATTTTTAAATATTTTGCATTCATTTAAATGTTTTGTCTTTCTATTTCTAAACACGTTCAGTGACTAAATTTTTATTTTAATAAATATATCTATTATCGATATCACCACATGGGCTTAGGACTGTTAACAGTGTCCAGAAGCGCCGTCTACTTCTCTGGGCTCAGAGGCATCTGGAATGGACCATCACACATTATAAACGTGTTCTGTGGTCAGATGAATCAGTATTTCAGGTATTTTTTTTGGGAGGAATGGACACAGTGTGCTCGGATCCAAAGAAGAAAAGGATCATCCAGACTGTTATCAGCAACAGGTCCAAAAGCCAGGGTCTGTCATGATATGGGGTTGTGTCCATGCCCTTGGCAAAGGTAACTTGCACTTCAGTGATGTACTATTAATGCTGAAAAGTACATAGAGATTTTGGAGCACAATATGCTGCCTTCTTTTCCAGGGGTGCCCATGTGTATTTCAACAAGACAATGGAAAACCACATTCTGTACACATTACAAAGTTCTGGCTGCGCAGGAAGAAGATCGACTGGCCTGTCTGCAGTCCCAACCTGTCTCCAATAGAGAATGTGTGGCACATTTTGAAGCACAAATTGCGACGAAGACCTCCTACTGTTGCCCATGTTGACTTGTTTGCAGAAAAAATGAGACAAAATTACACCTGAAACACTTCATCCGTTGTCATTTCGTCAAAAGTCCCTAAATATCTTATAAGTCCCTAAGTGAAAAAAAATGACATTACAAAGTGGTAAATGCTTTACTGTCCCAACTAGTTTTGAAATGTTTCAAAAACCAAAACTGAAATTTGTGTTTATTTAGGGGAAAAAAAACCTATAAAAATCATGAGGAACACATAAAATAATGTTTGTTGTTTTGTCTGCAATGAAATACAAGTCAAAGTAAATATA
Source organism: Danio aesculapii (assembly GCF_903798145.1). Taxonomy (NCBI): domain Eukaryota; kingdom Metazoa; phylum Chordata; class Actinopteri; order Cypriniformes; family Danionidae; genus Danio; species Danio aesculapii. Next base: position 12,112,985 of record NC_079440.1, read on the forward strand.
CAAATCACTACTTTTTATTTGCGGTTTCTATACAGGCACATCTTTTTCTGATATGGGGTTGCAATTCTGAAATAATTTGAACTATATGAAGGTGTTTAGCAGGAGTTCAGCAAGATAGCGCTCCTCCTCATACTTCATCCTCCAAGAAGGTCAAGGTGCTCCAGGACTGTCCAGCCCAGTCACCAGACATGAACATTATTGAATTATTTATGAAACATGTTTTTAGCCACATAAATTAGATTGTGTACAACTGAAGATTCTTTAGAAACACCGCTTATAAGTGTACATGTCAACACTGACAAGAACGTTCCTCTATTAGCCCGAGTTGTGAAAAAATAAAATTAATGCAAAAATAAATGAGCCTCGTCGCCGCAATAGCCTAGTGGTTACCGCGCCGACACATGGTGCAGTAGCACATCAGGGCGTCCCGAGTTCGAATCCCGGCTCGAGGACATTTCCCTACCCTACCCTACCCCCCCCCCCCCCCCCCCCCCCCCTGCCCAGGAGACTGTTTAGATGTCACTGATGAGAAGATGACGGATGTTTACTGTATGACCGAAATGGCCTTAAACACCCAGAAGGCACAAGATGTCAACATGAAGTCAGTTGTACCCCAACATCGTGGGGACATTGCATTTTGTTTGGAAATGAAAATTGGGTTTACATCAGAACCCAACATTAATGTCAAACCTAAAATCAACCAAATATAAACGTCTAATGATGTTACAGCTTGACATTGTGTGGACCACTGTGATGTCTATCAGACATTAGATTTTGGTGCCATACCTGAGGAAATGTCAGCATTTGACATCAATATGACGTTGGATTTTGGTCACTTTCTAACAACCTAAAATCAACGTCATTTGATGTTGTTATTGGACATCAAAATAACGTCCTTAGACGCTGTCTAGATGTAGAATTTTGGTCACCTGACATCTTAACCTAAATCTAACCTAATATTAATGTCTTATGATGTTGTGTGCCTGCTGGGCAATAACTAAATGCACTACAGAATGTTACGTTTACACACATCCACAAATTACATGCAAACGCATCAGCTTTTTACAGAATAACACTCACACTAGAGTACTTTTAAAAGGGCTACTTTGTACTCGCATATTTACACCAGATACTTTTATTCTACTTACAATACATTTTTTGGCAAGGGCCGGTACTTTAACTTAAGTGTTTTTTCAGTACTCTTTCTGCCACTGCTGATTTGTAACAATTTTCATTTTTTGGGGGGTGAACTATCCCTTTAACTTGGGCTCACTTAGATGTAAATCACCATTAATCACTCGAGTTCAGACAATCTTATAGCTCACTTGTCTGTTACTGCTTTATCAGTTGTATTTATTACAAAAATGCCATTCCACAAAGTCACAAGTTCAATCAAATTAACCACCACAAAGAGCTAAATGTGTTTTGTTTGTGTGGTGAGAAACACAAATATCCTTGGTTATTCTTGTCCAGAACTCCGGCTCTTCGTGAAACGTGGGCTCCCATCCATAAGTAACGGTCAAGGCTAACTCTATAAATCTGTCTAAGCTGCTGATAAAAGCGTTTTCTCATGTTAATAGCCAGAATGGCCCAGAGAAAACTGCACTACTAAGGAAAGGGTTATGGAGCCAGAGAGCAAGGGCAAGCTTTTGCTGTCAGATTCTCTGCCACCACAGAACTCCTTCACCATTTAAGGAGTGTTTTCACCAAACAAAGACGAGCCGAGGATGAATAAATCTGCTTTAATGATAATTCTGAATGCTGTAATTGAGGAAATTCTGGGATCCGCAAGGAAAACATGTCTTAAGCATCCAATCAAAAAGCTAAATAGTTTTACTGCCTGTATTAACATCTATTAAAATTGTATCTTTTTTTGCTTGTTCTGATATAAACCGTAAAAAAAAAGATGACAATCATTACAACAAACGTTTTCAGAATGGGGAAGTTGAATTAAGTGACTTTAAACGTGGCATGGTTGTTGACACTAGACGGGCTGGTCTGAGTATTCCAGAAACTGCTGATCTACTGGAATTTTCACGCACAACTATCTCTGGGTTTTTTTTAGAGAATGGTCAGAAAAAATAAAATATTGTGTGGCAAGTGAGCGGAATTTCTGTGGGCACAAATGCCTTGATGCCAGAGGAGAATGGCCAGACTGGTTCTAGCTGAAAGGCAACAGTAACTCAAATAACCACTTGTTACAACAGTTCAACAGAAGAGCATCTCTGAACACACCATGTCAAAGTGCAAATAATCTCAGACTTGTTTATTGAACAGGACAATCACTCACACTCAAATGTCCTCCACAATCACCAGATCTCAACCCAATAGAGCACCTTTGGGATGTGGTGGAATGGGAGATTCGCATCATGGATGTGCAGCCGACAAATCCGCAGCAACTGCGTGACGCTAATAAGTCAATATGGAACAAAATCTCTGAGGATCATTATCAGTACCTTGTTGAATCTATGCCACGAAGGATTAAGGCAGTTCTTAAGGCAAAAGGGGGTGAAACCCGGCACTAGTAATGTCTAACTAATAAAGTGGCCCGTGAATGTAGATTAAGTGCAATATGAATACAATTTCTCCAGATGGCTTGAATATGTTTATTTAAAAATGTATTAATTTAGATTGACCAGGACCCTAATTTTGTAGAGGAGCGAATCTTAAAGGGCACCTATGGTGAAAAATTTACTTTTTAAGCTGTTTGGACAGAAATGTGTGTAAGTATAGTGCATAAACTATCATATTGGGGTGAAATAAACACACCCAGTCCTTTTTTTTTTTTTTTAATTTAACAACATGAAAACGGTGGACCAATTGGAGCGGTTTTCAGATCGACCGAAACTTTACGTAGGAGTGTGCCCCCCCCCCCCCCCCAATATTAATTGACAGCTGCAGGCATTAACATGTCAGGTAGTCACATGTATAATCATATCAACAAGAGAGGACGAGCGCAAAGCAGCCGGGAATAAAAGGTGTGTTCAGTTCGCTAGGATCATCAATCATCATTAAACATGATCAAGAGTGAGTTTTAAAAGTTTAAAATGTTTTAAAACAGAGCATGTGTGTAATGAATTAAAGCGATTTACTTCAGATTCACTTAATCAGCACAGCCGCGTGTCAGAACAATTATAAAGAAAGACGCTTCAATCGAGGTTTTTGGACGTTAAATAAGGTTTATTTTGTACATTACCATAACAGATATCCATACCGCTGTGGATATTATCAGTGTCATGTCATGCAAAACGAGTGCAAAGCTTAGCACTCTCTCTCTCTCTCTGTGTGTTTGTGTCCTCGCTGTGTGTGCGTGAACTTCGTAATGACATTGTGTGTCTCATTGTTGCAAATCCACAAAAAATGCATCAAATACTGATTGTTTAAGTTCTTACTGTAGTATATCTCACACACACGTTACATGAGATCTGCTTCCTGAGGCTGCCGAGGGCGGTGATTGCTGACAGCCACGTGGGAACGGTGGGCGGGGAGGACTAGGCTTAAAGGGCCAGTACAAAAAAAACAACAAAAACTTTTTTCCAGCTATAATATAGACACTTTAAACAGCTATAATAAATAATCTGATGGGTGTTTTGAGCTGAAACTTTACAGACACATTCTGGGGACACACTTATATTAAATATGAAAAAAGGGGTAACCTATGTGCCCTTTAAAATAAAACACTTTAAAAGTATAGCTAAAAACAGTAATAATAAACAGTGCTTTATAGGTATTGTGTGATGTAAAAATTCATATATAGAAATGGATAATCGAATGTAAAACACAGCATTACCATCATTTTTGTAAATAAAATGCATCTTTAGGTTTTCAAATCACAAATGGCTCCTTTTTTTGTGCCTAAATGCTTTAAACCCTTGTGGAATGCCCAATAACAGGCAACAACTTTTCAGAACATTAGATTTGTAGTCACTGCAATATTGGTCTGGTCAAGTAAATTCCTGACTCAACATTGCATATCCTGGGATGTGAAGATTGCAGATGAGGCCATTGTGATACCGACTCTAAAGTGAGACGATGTTCTAGTATCTTTTTATTAGATACTTGCTGAAGCATGCCAGTTTTAGCTTAATATACATTTTATACATTTGAAGATGCACTTTTTAAATCATTTTATTTTCTAAGACTAATTAATTAAAGCACCAAAACACGAATTAAAAAGATAGTTAAATAGTCTAAATAAGAAAATTTCCCAATTTGCTACACAACTTTGATGATTCTTGTAGAAAAAAATTATTCTGTGAGAAAAGCAGACAATTGACATTCACAGTAAAGAAAAAAATTCTATGGAAAAATACTGTCCATCTTACTCATCAGAAGAAACTCAAACTGGTTTGGAACAAGTGGATGACTAAATGACAATTTTTATTAGTGAGAACTTCCCTTTAATTGCAATGTTAAATATTTATGTTAGCACATTTCTAAAATATTAGGTAAATATTTCTTTTCTTATGGTAAAAAAAACAAAATTATATGACTTATCTTGTACATTAATACACAAAATGAAGTTACATTTATGAAGAAAAAATAATTGCTTACAAAATCGTATTCTTGACCCTGAATGAAGCTACAGGGGTGTTTGAATAGTTATACTTAATATATTATGCCATGATGTAAATGTTATGCATGTACACCGGGATTCCAAGTTACTATCAGAAGTAAAAATCTCCTCTAATTTGATCTCAGCCACCGTTTTCACCATGTGGACAAAACGACAGCTTAACATTTTCCACTTGAGCCTCTTCAGATAATAAAGGGCTTTACCTTTTTTCCTAGTGAAATTAAAAATGAGCTGCTTTCACCACAAATCTGATTTACTGGCATCTTGGCTCAGTGATATCCAGATTCTGTCACTTCCTCTAATGTTAGAGAGATAACCAAAATAGCTGCTCAATCTCCTGCTCATTAGACCTAGAACAAGCTGATGGCCGGCTAAATTTATGCTGCGTTTTGGCAAAGCTTCTTGACTTGGCTTGATCTTACTGGAACAGGGAAAGAGGAGGAACCAGAAAGGAATGTAAAACACACAAATAAAACACAAAGTACTTCATCCTACGATTTTGGCTAAACGTTCTCATGGTCCACAACTTCATTTCCACTAAATCCACGCCAATTTGTATTTCTTCTTTGCAAGTGGATTTCAATATAGAAAGATTTTTAGTAGTAAATGGTCAATTAGTTATGATGTTAATATCTTTCTATACTACAAATCAACGTACTTTGCATAATGATCTACCAACAAAAACAAAACTATGTTGGTTTAAAATGAAAGTCAATGAGTCCACATGCTAGAAACATCGAGTATTTAATAAACCTGCGACACAAATGACCCAGTTTTACATCAAAGCTCACAGTTGTCTTTAGTTTGACCCCGTTCTCACTTTTAACTAAAAACATTGATCGATAAAAAGACAAACTGAACTGCATGATCTAGAAAAACAATGCATGGGATCAAATATATGAATTCTATGGGCTTTTCTCTCACAAATCAAGCAATGTGTGGAGAAAATATCCTATAATTAAAAAATTAAATGTATATATTTTTTTAAACAAATGACAACAGTCCACTGGAACTGTTCGAGAGGGGGATAATGTCCATATAATGTCCAAAAACACTATAAAAATGTCTTATTTACAAAAAGTTCATGGAAAGAGTCCTGTTGGTTTATTCGTCCTCTTTTACCTTTTTCTTTTTTTTCTTCTTTTTTTCTGTCGTCTGTGAAAGAAAAGGGGATTTAGGGCTCCAATATATATATAAATATGATATATGATTGTATTTGTAGCACGGTTCTCACCTCTTCTACCGCAGCCTCTTCTGGCTCTTCTTTCAGCTCCACCTCAGCTGCTCGTTTCTTTTTCTTTTTTGTCGTCTGTAAAGCAAGCAGCAACTTGTTAAAAAATAAATAAAAAAAAACAAACAAAACATACTTAAAGGTCCCATGAAGTGCATTGAAATGTGTATTTTTATTCAATGTTTGAAGTAATCACAACCGAAAGTGTTGCTCCTCCAACTTTTTTGAAATCAGCCAGTGGTGTTTTGTTTTCTCACAGCTCTGCCAGTGAGTGGTTGAGCTCAAGTGCATTAAATCAAAGCAAATGAAGTGTCTTAAAGGAGGCGGGGTATGTCAGTTATGAGAGCATTTGATTGGTCAAGCTTTGGTGAGAAACTGAAGTATGAGGTGACTTGAATAAAATCGTTGAGGGATTTAGGAGGAAGTGAAACTACAAGTTTTACATGTTTGTATCAGTTTTATTTCTCCTAAAAAGCAAAAATTGACATTGTTTTTGGAGCACACTAGCTTATAAATATCTTAAAGACAAACAACACTGATACTAACAGATAAAATAAAATCACTATTTTAATTTAAAGAGACCTTTAAAGAAATAGTTCAACCAAAGATTAAACTTCACCCTTCGTCACGTTTAGGGTTTCATCAACACAAAAGATACTTTGAAGAATGTTGTAACCATTGAATTCCATAAAAAAAAAAAAGTTCAACAGGGGAAAAAAATAAAAAATAAAAAAAAATAAAATAAAAAAACAACCTCGGGTTTCTAACAAGGGTGAATAAATGACAATTCTCAGCTTTAGGTGAACTAACCCTTTAACAAGCAAAAACAATCCGAATCAGAACAAAATCAGGTCTTAACCCTTTCTAAATACTCCAGCGGACCCTCCCGAATTCATTTTATTTTTTTTTTTACCTTTGTTTAAAACAATGCTCTTGAAGTTCCCATGGCAATGCATCTAGTTTATCACATTACAAGGCATTCCCAATGATTTATGTATACATCGTAGTTTGTTGCTTTTCCCCCCTCTTCGGCAAATACTGACAATTGTCCTGATTATATTGTGAAATAGCTGATATTCTAGTTTTTCAAATACGTGTAAAAATGTGCATTTTATTTTTTTTACTGGTTAATGACGATCATTAATTGGTATATGACGGGTGATTGGTGAAGGCAAGTTTAGTCTATGATTCAGGAGAGATCAGATGCTGGACTTTTTATAATTTTCTTATAAATACGTGGAAAAAGCCTGTTTAATTGGGAGAGGACTGCTATCTTGCGTGTATCTTTGGTGAAAAGCACATTGTCAAGCAATATTTAAAATAATTCTCCATAGATGAGTATTTTTTAAACCATAAATATTATGTTTTGCTAATAGTTGTGTACTTGACTGTCTGAAACCTAAAGTAAATGTTATTTGGGTAAAAATGCTGATAGATTGTGATTCATGACAAGCTGTGTGTATCTTTCTATGCCTATTTCTAGATTTACATTTTAGCAGTTGATGCTGTGCTAAAATGCTCTAATCACACCGGTGTGATATGCGTGAAAGAGAAACGAACTCAGGGTTTCTGCAGGGTTTTACCAAGTCAAATTAAGCCTTTAAGACCTTTTCGAGGCTGTTATGAACAATTTAAAACTTACACAGTACTTAAAATTTTTTTTATAAAAAAACCCATGCTAATTGCACGATTGAGCCAATGAAAAAAAGGTTTTTACTTATAAAAAGAATTTCAAAACTCATTTCTTAGCCAAATTAGTGTCAAAACAAGCAAACTCTAGTAATACACATACCCTTATTTCAACTATGTTTTAAAAAAAAACTATAATATTAAATTTATGCAGAACAATGCATCCAAAAGACACTGAGAACTTTTAAACAAACGTTATTGTAAGGAAAATAATTACATCTTATTGGCAAAATAGTTAAAAATGTAACTTGTTAAAATGTTTTGAGAAATGATTAGATGTGCAAGTAGCTTTACATGGAAAGAGGAAAATTTAGACCATTTAAAATTAAGACCTACAACACAATTTAAGATCTTTAAGGTTTAAAATTTTGTTTTTGAAACAAGACATTAAGACTGTAAGACCATGTAAACTAGACTTAAGCGAATGAACCCACATCTGGAAAATAATGAGTCAATGATGAATTTATGACTGACCTCCTCTCTGACCTCCTCTACCAGGCTGACAGCCGTCTCCTCCTCCTCCTGCTTGGGTTCCTCCTCTGCCCTCTTCTTTTTCTTCTTCTTCTTTGGTGTCTCTGTTTCAGCCTCTCCTGTGATTAAAAAAAACCCATTTAATCTTCATCTGAGTGCAACGCGTGTCAGTATCTGCTGCGTAATGCTGTATGGATGTTCACCTTCCGCGGGGGCTTCCCTCTTCACTTTCTTGGCTTTGGCCTCTATGGGCTGGTCTTCCTCTTCTGCCTCCTCAACCTCTTCAATCTTCCTCTTCTTCGAGACGGTGGGGAGTGTTGAGTCACCAGACGGGTCGTATACCTTTACATCACTGGTAGGAAATGAAAAGATCGTGTTCTGTATTAAAAACTAATTTATTGCTGTGATGGCAATGCAGAATTTCTGGCAGATTTAAGCCATTTTAATTTGGTGATTTTGAAGTAACAAGGCACTCTTGTTAAAAACTTAAAGGATTAGTTGACCCAAAAATGAAAATTAGCCCATCATTTACTCAAGCCATCCTCAGTGTATATGACTTATCAGACTGATAAACACAGTAGTTTTAAATTTTATCCTTGATATAATGGTGTTTGATAGTGGCTTTTATTTTGAAGCTTGCAAAAAAGTGCTTAAATCAATTATCAAACAAACCCATACATCACCAGGGGCTTAATGTATGTCTTATGAAGCAAATCAATGTGTTTTTGTAAGAATTTTGTACTTTCTAAATCACAGACTTTGAAAGCTTCAAAATAAAAGCCACTATCAAACATCATTATACAGCACGAAAGAAAAAGGATATAATTCAAAACTACTGTTTGTCTGAGGAAAAAAAAAAAAAAAAAAAAAAAAAACATACAGCAAGGATTTCTCGAGTGTGATTAAAGTGATCATTTAATTTTTCCAGAGCCTTGCACACACACACACACACTTCAATATAAAAAGTACAGTTAGTCAAAGAAACACTCACCTCTTGTGTTGATATTTATCAGCCTTTGCCAGAGCTTTGCCTGAACCACTGATGCGCCTGATCTAGAATAAACAGACAAAACTACATCAGGGATATAACATTACTGTAAACGCATTCACTTAGACTGAACGTCTTGCTTTAGGAATGAAGTGCTGTATAGAAAACCAAGCTCAGAAGAGGTAGTGACAAATAAACCCACATGTTATTTTCAGGACCGTGACATCCAAGTCATCTTCATCACCGCTTGTAACACTATTAACACAGAAATATATGCACTAACCCCTTTCTCCTCCAGGTAGCGTAGTCTGGCCTCTAGCTTGGCTCTGTTTTCCACTCCCATCTCTGCATTGGTGTCTTCACCCAGCGCATCGTAACGAATGGCGAGCGCCGTTTTGGCGGCCAGCATTCTGGAGATTTTACCCTTGTTCTTGGCTGTGGTCTGTCCCACCAGAGAGGCGTGATAGATGAGACCGTATTTCGGCGTATCCCGACGGGTTTTCAGAGCACGGAAGAGAGCTTTCTCTGCCCCGAGGATCTGAACAGTGGACGCAGGGTGTTTGGCCAAGTTCAGCAGAGATCCTGACGAAAACAAGTTTATAAATCAACATGATACACAAATCAAAGAAAATGCTAAATGAAACACTGAAGAGATGGATTAAACATCAAAAGTACATTTAAGTGCCCCTATTTTGTCATTTTAAAAGAGACTACATTTGTTTTGAAGGTCTTCTATAATAGGTTTACATTCATTTGTTTAAACCCAATACATATTATTGGAAAATGCATATTATACATATTATAGGAAAATGAAAACAATATCAGATCTCTTATCAGTGTCTGAAATGGGTAGTTCCAGGATTTGGCCTCTAAACTCTGCTGATTGGACAGATGGACCGCTCTGCTATGATTGGTCTATTGTTTGCAGGAGAGGTTGAAAACTAAACATTCATTACCATATCCAAATTTTATCTTCAGAGAAATGGGTTTGAATCCACTTGAGGAGCAGTATGTTATTTTTTTGGGTGAACGGTCCCTTTAAAATCTAACCAAATTTTCGGTCCCCAGTGACTACAATTTGAAGATCAGAGTAGATCCTAACAACCAATAAAGTCACTAAGTGGAAACTAAGTGGCAAATTGGTACAAACCAAGATTGGCTTGTACAGGAAGACAGAAGAGTTTAGATGCAAAAACCTCTAAATGATGCCTGAAATGTTCCTCTAAAATGAGTTTTTAATCAGTCTCCTGTGTGTATGTTCAGTAGTATCACTTTTATGGCAAAGAACAAGTCCTTTTCCTGGTCTTAAAAGTAAAATATCTTAAAGGTGGCTGAGAAAAATGTTCATCTTTGATAGAAATTTCAGATGGCACTTAGAGGTTTTTGCATCCGAACTCGACAAACAAATACTGATGACTAGTTCAGAATCATGTCTGTCAATGGCTAAAAATAACCCCATTTATCTTCACTTGGATCTCTGAAACCTTTCATTCACAAACACTCTAAATGAAATGAAATTCCCCATAAAAAGCATAATGAGGAAACTTATATTTTAATAATGAGACACTATTAAAAAAAAAAAAAAAAAAAAAAAAAAAAACAGGTGTCAAACTACCTGGATGGCTAAAGCTCTGCAAAGTTTAGTTCCAACCCTAATTTACCACATCTGATCAAACTAATTGAGTCCTTCAATCTTGTGAAACCTACAGGTAAAGCTGCGGTCACACTGGGCTTTACCTCCCATAGACTTCCATTCATACACACACACAGATGTGTCAGACCGGAAACGCAAGGTAATGCGTCAAGTTTCTCATGTCGCTGCAGTTCAAAGTTAGAGCATGGTGAACGCTGACCTGCGAAATCTCGCAACTTGACTACGTGAGACCAATCGAGGATCAAAACATGACCTCTCTGGACAGAAATTTAAAACGGAGCAATCGCTTGCTTTTTTAAATGTCTAATCATTGAGTTTAATCCCGCCCCTTTTCGCAGCGCCGTATGACAGAATTTCGCACACACAAAGCCCAATGTGACCGCAGCTTAAGTGTGTTGAAGCAGGGTTACAACTAAACTATGCAGCGCTGCAGGAACGGAGTTTGACACCCCTGCACTAAAAGAAAAACAACCCCCAAAAAGCATAAGACAATTTACCATCAGAACCCTGTAATAATAAACGAAATGTATCAAATGTTACACCTATTTTTCTTCTTTAGCTAACCAGTGCTCACCTGCATGAGAGATGAGACGGGCTCCCACCAATTCTCCCACCATGACTGTGAGGTTTGGTGCAATCGCCATCATGCGATTCTTCAGGTAATCATACAGCTGTGTGCGGTACTCAGATATTTCAATAACCTGAAGGTAGAGAGGAAAAAGATAAATACACTAGAATATTAACTATTGATTAGAACACTTAATCCTGCAAAGCAATCTAAACTCAAGATGCTTCAGCCAAACTGTTGTTCACCACACCTGGTCACACAGGTGCATGATGTTTGCAATGTCCTCCTCAGACACCTCTGTGCCCATCGAGATCTCTGCAGCCAGCTTCACCTCCGCCTCGATCTCCTCTGGCAGAAACTCAGATAACTCTGTTGTCGCCACATTTGTCCGATCACCTAAAAGGTTAATGAAAATAAAGACATTTTACGAGTAAAAAAAAACCCCAGTCTTAGTTCATTATTCAGATATTAAAACACAAATAAGGATATCTTACTAATCAAATCTAAAAAGAATTCATGCACTCTATAAAACGTCTCTTCCAAAACTGATGCTTTATAAATGCTCTTATGCCGATTATCAACGAATCCATATCAAATTATCTTTTAATTCGAAGTCTTCAAGAGAATCATAATAAGCTTTTAATGCAATGCTTCTTGACTGGTCTGAGACCCACTTCATATTGTACATCTATCAGGCGGTGAAGATCGCTGACTTTTAAAGATATCAGATCTTAAACGTGACAATTTTGCAATGGAAAGAAAGTTCACCAGAAGTCCTTGGGCTGCCTGGCTAAAAATTAAACATCCGTGTGCATATATTCCATTGCTATTCATCATGTACAAAAATAATTTAGCCCTTAATTCGCATATAACCATCAGGAAACATCATTTACACCAAATAAATGACGACAAGCTTAAACTTGCTTGATGTGAAGAACCAAAATAGGTTCATTTTAGCACATCAAGACTGTATGACTGAGCTTGTGTGCGTTTACAAATCACAGTTTATATATGAATAAAAGCCAGAAATAGTTTAATCATATAAAGCAATTGTTTTATGTCACAAAATTTGATTTATAGTGACCATTCTTTTAATAATCTCTTAATAATTTGGATTTTTTTAACTCAAAGTTTTAAAAAGTCAAGCTAAACATTCATCCAGGGTAGGGCTGGGCCGATAAATGATAATATATCGAATCGCGATAATTTACATCATTAATGACAAGTTTGACTTATTTTTGCCCTATGTTGATCTAAGAGCCAATCACACAGCACAAATGTACAACAATGGGAATCTAAAAGCTTGTTTATATTAGACTTACAGAATATTCAGCCACCGAAAATGTATCAGCCAAAAATGTTATGCCGTTTAATGTACCCTAATTTTTGTGGCTTCAGTCATTGCTGGGGTAAAAAATCCGGAAACTCTTAAATCTGGAAGCATTAACAACTTGTTTCGAAATATACATCGTAATCGTTCAATATGGAAAATTAGCAAGATTGCATTTTTGCCATATCACCAAGCCCCAATTCAGGGACAGAAATCTTTCAGCTTTACTTGAAAACATGTTTGATTACAAAATTTCTCAGGAGTTTGGACTTGCATAAAGTGAGTAAACTTCGATTTTTATATACAATGTGTGTGTTTAATTTAACATATTTAATTTGTTTGATCAGTGACTTCCACACCTCAGTGCATAACACTTTTTAAAAAGAATACTATATGTGGATGCTTCTGCCTTTTGTTGGAATAACTAACCAATCTTGCGGACAGTCTTGCAGTATGCCAGGTTGTCCGTGATGATCTTGCCAATCTCTGGAAAGTGCCAGCCGTACCATTCCCTGCAGCGCATGATGTAGTTATTGAGCTCCTTATCCAGATCATCCAGCAGAGCTGCAGGTGAAAAAGTGAATCAAGTTTACATTTCATTAAAACACTTCCCATCTATAAACAGGCCAACTTATAATAATAATAATAATAATAATAATAATAATCATCATCATCATCATAATAATAAGTAAATTAAGATGTTTCTTACAGATTGCTTGAACAATCATGGTGTCCACCTTGTCTGGGCTGAACTTCAGCTTGTAACGCGAAAGACTAGGAGACACAGTGAAAACCAGTCAATTGCGGAACAAATTTTGTATATATACATGTTGAGACTGATGAATATTTGCTCAGAGTCTCAGTGGTAGTGACGAAGGCTGAAAAATATCGTCAGAAAAGTCAGTCAGCACAAAATAATCATCGACATGAGCATAGAGTGCATATGATCTTGAGTTTAAACTATAAACTAACCTGTGGGCTAAACCCAAAGACATAGCAGCAATCTCTCTGGCAGGAAGACCTGTGATGAGCCCCTCCATCTGGTTTCTGATGCCCCTCATGAGCTCAGCGACAGCAGGACTGTGCACGCAGCTCAGGTTCAGCTTCTCCTGCAGGGGGCGACAGAGAGTCTCAGTGGACACAGAAAAGGCTGTTTTAAAGACATGAGGTACATGCAAAGCTAGCGTTTCAGGCACCAATAAACCCGAGGCCCGAGATGCACAGGCTGTAGCCCTGCCCTTGTCCTCCAGCATATCAAAATTTTAGGCTCGATTCTGACCTAAAGTCAGTATTTTTTTCTCTCCATCAAACAGCTTTTACCGTTACAGCCATTAAAAAAATACTGAATTTGTATTTAATAGAAAGTTTGTTTTTTCGTTTTGTTTCTTTATCAGAATTCTTTATGTTTAGAGGTTTTTTTTGTTTTTATCTATTTTATGTGAGTTTTAGTTTAAGTGACATCGATATCCAAGTGGTATGTGGTCCACAGTGAGAAGTTGATCAGATGTTTGCTTTTCCTCTAGCGTTTTTCAGTTAAGTTTGCCATTGGCAATTTTTCCCTTCATGTTCTCCATTGCATGTGGCTGGAAACCTCTATGCACAAGGAATCACTGTTGCTTCTGCACCACATGCATTAGATCTCAATAAACATTTTAAAAAGTATTTTTTTAAGCAGGCCTGAAGCCCGATATGCGTGCTAGCTATGACATGAAAGGGGAATAAAAAAGTCGGGCCGCAAGGGCTCAATTTTAAATGCAGGGCTCTAAAAAGGTTAATGTGACTATTTTCAATTTCATTAAGGTTTCTTTTACAGCATTGATGATGTAATGCAATTAAATATATAATCTGTTAACTAGACCCAATCATTAACTTAGCTGTTGAAGCATAAAACAAGATAAGTTTTAACGCAAGCCGTCAGGATCAACAAGCGATCACTGAAATGCCATTGAAAATACTGTGGTAAAATAAATTCTCATATTTTAAAGACATGGCGCAGAACAACTGAATTTAATGCAGTCCTTCTTGTCCAGTCTGAGACCCACTTTATATCGTATCTCAGTGAGGCAGTGAAGTAATTTTTGATTTTTAAAGAAACCATATCTTTAATGTGGCGATTTTGTTATGACATGATGCATTACTGAAATTAAAAGACCATGTGCATAAACCCCATTACAGTGCACAAAAGTGATAATATAAAAACTGTATCAGTGCAAATCCCACTGCTTAACCCTCCCAATGCTTTCTAAAAATCTTTCAAATTTTTTTTTTTAAATAGCACTAAATAGTCCAAATGTGTGACTGTTTTAAGTGATATGTAGGTAATGTTGCTCTGAAACATATGCTCAAAGAATAACATTTGCTGTTTATTCAAAACACTAAGTTAAAATGAGCTGAAACAATTCTTGGTTTTTTTTGGACAACTTCAATTTTTACATTCAATCCACTTAAATTAGCAAAACGCTAATACTTTAACTTAATTTCTTCAAGTTGTCCCATTACAAATAGACTTTGTAACCCAGCATTTTTATAGTGCATTTAAAATAAATGCATTGACGTGCATAAAATGTTATCTGTCAGTTGAAAAAGTGATTAACAGCCTAAATATGGTGATATTAGGTGGTGGATTAAAGTGTAAACCAAAAGGATATAAAGTAATAAAAGGGTAAAAAAAAAAATCTAACTTAAATGACTCCTTAAGGAATAAACAAGCTCAGATGAGGTAGTGACAAAAAAGCCTCATGATTTTTCAGCAAAATGACACATGGTCATCATCATCACAGCTTGTTACCCAAAGTCCAAAAATCTGCAGTACGATTTCAGCACAATTACACCTGAAACCCTGCATCTTACCTTAATGACTCCTCCCAGTTTAGCGTCAGTGATGGCCAGCTGCTCGTGAGCCTCTTTGGCCACAACTTTCTTCAGAACTTTTTTCAGACTTTTCCCCAGTTTGCCCTCCACCATGGCTGTGGCCGCTGATGATACACAAGGATTTTGAATGTGAACACTCTTATATTTGTATTGTCTTGCACTATATACATTGAGAATGAGATAATTGTGGTCTCAGTGGTAGTGACGAATAACTGTTTGGTGACCTCATGGTTAAATTGGATGAACAGAAACATCATAGACACACAGATGAAAAACTTTTAAAGGGGTTTGGTCTTCATTATAAAGGATTATCAGTATGGAAATGTTACCTGCGAGAGCTTCTGTCGTGTCCTGAAACTTCTCAAAATGCTTTAGTTTTACTCTGAAAAAAAACAAGCATACAAATAGTGAGATTAACAGACTGTTTGTGACCGCAGAAGTTAGTAAACATTTGTAACTACATATTTGCCAGATAAAATGTTAAACCTGTACAATCTAAATAAATCATGACAAATTACTTGTGAATTTGTAACAATGGCTAATCTGAAAACCATGTACATTTGATGCCATATGAATTATTTTTAATAATATACATTACTTCGACGAGTCAACTCTAAAATTAATTTCTTGCATTGGCTTCTAAAGAGATTCATAAAAAAAGTAATATTTTACATGCTGCAAAGTTCACCAATAGGTGTACATTAGGGATGCAACGGTTCTCTGTAAAAAAACATATTGTCCTGTTTTCCTCCCACAGTTCGGTGCACCCTGTGATCTGAGGTGCAGAATATGCATTTTTAATATTGATTTGTTAATAAAAACAACTGCAACACAGCAGTTCCGCCTTTGTACGCTTCCGATTACCTTTCACACTCATTGCACATGCAAGTGCAACTCTGCTTAAGTTTCATTCACTACGATGGTGCTGACACGCGTAACGGAATTCTCTAGAATCATAAAATTATTAAGAAATCATAAATAAAAATGTGGATTTTTTTCTTGGTAATGCAAGCATAATGTAAACAGAATCAATATTTTAAAGTGCTCAATAATTAAGATGTGTTGACAATTATTATCTGCATAATTGTTTGAGACTTTTGAGTCAAGATGTAAAACAAGAAAAAGGGGAAATTTAGGCCTTTTCACTTTAAGCAATTTATTTGAACATACAATTTTCAAAATGCCCTACATTTAACGCGAGAACATGCAAATCTACAGTCATGTGTGTGTAGCTGTTACATTGTGTGGTTTTGTTAACCAATAAATATGTTTATTGTTCTTTGAATTGTTCTGTAGGCATTTCCCCCCCCCTAAGAACAAACCCTAAAACAGTGAAACATACCAAACCTCGAGTATATTGAACCATTGCACCTCTAGTGTACATTAGTGTACAAATTTACAATGAGGAGCATGCAAAAATATTTTTCACAAAAGTTCTGACACTTATTAAATCTTTATACAGAGATTAAAGCATTGTTGATAACAAATATGACACTCCATACATTGTCCAAAATTACCTGAAAACAAAATGACTAAAATCGCTAAAATATTATAAAAGAAAGAAAATGAATAATTTATATTGTGTGTTTTAAAGGTCTTAAAGCAAGTTTGATTCCTTGTTTATAACCTATTTGTTTTCAGAAATTCGACTTGAACATTATCAACCAAGGATATTTCTGAGACAAGGCAACAATATACATTACACATTTCTACTGTAAAACTCACACTTTGTTGGCTTTTTCTGGCGTCTCAAACTCCTTCCACAGGCTGTCCACCTGCTGGAGTTTCTGTTCATCCAGGACCTGGACAACAGAAAAAGCTGTTGATTAAGGTGCAGACAACATCTATCTGATTACTAACCTCATTAAAACCCTAAAGTGGTCGACATTGAGGTAAAGCTGGTTTTATATTCGCACACTTTCATTTTACAGTCCCTATATTGTTTACCAATCTACTTTGAGTATTGGGATTGAAATCGCATTAAAGTAGGTCCTAAAGTAACATTTAATTGACTGTGTATGAATGTTATACTTTGATAGCTATTGGTTGCTAATATGATCTCACCATTAAGAATTTGTAAATGACACTTTTCTGAACTTATATTATTAAGGAGAGTCCGAATGTGTGAATATAAAAACCAACTTTACCTCAATACGTTACACTGAGCGACCATGTGGAAACATGCGCCAGAAGTGACGAGGCGCATCTAAACAGTAAATATCTTCATAAAAGTTAATTATACATGTAAAAACAGCTAGCACATCTATTTTGCAACTACAATATTATATTTTATCCGCCTGACTAGCTTGAATATCGTCTAAACACGACTAACAGTGAGTGTAGAGAAGCGCTTCAGACAAAACGTGGCTGTGCAGCAGAGCAGGCCACATGAGACCAGCTGGACCATCACTGACCAACCGCACTGGAAAAACGAGTCAACTATAAAATTACCTATATATTTGCAGCATGTTAATTAACAAAAATCTTTAAGACTGTGTGTTTTGACTTTCTTAAAGTCTCGGATAGCACTGCTAACTTCGCCGGCTAGCTAAGAGTAACCGTAAAAGCTACACAACTACAAGAAAACGGCTAAAAATACATTTGATTACAACAAATATGCTTACCTTAAAAATGGCATAGCCAGCCGCAGTTTCGAATAACACTAACATTTTTAAAACAAGTTTTCTTGCGCTCAATAAAGTTTAAGGTCGAGCTCCCCACATCGAGAGCCTTCCGCTACAAGGAGTCGCTCTCCACGAGGCGCACATGCGACAGGGCGAGCATGCGCAATACTGCCACTGAAATGTGCGCATGTGCAGTAGTCACAGCCTCATTTTCATGCACCACGACCTCGTGTTGATTTTCAGTTTTGGAGATTTATGTTCATAGTGTGTAGAAAAAATATTTTGGATAATGTTATTTTCTAAATACGAATAATAATAATAATAATATACCACACAAAAGTTAGAAAACAATAAGATGTTCAAATGTTTTAGAATGTGTTTAATGTGCTGCATTAATTAGTTAATTTTAATTAATGCTCTATGATTAACAATAATTCTGCTTGATATTTTTGTTAAAATACACAATATATTTAGTTTTTTTAAATTCTCTGATAAAATGTATTTTAAATAAAATGTTTAGTAACATTATTCAGATTTTTAATATTACCTTTGATCCACTGAATTTGTCCTTGACAAACAAATGTCTTTTTTAAAGGAAAAAATCTATGGCATCGAAAGTTTTTAATTGTATTTCTGAATGGTAATCATGTGGAGGATCATGAGACTATGGAGGATGAAACCTGCAAAAAACAATAAATAAATACGCGAATACATAAATAAATGAGTAAATAAATCCATAAATTCTTGCATAAATAAAATAATAAATAAATATGCAAATAAATAAACAAATGTATATAAAACCCACAAAATCCTGCATAAATAAATATTTAAATTATTAATAGTGCAGACAGAGAAATAATTAAATAAATTACACGAATGTTGGGGGAATAAGAAAATGCTGAAGTGAAAGTTTACCCCCCCCCCCCCCCCCCCCCCCCCCTCAAACGTTTATTCATTCATTCTCATTAGCATGCTGACCTGAGGAAAAGTAAATACAGAACTACGTTCAAGAAATGAATAAACGTTTGAAAGGGGGAAAAAATAAACTTTCAGTTTACCATTTTCATATTCCTAAACATTCGTTTAATTTAATTATTTACCTGCCCGCACAATTAATTATTTAAATATTTATTTATGCAAGAATTTATGGATTTATTTACATTTATTTATATATTCATGTATTTATTTATTGCTTTTGCAGGTTTCGTCCTCCATAGGGATTTGTGTATTTATTCATTTATTTGTGTATTTATTTAGTTATTGTTTTATTTATGCAGGAATTTGTGTGTATATTTATTCAATTGTTGATTTATTGGCATATTTATTAAATTGTTGCCTTTGCAGGTTTCGTCCTCCATGGTGTAAGTGTTACATTGTTTTTGCATTATTTTAATATTTCGTGAATCGTTTCAATATTTAAAAAACTGGCGTGTGTTTTTTGGTTTTTGTAAAATACGGGCCTCCCTATGTTTGCCAGTAGCAACATAGCAGATGGCGATTGTAACCAATCAGAAGAGCGGGATGAGAAAAACAACGCTGGTTGGGTCAACGACCCAGTGCCCAATGAAAGTCCCGCCCCTTCCCAATGACGTCAACGACGCTGTGTTGTGGGTCTGCTGGTAGCAAAACCTCACATTACTGTACATAACACTGTATCGTTTAATCAAGCAATCTTGATCTACAAAAGGGCTGCACATTGCGGAAAACCATGTCAGACACGGTGAGTCTAAACCTGTGATGCTGAATCGAACTTTTTGTTAGAGCAGACGAGAAAGACGGACTTATAGAAAATGAAAATAAGAGGGCCCAGCTTTTAGCCTGTCTAGCTGCTTAGCTGACTGTGGTTTGGAAAGTATTTTAATAACACTGCTCGAGTGTTTTAAACAATACACAGTCTTTGGTTCTTGCATTTCACGCATTAGTCCAGTTTACCGTGGTCGTACATCTGAAAAATATGTGAATTTCTTCCTTAAATCGTCCAGTTAGCATGTGTGCTAGTTAGCTGCTCTGGGCCCTGAAAGCAAAGTTCATAATAGCTTGAGCTTATAGACCATGTTGAACATTTTAATTAGTTTTTAATCCTTTTCAAATATGGTAATTGGGTATATTTGAAATTTGTTTGTGTTGGTTTGTGTTTGGTTTTGTGCTCGTATTATCAGCTCGCGAGAGAAGAGCAGGTTGTGTGTTTACAGTCAATGCACACACACACACACACACACACACACACACACACACACACACACAGTTTATTTAATATAGTACTTAAAATATGAACAAAACAGCAGTTCAGCATTTTTTTATATCTAAATAAAACCTGCTCTATATAATATACTATCTTCAGTCAGTATTTTATTGAATTTAGTCCCAGATTAATTATTGAATTCATTACATTGAATTTGATAGAAAACATGCAAAAATCGAATGAATATTTTGTTTCAATAGGAGACCAAGCCCTCAAGCGATGGAGGCGAGAAGAAGGATGGAGAGTACATTAAACTCAAAGTGATCGGTCAGGTGAGTAAAAGCGCACTCTTGTTTTCTTGGAATTGCAGGTTTTGCAACCCAGATTAAAACCCCAGTACGGTTCAAAACCAATGCAGCTGTTCTATTACAATAACTAATATGTAAAGAACTGAACATAATGATTTCCTTCCATTTCGCAGGACAACAGTGAAATTCACTTTAAAGTGAAGATGACGACACATTTAAAGAAGCTGAAGGAATCCTACAGTCAGAGACAGGTGAGTCGGCTTTTCCATTTATCTACACTATCATTCAGAGTTTTTGGGGGGGTGGGTAAGATTTATTACCAATTATAAATTCATTTAATCAAATAGCATAAAATCAGTATTATTGTGAAATATTACAAATAGAAATATCGTGTAATGCCGTAAAAACCTTAACTGTGATCAAAT
Source organism: Danio aesculapii (assembly GCF_903798145.1). Taxonomy (NCBI): domain Eukaryota; kingdom Metazoa; phylum Chordata; class Actinopteri; order Cypriniformes; family Danionidae; genus Danio; species Danio aesculapii. The sequence goes on from NC_079440.1 coordinate 12,133,902, forward strand.
TAAAGCATCCTTGCTGAAATATAAGTATATTTCTCACTGGCAACCAAATGTTTAATTAGTAATCTATGTTTGTGTCAAATCAAAAATAGGTTTCTGAGATCTCATTTATAAAATGTTGCCTTGGAACTTTCCTAAAAGCGAATGTACACCAGAATAAATTTTAATTCATTTATTTATTAATTATTATGGCTTATATGATGATTTAAAGTACTTCAATTAAGTCAAATATGTTTACTTAGAGTTTACTTAAGCTGCGCACAGTCTCCTGTCAAGTTTGTTTTTTTATAGATCATAATGTTCTGTGTAAGCAGTGGCGTACACATGTTTCCACCCCCATTTTGTGTATGCCATGTTTTTAATGAGACCCCTGGACAGTTTAGAAAAACGGGGGGTTAATTTAAGTCATTTCCAGGGGTGGGTTTCCCAAACAACGATGTAACTCACAGATGAACAACCATAGTATGATGAAGTGTCTGGAGGGAAAAAAAATATTCTTTCTTTCAGATTCATCATTTGAAGCATGTTAGTTAAAACATAATATGTCTGTAATGTTCTAAAGGGGATGGAGTAACAACTTTTTAAGAGGAAATTCGCATTAATAGATGCTCGTTGTTTTGGTACAGAAAATATTGTTACACACATATGATGGATTTTTTTTACTCATTATGAGTTTTGGTACTAAACATTTGGTTTGCTTGCTGAGGTCTATCTTTATCTCTGCAATCTTAAATGAAACACTGAGGTAAATGACGCAAGTATTTTCTTTCTTTTACAAACATTATTGAGAATATTCCATATTATATTCTGCTATTATAAATAAAACATAAACTCATTTTATAATGACATGTAATATATGGTCAAAGATTTTTTTTTTAAATTTTCTGTTGCCCATAAAATTACGTTTTCAGAAATTACATTTTACAAAATAAATAAATTACTTGTGTATTAAAATGAATTACTTTTACAATTTTATAAACACTCAAACCACTGCAGAAATGTTGCATATATCATATACACTCAAAAAAATGAAGATTTTTGCTGCTTGTTTAAAGTACTAATGATAATAATGAGCTGAAACAACACAATTCTTGTGTTTTTTGGGGGACAACTTAATTGTTTTAAGTTCAGTCTGCTTTAATTAATAAAAAGAATTAAGTTTATTTAATCAAGTTGTGTTGGGACAACATGAAAGAAATGTGTGGAACATAGCATTTTTTACAGTATAGGCCTACAGATCAATTTTCTATAGAAGTTAAAATCATTAACGTAAATGTTTGTCTTAACAGTCGTTGGAAATGTTGTAACAGAGGTTTTTGATTGTAAATGTAGCTTTCTTCACGAGTCACTGCTGCGTTTGAAATAGCATAAATGGTATAGGAGTGCACTATGAAGATTGCACAGTTGTCAATCTGAAGTTCATAAACAGAACTGTAATAAGAACTTTAAAGAAAGTTACATAAAATTTGAACAAGACAACTTTAAGCTTTTAAAATGATTCTGAGTATATTGTGAAGTGTTTAAATGGAATGGGGCATAGGCTGGATAATTCAGAATAGAACACAGCCAGGAACTCTGCTTCTAACTACAGCTCTGGAGGTGTGGCTCCAACCAAACAAATTTGTGATGCTGTTTGTGAATTTTTGCAAGGGCGATATATATTCGGGAAACACTGAATTGCTGAACATTGTAATGAAGGAACTACTGATATTGAGTTGGCTGCCGATGGTTTTGGGAAAAGCACCCCATTCTAGAAAAAAAAACAAACAAAAATGTAATTTTGTGTTTTTTTTGACTAAATTGTAGTCTAAAACAAAACGATTTGAGAAGTTTACAACAACTGAATGAATTCAAGTCTTGTATTTTCATTATACACAGCTGTTTGTCATTATTAAAAGAGTGTATTTTTTAATGGAAAAAGGATGCAGCTCCACATTACTCAGATCAGAAACTTTGTTTACATCCACTTTTACTTTGCCCTTTTATGTTCGTTTCAAAACTAACCGTAATGACAGTGTATCGAAGGTGAATTCATTCAGGCTTTAAGTTTATTCTCTTTAATTTACTTTCACACGTTATTATTATTATTTCTTGAAGAAAACCCAATTCATAAAGCTATGCCTTGTTTCCACATAGTGGTACAGTTCAGTACTGAATGGGTCACCTTTATCAGGCTTGTGTCTCCACTACCAAATAGAACCCTTTTGGTAGGCATAATGTTAGGCAGCAAGTTGCAGTCAACGTCATTCTTAGTTAAAGAAAAGTAAAAGTAAAGCTGTACGGGTTGTTCACATATCATATGAGAAGCACTTTTCACAAAACATGCTTTATACACAGAAATACTTATGTACAAATGTTAAATTACTAATCTTTCTATGAACAGGATTTGCTTATAGCTGCAGATCAATGATAATGCCAATACTGTAACATCTGCAATTATATCAAATAATAAATAAATAAATAAAACATATATGAACACATACAGACCCTTACAATCTCTGAAATATTACCAATTACAGAAAAATAATTTGAGTTCAAGAACCCTACACAACATATAGCCTAGTCAGTGCAAACCTTGCACCAGCTGCATCTTTATTCTTCACCAGCACATGTAACCTCTTGTTAGAAAGTAATTCCGTCATTTCGAGTTCATTATAGTCCAAAAGGCAATGATAATAATTTAACATCGCAGTTTATTTGTGCTTAGGATCGCTGAAAAGATTGTTTGCTTGTTTGTTTTTTTCATGCTTCACTCTTTTCACTGTTCAGTGTTTGTCCATTCCTGAAAGATTTTGAGAATCCGCACTTCAATAATTACACGCAAGTTATTATCATGAGCTCAAGTTTATTATTTCAAAAATGTATGCACAGAGAAGGGTACCCAAAAAGTTGTATGATACAGTACGGTTTGCTTTTGGTACCAATGAAACAAACAAAGAAGAACTGAACCGTACTTTACTGAACCGTACCACTCAGTGGAAACGGGCCAATGTGTGAAGGTAGATCTGCCCTCAAAATGTACATATGACTGTATTATGTACTGAATATAATGCTTAAATTATGTAAAATTGTGGGTGAAAATTTGGATAGTTTGATGATGATGCCTGATAAATCATTATATCTGTAAGTTTATGGTGGTAAATAGTGACTATTAATTTATGTGTTTGCAGTGAGTGATAGATTGAAAGCCTGTCAAGCGTAAGCCTGTGTTTAAGTAGTGAACTGTATTTAGCAGTTTTTACAAAGTGACGCGCATTAAACTTGTCTGAAAAAATCAGGAAATGTTAAACGTGTAAACCCTGAGCTCTGCAGTAGACATGAACATATGCTGCCATACATTGATATACGTTAATTTCAAATGCAATTTTCTATTTTGACATTGTGTTTTATTTGATGCAGGGTGTACCCATGAACTCTCTAAGGTTTCTCTTTGAGGGACAGAGAATCGCAGACAACCAGACCCCCAAAGAGGTACAAGCACACAGTTTCGTTTAAAAAAAAAATCCTTGTGTTATGAATGTCATTGACCATGCAGCCAATTAAACCCTGTTTTTTTCCCATTAATCATCACTTGGTAAAACTAGCTTAATTTTACAGATGCCGACACGGACAGGTTACATGACATGCCATCAACCACATTAACAAAAACTATGTGATGTTAAAAGAAAACAACCATGACTATATTAAATAAGGGTCCGTTTGCAGTGAGGATGTTGTGTTGAGTTGCAACATGGAAATACTAACGCATGTAAATATAAACTCTTGTTCAAACATTGAGTGTCAGTTAGGTTAAAATGAAATTTTTTGGCAATTGCTAAAAATACAGATATAAAATTGTATGACTCATAATTATAGATCACATTCCATTTCATATATTTTGTACATTTCTGCTGTAAATATATAAAAATATATTTTTTTGATTTGTAATGTGGATTCCTAAGATTGTAATTTAAACTCTTATTTTCTCAGGATATCTTTTTAAAATTGTTTATTTATTTATAACTCTCAGATGCCAGATTTCAAATACTTGTATCTTGGCCAGATATTGTTTTATTAACTCACCGGACACTATTAAGTACACCTTACTAGGACCGGGTTGGACCCCTTTTGCCTTCAGAACTGCCTTAATCCTTCGAGGCATAGATTCAACAAGGTACTGGAAATATTCCTCAGAGATTTTGATCCATATTGACATGATAGCATCACGCTGTTGCTGCAGATTTGTCGGCTGCACATCCATGATCCGAATCTCTCGTTCCACCATATCCAGGTGCTCTATTAGATTGAGATCTGGTGACTCTTGAGGCCATTTGAGTACAGTAAACTCATTGTCATGTTCAAGAAATCAGTCTGAGATGATTCACGCTTTATGACATGGCGTGTTATCCTGCTGAAAGTATCCATCAGAAGATGGGTAAACTGTAGTCATAAAGGGATGGACATGGTCAGTAACAATACTCAGGTAGGCTGTGGTGATGATTCGATGCTCAGTTGGTATTAATGGGCCCAAAGTGTGCCAAGAAAAAATCCCCAATGGTATTACGCCGCCACCACCACCAGCCTGAACTGTTGATACAAGACAGGTTGGATCCATGCTTTCATGTTGTTGATACCAAATTTGACCCTACCATCCGAATGTTGCAGCAGAAATCGAGACTCATCAGACCAGGCAACGTTTTTCCAATTTTCTATTGTCTAATTTTGGTGAGCCTCTGCAATAGTAGCCTCAGTTTCCTGTTCTTAGGAACGGAATGATCTTCTGCTGCTATAGCCCATCCGCCTCAAGGTTGGACGTGTTGTGCGTTCAGAGATGCTCTTCTGCGTTCTCTGACCTCTGCCAATAACAAGGCATTTGTGCCTGGAGAACTGCTGCTCACTGGATATTTTCTCTTTTTCAGAACATTCTCTGTAAACCCTATAGGTGATTGTGCGTGAAAATCCCAGTAGATCAGCAGTTTCTGAAATACTCAGACCAGTATGTCTGGCACCAACAACCATGCCACATTCAAAGTTACTTAAATCACATTTCTTCCCCATTCTGATGCTCGGTTTGAACTGCAGCAGATGCATTGAGTTGCTGCCATGTGATTGGCTGATTAAAAATTTGCGTTAACGAGCAGTTGGACAGGTGTACCTAATACATTGGCCTGTGAGTGTATTTATTGTTATAAAACAAACTATATGGTTTATATATTCAAATATTTCCTTTTTTTGTCTGGTTTTGTGGTCCAAGGCCACACGTATTAACAGAAAATATTCTCAATATCACACAGTATTTAGTGTTTACTTCAATTTATAAATTTAAAAACTTTTTACCAGTCATAAAAATGTTTTGACATGAATAAATGAAAAGTATGATAGAAGAGATTTTTAATAACTACTGTGCTCAGAAATCTTTCTATCTCCTGTCTTTCTACAAATTTAATTCAGATTAACATGAAGGTTTTGGTTGAGATGATTATTATTATTTGGGTTTTTGTATCATCTCGGCTATATGACTGATAGTTTTCAATATATGACTTGATATTTTTCAAATTCTACAGGATTATCAAAGCATCATTGCCTGTAATCAGAACTGCTGAAAACTTCATGCTACATTAATAGCAGAATTTATTATTTATAATCAACCATGTGTGTGTGTTTCAGCTGGGAATGGAAGATGAGGACGTGATCGAGGTGTATCAGGAACAGACTGGAGGCTGTCGGAACGACTAGACTTTTATTTTCATGCTCTTTATTTTTATCTTCATTTTGTATGTATGACATGTGTTTCCTTTTGCTTTCACCTCAAAGGGAAGCAGAAAAACCATCTGGATCAAATGCATAATCTGTTTTGATGGCTGTATTTGAAGGAGTTGGGGAGGAATTACAATAGAAAATGTCCTTCTAGTATCTTCTGTCTTTTTTTGCGCAAACCCATCCATACCTGCCTTCACGAGAGCCTCTTTTTTTAAGTATCCTGGTCACATTTTGCATTGACATCTAATGTTGTTCCTTAAGCTGACTGAAAACAGTACAGCACTTCTAAAAATCATTATATTATAGATTATATTAGTAAATCCAATCGAATTTATGATGGCAGCTGTGGTATTCATGTATATTCTCTATATAAATACAAAATTAAAGGGATAGTTCACCAAAAAATGAAAAATTACTCAATATTTACTCTTCATTTTGTAGTTACTTTTTTTCTGTTGAACACAAAAGAAGATATTCTGAAGAAAGCTGAACAATACAATACAAGTCAATGGTTGCAGGTTTCCAGCATCCTTTAAAATATCTACTTTTCTGTTTAATAAAGAAACTCATAAAAGGTCTAAAGCCAAGTGAAGCATGAGTAAATGATGACAGAATTTTCCGTTTTGAGTGAACTGCCCCTTTAAGGCAATGTTTGCTAATGTTCATGTAGTAGGTTGCTCAGTCAGGATTATTAGCTTTCATTTCATATCTTTGTTTTTTGTACATCATATGCTAGTGAACACACCTCTGCCATCGAATTTTACAATCGAATACGTACAGAGGTGGTTTATTTATGTGCAATTGTTGTCTCACGTTAGAAGAAGTGTCAAATGTTTTATTGCTTTTCCTCCAGGGGTCTGCAACAACTGTGTACGGTTTGGTCCAGATGGTTTTGTGGATCTAGGAGAATTATGACTTTGCTTTGTCTTGTTTTTTTTAAATAAAATGTGTCAAAATAGTTTGTTTTCGGGTGTGTGTATGGTTAAAAAACCGCGAATGTTCCGTTCCTTAACACAAGATGGCGGCAACTCCGTTCGGCTTGAAGCGGAGGGATTTTTCTTAAAGGGATAGTTCACCCAAAAATAAAAGTTATGTCATTATGGGGTGGTCCAAATACTATGGACGTCAATGGTTAAAGGTTTTCAGTTTTCTTCAGATTATCTCCTTTAGTGTTGAACAGAAGAGAAACTCATAAAGGTTTGAACCACTTAAGGGTGAGTATGTTTTTTCCAGGGGTGAACTATTCCTTTAATCTGAAATGAATAAATATGAGACGGTACATATAAAAATATACAGATTATAGTTTTTATATATTTAAATATATATGTACAATTTTCATGCATCAAACATGTCAGGATAGAAAAAAATTAAATGTTTTAAGTTGTTGACAGATCTTACAACATTTATAAAAATTTGTTCATATTTAAATTTAAAGGCACTTACACAACAGTAAAAAATGATCATTGTTTTCCAAAGATTGTGTAAGTTAATTATGACTCCAATCCGGATAATTATGATACAGACTCATTTTAAGCTCCTGCTTCTCCATCTCAGTTTTGCTCAACAAGCAACAAACTCAGATCAGACCCTCAGGATGTTCTGACTTGGTATGTTTTATCTTTTCCAACTGATCAGACATATGGTTCTTGTAAAGCATATTATTTAACTAAAATCCAACCCAGTCCACCCAGTTCAAGACTTCCAGACCTCTATTTACTTATCTATCTCGAGCAATGCTTCCTACAGGAAAACATACTGTAGTAATACATATTAAATATACTGTTTATATTATAGTATTTACAATACCTTTTAATGACACTGCTGAAAAAAAACATGCTGGTAAGGAATGTTTTGATGCTGGTATAATAGCCTCAATGCTATTCATGACCAGCATTGAAACCAGCAAGACCAGCATTAAAACCATCAAAACCAGTAAGACAAGCAATGAAACCACAAGACTAGTATTGAAACCAGCAAGACCAGCACTGAAATCAGTAAGACCAGCATTAAAATCAGCAAGATTGAGACCATTGAGATGAGCAAGACCAGCACTAAAACCTTCAACACCAGCATTGAGACCAGCAAGACTAGCATTGACACCAGTAAGACCAGCATTGAAACCATCAACACTAGAATGGAATCTAGCAAGACCACCAATGAAATTATCAACACCAGAATTGAAACCAGCAAGGCTAGCATTGAGACCAACAATAACAGCATGAAAACCATCAACACCAGCATTGACACCAGTAAGATCAGCAAAACCAGCATTGAAACCAGCAAGACTAGCACTGAGACCAGCAAGACCTGCATTAAAACCATAAACACTAGCATTGAGACCATCAACACCAGCATTGAGACCAGCAAAACCAGCATTGAAACCATCAACCCCAGCATTGACACCAGTAAGACCAGCACTGAAACCAGCAAGACCAGCATTGGAACCATCAACACCAGCATTGAGACCAGTAAGACTATCATTGAGACCAGGAAGAACAGCAAGGAAACCACTGAGACCAGCAAGACCAACACTGACACAAGCAAGACCAGCAATGAAACCAGCAGTACCAACATACCGGCATCAAAACATACCTTAAGCATATGCTGTTTTAACATACTGTAGTATGCTTGTTAAAACTATAGTGAACTGATAAACTGGGGCATCACGATGGCTCAGTGGTTAGCACTGTCGCCTCACAGCAAGAAGGTCGCTGGTTCAGATCCCGGCTGGGTCAGTTAGCATTTCTGTGTGGAGTTTGCATGTTCTCCCCAAATTGGCATGGGTTACCTTTGAGTGCTTCGGTTTCCCACACAATCCAAACATGCAGTATAAGTGAATTGAATAAACTAAATTGGCCGTAGTGTATATGTGATAATAAGTGTGTATGAGTGTTTCGCAGTACTGCGCTGCAGCCGAAAGGGTATCCGCTGTGTAAAACATATGCTGGACGGTTGGCGGTTCATTCCGCTGTGGCGAATAAAGAGATAAGGTGAAGAAAAATGAATAGATGAACTTATAAACTAATAAATACTGTAATATATTTTAGTTTTTACTACAGTACACTTTTGTGTTCTACAAAGTTGTAGACAACCGAGAATTGGGTAATGTGTAATTGTCTAGCGTATATTACTGTAGTTATATTACCATAGCAACTATAGTAATATAAACCACAACAGATTCATTCATGTATGTTACTATAGTATCGTTTATAAAACTGTAGTATTTAAAATTACTTAAGTATTATTTTTTTTTTAGGTAAACAACTAGCCAAGGACTATGCTAACAACACCTTAACATGTAAACAACTTTCCAAGTTTGCTAGAAACATGCTAGCAAAAAAGCATTTTAACATTTCAAAACTAGCTAAACAGATTTGTGGTATAATATACATTGTACAGATTGCTGTAGAAATAGAGGTGACTTTAATAATGTTAGCAATGCAAACACTGTTAATAGCAAAATTCAGTGTGCTAGGAACACGAAAGGCTAGCATAAAGTTAGCTCAGGGTTATCAACATACTACAATGTGGGCCATGTGTTAAAACAAGCCAGAGAAAATGCTAGCAATGTGCCAAAACATTTAGTAATGTGTTAAAGGGCACCTATTTTTTAAGATTTAAGATAAGTCTTTTGTGTATCCAGAATGTGTCTGTAAAGTTTCAGCTCAAAACACCCATCACATTATTTATTAGACCTTTGAGAATATTTGAAATTTTCTGCTCTAAACACATTGTAGCTGTTTTTGTGGTCTGTGCCCTTAAGGCTGTTTCTCAATATGCGTTCTTCAGCGATCTTGTGTAACGTCATCTTCACCCACCAAAGTTCAGTTTCAAAACTCAAGACCGTAAGAACGGAGGATGCATAAAAGTTCCAGGATGTGTTCTTGATGTTGAGGATGCATAGATTCAGATTTGAGTGCAAAACTTGCCCGAGAAGTCCCAGAAGACATTGTGGGCGGCTGAATAAAGGTGGTAGGAAGCGCAGCATTTTATATACGTTTATTATTAAAGTTTGGAGATATAACTTATTTATCTCAGGAGTTTCCCTAAATGGGACGGTGAAAGTAAACATTACCATGAAAATCTTAATTAAGGCATAAACACATTAAGGGTGTTTATTTGCTGAAATTCATAATAAAATTTGTTTTATTTGCATTGTGCAACATATATTTAAAAGGTGTTTATGCATAGTATATATTTTGAAAAGGAGAAAAACAATAAATTGTTGTATGAATGCTGTAATGTTTAAATATTTTTCCATTAAGATCGCGTGAAGGTCATGTGACCATCAGGAAGAATGCAGCATCTCATTTTTTTTCACAGGACGCATTCTCTGTTCTCGAGGGTCATTCTTTCGAGGTAACTTGGCAAGACCGGTCTCCACAAGAACGAAGGTCAGTTCTGCGCTCTTGAAATTGATAAACAGCCAGAGTGTGCCTCTGGCTGTGTCAGATAAACAGCACAGTGCCAGACATGAAGCAGATCTCACAGAACGTTTGTGAGAAATATTACAGTAAGAACTTTCCCAATGATTATTCAATGTATTTGTTGTGGATTTAATTCAAGCCTTTCTGCAACGATGAGTCACACACAATGTTGTTACAAAGTTCACACACAGAGCGTGCACGTTTAACTTTGCACTGTTTTTGCATGGGAAATGTGACAGGATATGTGTTAATATCCACTGCTGTAAGGATATCCGTTATGTTAAAGTACAAAATAAAATGATTTAACGTCCACAAACCGGGATTGAAGCGTCTTCTTAATTGTACTGCAGGGGTCTCAAACTCAAATTGGTGGGGGGCCACTTCAGTGAATCAGCACGTTTTTTGCTTCAAATAGTCATAATATTGATAATAATAAATATTATTATTCTGTCCCAAACAATTGTTGCGTTACCAAAAGTTTAACAGAACAGCAGAAACAATTTGGGTAACTTTACTGACTTAACTGGCAATTGTTCTTCTTAATGTCTTTCTTTTTTGTAAAACTACAACAAAGAAGGAGAAAGTAAGTATATTTACCTTTACTTTATCATGTTCAAGTCAGCCAGCAGTACATAGTTTTAATAGAAATCTCAATACTCATATAAGGAAATAGTAGCAAAATTATAATATTTGTTACACCATCAGCATAACGTGTAAGCAACGAATAAGTATTTGTTAAACAAAATACAGGTGGTATAAAACTGATAATAATCAAATGACCCTTGAATAGTTGCAAAAATAGAGTTTTAGTAAAAATAGAGCACTTATGCACATTTTTTTCAACATTTTAATCAGACACAAAAAAAATGCATGTGCGTTACTCTCGACCGCACGCTGAGAAAAAAGAAAGTGAAACTGAAATACAGGTTGGGCGACATAGTGGCGCAGTAGGTAGTGCTGTCTCCTCACAGCAAGAAGGTCGCTGGTTTGAGCCTCAGCTGGGTCAGTTGGCATTTCTGTGTGGGGTTTGCATGTTCTCCCTGCGTTTGAGTGGGTTTCCTCCGGGTCCTACAGTTTTCCCCACAGTCCAAAGCATGTGGTACAGGTGAATTGGGTAAGCTAAATTGTCTGTAGTGTATTTGTGTGAGTGAGTGTGTATGGATGTTTCCCAGAGATGGGTTGCGGCTGGAAGGGCATCCGCTGCGTAAAACATGTTCTGGATAAGTTGGCGGTTCATTCTGCTGTGGCGACCCCGGATTAATAAAGTTACTAAGCCGAAAAGAAAATGATTGAATGAAATACACTATAATATAGTGCAGTACTTTAAACCTCCTATAGGTGGCGAGTCGAAACCCCAAGTGGCTATTCGCGACAGCACAATAATGATAGTGATTCAAAAACATTTGTTTTGGCGGGCCGAATATCGTTATATTTTTGATTTCAGTTGCGGGCTGGAGTGTGAGACCCTGTTGTACTGACATGCGGCTGTGGATAAAGATGGTAAAATCGTAGCAATTCAATACAAACATGCACTGTTTTAAAAACGTTTTAAACTTGTAAAACTTATTCTTGATCACATTTGATGATTGATGATCACAGAGAGCTGAACAGATCTTTTAATCCCGGTTTCTTTGTTCACGCCCTGTCTTGTTGATATGATTATACGCGCTACATGTACGGAGACATGTTATTACGCCGCTGTCAATCAATTCAGTGGGCAGGGAAAACCGCACTCCTACATGACGTTGCTGTCAGCCTCAAAATGGGAGGGATTCTATTTTAACGTGAGGAAATTTAAAAAAGAGACTTATTGTGTTTCTATCACCCTAATATGACTGTGGACGCACTATACACACAGTTCTGTCCAAACACAAAAGTTGATTATCCTCATAGGTGCCCTTTAAGGCTTTTGCTTGTCTAGAAAATGCTTCTTGATTTAAGAATTTTTAGATATTTGGACTACAAAACAAGAAATAAAACTCTGAGATCATATTTTTTCCAGTATGGATAAAATAATGAATATGCTGAGGCCATTATTTGGTGCTGAAGAAATGTAAACCCCATAAAAAATTTTAATTTACACATAAAAAAGTCTAATTTAATCTTCTATGTTTGGTGTTCAGACATTATAAACAGTAGACAAAATCAAGAAGTGGTTTGTGCTGATATAGTAACACTGTACGATCATTCAAACATTAATTAAGTCCGTAATGTATCTATAAAACAACATGCTTTTTAATGCAAAAGTAAAAACCCGTTTCCAGTGATGCATTCAGTGCGTTGCAGAGAGAGGCTCACTGTGCCGTACAGAAAGATTGTTTATTTTAAGTGTCTGATTCCAGGAAGGGCCAGATATTAAGGCATGAGGAAAAGAGAGTGTGTTTTGTATGTTGAAATATAGGGGGGGGGGGGGGGGGTCTGTGAGAGAAACATGGTGTCAGACGAACAGCAACGAGTGGATGAAGAAAGAATTCAAATGAATGAGCGAGCTATAAAAGAGAGATGAATGGAAAAAAAGGGAAAACTCAGAAATAGTGTCCACAAGAGCCATACTGCTGCCTTAGGGGCCTTTTTTAAAACAAGGTTGCGTTTTCCCCTTAGAGACTAAGTGGTTTTTCAGAGTTTCTCCATCGGATCAAAGCGTTTTCGTTCACCATTGTTACCTAAGACTCGAGGAAGCCGCCTGTGTTTGTGGTTTATGTGTAGTCAAAAAAGCATAAAAACACCACACTGAGGCCTTGTGTCTTAGTATAATGTGTGTAATTAACATGAATAATGTGTACGCTGGTTGTTAAGCACAAAGTGTTGCTGTGGGGCCTCTCTTATAGCCGAACCCCAACGGGATGATCCAATTTCTGTGCCTGGGATACAGCACCTCCGAAAGCCTAAACACTACCAGATGAGGCCTCGCGAAAGTGGAGGAGGGCTGGAGCGAGTGTGTTTATTCTGGGGGGAAGGGTGCAGGATCACCTATGAGCTCACTTTTTCATTAAAGAATGCTTTCGGAGAGTGCATAACGTCTCTGTTGCCTATGAATATATTTAAAAAGATCACACAACGTTGCCTTGATCATTTAAAGTAAAAGAGATGTTCAGTGAAAACATAAAGAGTTTCACATTTCAACTATAAATGCAAAAACGGCTCGTTTTGTATGACTGTATTCTGGTAATTCTGATAGATTTATGCATGTTTATTAAAATTTTTGACTATTTTTGGATTAGAAATTTGTTCCATGGTCGATATTGTGATGTTTGTTGTCAAAAGTTATCAAATAATTTGTACACTACCTGATGAAAAACAACAAATAATAACTTGACTTCTAGTTGATCATCTGGTATCAGAAGTGGCTTATATGAAAGGCAAAGGCCTCTAGATTACGCATATATTACCAATATAAAATATGATCATGCCTTGATTTGTAATTATTCCATTAGGACAGTAAGGTCTGACTTTGCTTAGACAAAAGTCTTGTCACTTAACAGAAATAATGTACAGTATAAATATATAAGTGAAGTTTATTTATAAACTTATTTCGAGAGGAGGACGTGCTTATGATTGATAGCAGCTGATCCTCATTAGCTAACACTGATTCACCAATCAGACGATTCCTAAATCACTATAAATAACCAGAGTATCTTACCTTAGCCATTTTCGTCTTTAAGAATCCCCCCTCCACCGCTACTCCTCCCATTTCCTTGTCAGGGCAGCACGGAGGCCTAATGATGTTAGCATCATTGCCTCACAGCAAGAATGTCACTGGCTCAGATGTTACCTGGCCAAGTCGGCATTTCTGTGTGGAGTTTGCATGTTCTCCCTGTGTTTGCGTGGGTTTTCCCCGGGCTCTCCGGTTTCCTCCCACAGACCAAAAACATGTAACACAAGTAAATTGATAAAACTAAATTGACATTATAGACAATGTTGAATCCAGTATTCACTCTATAGCATTCATAATCTACATCCACCATTATCAAGCAGGGGAGTTCTCGAGACCTACCTAAACTCGGACTCCCCTCTCGCCCTGAAACGGTGGGGGGTTGGGGTTGGCCTCAAGGATCTCATGAGCTCAGGGCTCTCTCCCAGGACAGCATGCCAAACACGCTTTATAATAAATGATTAGCTAGGGGCAAACTTTTGAAAGTCATATAAAGGTGCAGTGGAAAAAGTATTATTATTGTGTTTGACTCCCATGAGCTTGGAGGACTGCATCCATACATTTCTGCAATGACTTAAATAACCTATTAATAAAGTCATCTGGAATGACAAAGAAAGCATTCTTGCAGGACTCCCAGAGTTCATCAAGATTCTTTGGATTCATCTTCAATGCCTCCTTCATCTTACCCCAGACATGCTTAATAATGTTCATGTATGGTGACTGGGCTGGCCAATCCAGGAGCACCTTGACCTTCTTTGCTTTCAGGAACTTTGATGTGGAGGCTGAAGTATGAAAAGGAGCACTATCCTGCTGAAGAATTTGCCCTCTCCTGTGGTTTGTAATGTAAAGGGCAGAACAAATGTCTTGATACCTCAGGCTGTTGATGTTGCCATCCACTCTGCAGATCTCTCGCACGCCCCCATACTGAATGTAACCCCAAACCATGACTTTTCCTTCACCAAACTTGACTAATTTCTGTGTGAATCTTAGGTCCATGCGGGTTCCAATAGGTCTCCTGCAGTATTTGTGATGATTGAGATGCAGTTCAACAGATAATTCATCAGAAAAATCGACCTTCTGCCACTTTTCCAAATGATCAACTAGAAGTCAAGTTATTATTTGTTGCTCTTACAACTGGGATTGATGACAAGACTTTTGTCAGGTAGTGTATAAGCCCACACAGAATCTGGATTTCCACAGATTTTTTTGCCCATTGAATCTATTCATTTATGTAAATGTATGTAAACATATATAAATTAAGTTTTTATATTAATTTCTGTGATATTATTAACTAATATGCAAATATTTATGTGATCTACTTACAATACAGTGCGTAAAGTCTTATTTTCTGTCTTTAAGCAGACACATTATATGAGAGAATTGCATTGTTTACCAAGCAAGCGGATCTAATTTGCACTGTAAACCGTAAAAAAGTTTTTAGTTTTTGGTTCTATTCTTTCAAAATGATTCCAAATAAATCTGCAAACGTTTGCTGTACCAAGACAGCAATGTCAGCAGATTCTGCCTAATAATATTACTTTTCTAAGTAACTAGTAAAGCAGCACATTACTTTTCAAAATGAAGTAATAATATTTGAGTAACTTTTCAAAAAATGTAACTCGAATTACTTTTTAGTTTAGCTAATTCACTTTTTTTTTTTAATTAATTGTTGAATTAAAATGAACGTAGTCACGTTGAACCCTGCACGTAATGTAGAGAATGCAGGAACAGGCAGAAAGGAAGATGGCAGAGCCTTACATTTCTGCAATAAAAATAATGGACAGTGATTTTACTTTTCAACATGACAAAAAGTACAAAAGTAGCAAACGCATTGCTTTAAACTTTCATTAATCTGTATATACGGCCTGTTTAGCTATGAGGTCAGTAAGTTCTACGAAGATAACATTATGCTACATTATTATTTTTATGTGTTTTTTTAAGTAAACAAAGGTTATACAGTGTGCAAGTTCTGAAAGAGATCAATCCTCAGCCAGATCTGAAAAAGTAATGCATTACTTAACATTACTTACCATAAAAAGTAACTAAGTAATGCAACTAGTTACTTTTTTGGGGGAGTAACTCAATATTGTAATGCATTACTTTCAAAAGTAACTTTCTCCAGCAGTGCCAATTACATTTAAGAAAAAAAAAAATAATAATTTGTAAAAGCTAGGCATGGTGCAGTTAAATGAGCTAACTGCATTTTTTTTCCTAAATGCAATGTTTTTTCCCCTAATTATTTGACAACTTTGTGTTTGTGCTACTTTGTAGAGATCCCTTGATACTCACGGATCTGTGGCCAACAGCATTTCTATCCTTTGTCAGAAAACAAACATTTTTAATAATCTTGTTAGGTTTTGACTCAGAGTTACACAAATATTTATGCAGCGGGACAAAGTTGCAGAGTACAGAAATCAGGCTGATGAAGCTCAGAGACATATTGTGATATATATCAATTCAATTCAAGTCACCTTTATTTGTATAGCGCTTTTACATTGTAGATTGGGTCAAAGCAGCTTCACATAAAAGATCATAGTAAATTGAAATAGTGTAGTTCAGTTTTTAAAGTTTAAGTTCAGTTCAGTTTAGCTCAGTTCAGTGTGGTTTAATAATCACAAAAAAAAAATTTTGATTGTGAATTACATGTAACTATTACATAATTCAGTTATGAAATAGACATAACTCTAATCTGTTTCAGTTAAATTTGGAAAATGTAGGAAAAAGTGTAGTTACTTATGTTGAATAATGTATTAAAGAGTTGATTTGCCTGTTTTTGATGCTGCACAGTGCTGTCATGGCTGTGCAAAAATTTTATTTCAGAAACAGTATTATTTTGTTATGATTTCAATCTATTTTTAACTTCAGATTAACTCAAAAGACGTGCTAAAGTCTTATTTTGTAGTTCAAAATTAAACTTCTATAATCTTAATTTGAGAAGCATTGAAATCATAGCATTAGCATTAATAAAAATCTAATTTGAGAACTACCGTAAGATTAAAAAAATCATTAGAAATTGAGAAAGTAATCAAATGCAATCCATTACATTAATCAGTAACTTAAAGTTACTTTTTCAAAAAAAGTAACTTGTAATCTGTAACCTGTTCCATTACCTAAGTAAACTTTGTAACACTATATGTGATTAAAAGATCTTCTCAAATAAGAATAACATGCAGGACAGAACTTGATATTGTAGGTTGAAAAAATGATTGTTACGATTTGTTGTTGTGTGATGTGAGTGAAAGATTGTTACCTATAAACACACCAGAGGAGAGTTGTGCTGTGTCTGGAATTGGATCCTGCAATAGGTGCTGTACATTGTGGTTTAAAGTTTACTTTGCAATCCTTAAAAGTATGTAACATTAGACAGGGTGCGAATTACAGGGGAGTCTGGGGGGGTCTGACCACCCTAATTAACGCATGATCCCCCTGAAGGACATTAAAACAAGATGTATAGGGGGAATCTACCCTTTAATAGTTAAAAATTGTTTCCTCTGATCTGTATTTTAAATAATATTAATAATTGAAATAATAGATAACGTAAATATACATTTGACCACCTCTATAATGGTTCATACCATTGTGAATGCATGTTTTGTTTGCGCCAAAAAAATTTATTCAGCGGCAAATCAAGAGCACCAACAGACAGCGGTGTTCACAAAACATGTTTCTTGTAAAAATGGACATTTGTAGGTGTCTCTATTACTAGATGCATAATTTGTATTTCATTACACTTGCTCACACATGGAAGTTAATCAGTAAAATAAAAAAATATGCGCAGTCTTTCATGGTCATCCATTGTTAGGTGCAGGAATGCAAACCTGTCACCGCTTTTTTTAATATCACAAACGTTATTAAGAACCACTCAATATCGCTCAAAACACTGAAAACAAGTTTGATCAACAAATTAGATGTAATTGAATTAAATAATTTGGTTCTATTTTGGAACATAATCGAAAAACTTCACCCCTCGATCGTCAATGTATAATTCGCACCCTGACGTGGTTAGACCTACTGTTTTAGCCTGCTATGAATTGGGAAATACTATTCTGTAGTTTTCGATGCAGAAATTGTTACGCGAGGATCAGTTGGATATAAGAACATATTAATTAATAGGTAACAAAAATGTAAAAGAACTTACTTTGTATAAAGCTAACCACAGTAAGCAGTGCGTACATTTTAATGACAAGGAACACGCGATTAGCATCGTTTAAAAATGACGTTGGCGCATGCGCACTATTTCTATACCGCTCTACCTGACCAGCAGAGAGCAGCTCTGAGCTGTTGTGTACAGTACCCGATAAAAAAAACAACTTGAAACTGAAAAATAATTTGTCACAGAGAGGGTATAAATAAAAATAATCAGACGGTTTTGACTGTTTTGATGGAAAAACTTTCACTAACACTATAATTGGACCTCAGGGGGGAATATAACCATTTAAGGTTGCAGATAACAGGCCTAACAGAGACAGAGAAACACAGCAGGAGAATGTGTAATATTTTTGGCACCAAGACTCCCTGAACTGTACTGTGGGAAACTGTACCGAACTGCAGGATTTGAAGGAAACATTATATTTCAAGAAGGAATGTTTCCCAGGGCAACCCCGCTGACAACTTCCTTTTCATATCTCTATTAAGAAGACAGAATGGACATCAGATACCTCAACCATCAGGGGTGATGTGCTGAGACAGCTCTTTACACAGGTAAACATTGTTAACACCTTGAAAAACACAGGTTACAGCTTTGTTTGTGAGCTGAGTTTCGATATAAATTCAGGTAACTGTATCTCAAGGGAGAGAAAGACTGTTCCTATAAAGGGGTGTGCAGTTACCTGGGAAAACATGTTTCTTTTAGGACATCGAAGGCACCTGTGACACACAATAGGTAACAGATTTCCTCAGAAATGCTCATCTTGGATAAATGTACCTGTTCACCGAATAGGCTTGACTGCGGGTGACCATAAATTGTTCAGGTGGTCATGTTCAGAGAAGCTGTGTGTGCTTTTGTTTTGGTGTTTGGGCATGTAAACAGAGCTTGCTTTAGGAACATGATGTACAACATACATTCTTGAGCCTAAAGCACGCATGCTTTTTGTGTTGTTTTGTTCACAGACATCTTGTTTTAAGGACAAACACATGAATGTTGCCCTCGAAATGACTTTAGCACTAATACACAAGTGGTTCTCACAAGGCAGTGGCATTTATGGCGTCTCTGTTACTGTTGAACTTTCAATACATCATTTTTCTAACTTTGGGGTCAAAATATCATGGCCCCTTACCAGCAATAGACATAGATTAAGAACATATTGTACATTTTTCCAAATGTTTAGGTTAGAGTAAACAAATACAACTTAAATTTTTAATATACAGGTTTTTCTGTTGAGTAAGAAACAAATGATAAGAATTAGACCAATATGTGTTTAGGGGTTTTTGTCATGTCATTTTTCAGTTTTAACATATTTTTATGGCTATTAATTAAACATTTATCTTTTAAAGGTTTTCAGCTTTAGTCTTTGGTGAATTTTTAAAAGCAAGTCAACGTTGATAGTCAAAAAACCCACATATGAAGCATATATCATTATTTAACAAAGTAGTGATTAATTAATTAAGCTCCAGACCGTCATGAACACATTCAGGGGTGTGTTTCCCAAAACCATCATTAGCCAACTAAGGTAGTAAAATCCGTCGTTACAAACATAGTTTGTTGATTTAACGTTTCCCAAAACCGTCATTCCAACGAACATTCGCAAACTGCGTCACAAACTGCTATGCCTGCAACTACACCTCTGTAGCTGTAGTTAGAAACATAGTTCCTGGCTGTGTGCTATTCCCAGTTATTCCCCTATGGCCAATTCGTTGAGAACGTTCTGACATTTTAACTTGGAATTATTAAAAAAAAAGCATTAAAGTCATCTCTCTTAGGTGTAATTTGCTTTCAAGGCATTTTTACAGTTCAGTTTTAGCAATCTTCATGTTTACAATTGCGCTCCCCTCGCAATGCACTTTGAAAACATTGATGTCATTTTGAACACAGCCGTGGCTCATGACAAAAGCTATAGGTGACCTATTATTTTAAATGCGTAATTTATGTTACGTCTCCAAAGCGTTTGAAAACAAAAAACATAGCATACGTTAATGCTTTTAATTTATAGTAGGTTATTTATTATCTGTACTGTATATGACATGGGCCTGTTGGTTAGAACATTTCTGCAGTGTTTTGCATGTGTCAAATTGTAAAAGTAGACTTTAAAAAAATAAATAAACAATATCCTACTTAATAATAATAATAATGATAATCATCATCATTAATATTATTATTTTTAAAGTATAGGATTTCTTTCATTTCCTAATTATTAATAAATATAAATTTCATTTTCTAATAAATAGTCTCATATATTTCAATTAATATGGAAAACGAGTGCATGTTTTTACCAAAACTAATATTGAATTTTTTTTTTAAATGCGTGTGCGTGTAAAACAATATAAATTGAACAAAGAAATTATGGGGTTCTTCTCTAAAGAAGTTGTTACCACCCCATTTAGAGCATCATTATGGGTGTTTTACGTTATAACTAACGTGGTTTAAACGATGGATCTGCGACAGAGAAACTATGGTTTTGGGAAACACTCGTCACTACATCGTTATTTTCCCAACCGATGCTATGATAGTTCAGCCGCGAGTTACGTCGTTGTTTGGGAAACGCACCCCAGGATAGTTTCCCAAAGCTGTGGATTAAAGTTATTATACATACAGTGGATTATACATACACATTCAGATTAATGTATTAGAAGCCAAATAGTAATTTAGTTTAGACTGTATTTTTCTTTATTTTTATGACCTTCAAACTGGCCTATGACTTAATGATAATATATATATAGCGAGGCCGATCCGCCATCTTGAAAAAACGAATGAAGCACGAACACGTACGTGAACCTTAATGACGTCACACGCAAAATCAGTGGGCTCAAAGATTTTAAGTTAGTAAAACTTTAAAGAGTCATTTTGTATAAATTAAACACAGCAAAATTGTTCACCTTACTTGAAAGATTTAATTTTTACAAACTCAAAAATTAGAAAAAGTTCTAAATACTCGTCACGGTTAATTAAGATTAACGAATTTTAATGATTTAAGTTAACACAACTCAGTTCAATTAATTAGTTACAGCATTAGGTTTTACAGTGTGTGTATATATATATATATATATATATATATATATATATATATATATATATATATATATATATATATATATATATATATATGATATAATATATAACATTTATTTCTATATAATTTTATATTTTATTTATAAATCACCAAAGACCAGGCTAAACTATTTTTCAATGTACTATTAAACAAAAAAGTGCGAGGTTGAATTAATTAACAGCAATGTTTCATTTTTGGTTGAACTATCCCATTTAAGCCAATCCCTAAGTGCTGCATTACACAACATTTCTAATATTCATGCTTCAAATTTGATTTTATAGATAATAAAGTAAATTATGATGTTATTACTCAGTTTTTGTGTGGCTTTTATGAAGTTGCACATGATTTAATTGACCCATGACATTCATCTTTCCAAATGTCTTTGATGTCAGCCCTTTTAAACAACGTTTAACGCTTGATAAGTTTTAGCTAGCAAATACCATTGTCAAACACATTAATTACAATTTGTTCACTTGTGCCAAGAATGTGGTTTCTTCCCATAAATAAGCTTGACAAACTATTGAACTTAACAAGGCAGTGTTTACTCAAAATAAAACATTGCTAAGACTAAAAGAAATAAACCTGTTTTAGCTATGTGATCATGGTAAAGGGTTACCTCCCCCCAAAATGCAAATTTAATCAACGTTTACTCACCCCCAAGATGTTTTATGAAAAAAAAATTATGCAAATTTTCCTCGAGTTTCTTCTGAACACAAAAGAAGTGATAATGTTTTCAATTTACAAAAACGTTTTATTAGTTAATATATTTACTAAGATGAACTAAGAATAAACAATATAGAACATTTATTAATCACAGTTCAATATTTGATAATGCTTTAATAAAATTAAAAGTGCTTGTTTACATTTATGTACTATTAGTTAACATGAACTAATAATGAACAACTTTGTCATTAACCATTAACAAAGATGAATAGATACTAAAATAAGTGTTTTATGTTAGTAAATGTATTAATTTACCTAATGGAACCTTATTGGAAAGTGTTACTGATTTTTAACAATATTGGTTGCCAACAAATGTGACAGTCCCACCCTATAGGAAAAGGATTTTTCATAAAATGGTATTGATAATGAATTATTTTTGTGTACAGACCATTTCAATGTGGTCATGTCATTTTCTGCTTGTTATCAAACTATTTCATAGCTGTAACAAGAGGCAATTTAATCATAACTTAATGTTCAAACAGCTGCCAGAACATTATTTATTAATATGTGGGGTTTTTTTTTGGATTATTGGAAGCTATAGAAATTAAACAATGTAAAGCAAAAAATATGTTGGGACCCTTGTTTTTGTTTACATCCCTAAAAATAGTCCATAGGATCAAAGATAAAACACAAGCTGCACGTTCTATAACCCAATATTTGGTCAAATCTGTTGGGTTAAGTTTTACAATTAAATCTAAATTACATTTATAAACCCAACTGCTGGTTTAAAATTACAGTTTTTAGAGTGCAATGTTTTTAGAGAATGCCCCATATCTCACCTCAGTAAAACTGCTTGTATGTTACAAATGTGTATGCGTGTGTGTGTGTGTTTATGGCCTGGGAGCAAATCAGACAGTGACAGTTTACACTGTTGTAAAAAAAATCCATAAACCCAACTGTCAATCCAAGTGATGGACGTTTCTTGGCTGCACATGCTGTGAATTTTACACACTTCACATCCCCACAGGCACCGCGTGCCAACACACCGGGGTGCATGTACCCACATTACACTAAAAAACCAAATGCATGATCCTATGCTAACGTCGAGTTTAGGGTTCCTTTTCCAAAACCATTACTAGTACAAATATAGTACATATATTTATTTTAATCTCAAAGGACATGGATTCAAAACAAAAAAGACTCACTCAAAAGATTTTATTTTATGAAAAAGCAAAGATTTTTATTTAAATAGTCAATTATTCTTACCTATATAGTAAAATAAATTATTATCAAAGCAACACAATTACATTTTCAAGCACTTTTTCCAAAATTTAAGCTCTTTTCAAACCTTGAAGAAGACCAGAGTGTAATTTTCAACGATTTCCAGGATCTGCAAAAAACCTTGGAGTTTCCCCTGTAATGTTTTTTAGGTTCATTTTAAAATACAGATTAAATAAACATTGTTTTATATATATATATATATATATATATATAAATATTGTTGATTTAAATAGCTCTATTTGGAAAGATATCATTAGTTAAGATTGAAGGGGATGATAAAGTATTTTCCTATGTAGTGGATCTGCATAAATTCTAATACATTACAAGCAAAAATAAGTAAATAAACAGTGATTTTTGGTTTTATAAAGAGTCTAACATTGTTCCAGTATATACAGAAATTAACAATCAAATGTAAATAAAATGGTCATTATATGAATAATGGAAAAATATATATGTATTTAATAATACTTGTATCTAATCTAATCCTGCAATGTGACTATTGCAGATGCACACATTGCAATAATGATATATTGTTGCCATTGATGCCAAATTTCAGTTTAAGTGTTCTTACGCTTTTCCCAAAACCATTACTACAACATATAGATTTATTTTTAACATCAAGACACATATTTATTTAATGATAAATAAGAGAGGCAGATCAAGCTACAAGCACTTGCGCAGACTCAAGAGTTTTCATTGTATGAAAAAGCAAAGATTTTTATTTAAATAATCAATTATTGTTACCTATATAGTAAGATAAATTATTATTAAAGCAAGACAATTACATTTTCAAGCACTTTATCCGAAATCAAAGCACTTTTCAAACCTTGAAAAAGACCAGAGAGTAATTTCCAAGGATTTCCAGGATCCGTAAGAACCTTGGAGTTTCCCCTGTAATGTTTTGTTAGTTTCATTATAAAATACAGATTAAATAAACAATGTTTTACAGAGGCAGTTTTGTACCATTATGGCTTACTGCCATGTAATCATAACCTTGTACTATTTGGACATGGTTGCAACATGAACAAAAATGTTGGGTCCCTCCTTCTCAAAATCATTAGGACAGTATCTGCGTTTACAGATTCAGTAATCTACCCCAGTCACCTTCTAAATGCCCTCGCTGAGAAACATTCACAGCCCCCCCACCCCCAGAAAAAACTAAACAAAACAGGAGAAGGGGACTTGGGTGGGGCGTTTCCCTCACCCTAAAGAATGAAGCCGTCTCCAGTTTCATTTAGAGAGGAAGGGAAGAAATCTCATGCTTTGGTGCATCTCGGGGCTTCCTGTTGTCCCAGAGGCAGGGTGGCAAAATTCACACCACTCGTGATTGGATCCTGTTTTTGTAGGCCACTTTTATGTTTCTTTCTTTCTGAAGAGTAACGTTTACTCTTTCACCTTCATCCACCCACTTGATTCCTTTGTTCGTCGTCGCTTTCCTCTCACATACAGACCGAAAGCATTAATGGAGTCGAGACACATGGAGGGCTGCTCACTTGAGGTCTGTTATTGTAGTAAATTATGCTGCTATCAGTTTCAACTACTTGCTAACAACTGTTTTGAGGGGGGGATATCAAAGCGAAGCAGCAGGTCACCATTTGTGCAAACCAAATCAAGCCAATCAAAGCTTTTAAAAATCTAATCACTTTATTAAGTGAAACTGAAAAAGGCCTTAAACAAAATCTGCTTAAATACATCGTACATCTTTTGACAGAAATGTGATATTTACAAATAATGGTAACATTTCCTCCTGTCCATGCTTTCTCAGCTAAACATTTTGAAATCCAGATGGTTGCTAAGGCCTTTAAAAACGCCAGAGTATTAAATTACTTCATAAGACCTGACTTGATATGGCAACATGGATGAATAAGCAACTCATGACCGAAGAACATTCAATTCAACTAGTTCTAAAATCTAAATAAACGGCCATGTGCAACCAGATACTAAAATATGTAATCTATGAGAAAATGACCCAAAATGCGGAAAAGAAAAGAAAAAAAAAGACTAAACAAAGGAGACATTCATTCAACAACAGGAATTGATCAGTACTGCAAGGCACAAGACTAAATTGCAGACATTTTTGGCTGACGCTGGGTGAAGAAATCACAGCGTACACTCCTGATAAAACAAAAAGGCAGTACTAAAGTTCCCACATATGTATAAAAGATACGAATGATGCCATGTTTCCATAAAAATCATTAGTAGGTAGGGTTTCCAAGGCTATAAAAACAATCTAAAACGTAGTCCATTGGAGAAAGGCATGTTCTTTGGAGTTGTGCTTTCAAAAAAAAAAGTGTTTGCTAAATCTGGGCACTTTAGAAATGAGAAATGCTTCATGCTGGGCTCACACATCAGTGTCCTTTACCATCAGCAAATGTGTGACCTGATCGCAGTTCACGTTTCCTTTCTATATTGACCTGTATTTCTCACATGCAGTCCACAAAGTTCAGTTCACACCGTTGTTTCCCCTTGGTTGTTGCCTAGCCGTTTGTAAAACCTGCGCCATGACTGTAGAGTTTTTCCAGACCAAATCCAGAATCCTGATGTTATGCCTACAATCATGGTCATGAGGTACTTGATCATAAACACAGTGAAATCCGGCGTCATTGGTGCAAAGTTGTTGTTTGGGCATGGCACGGCAAATCGCTTACACGTTTGCATGTGCCAGGTTTTTTCCCACTGCTCACGAAACGCTTGTTCGTAGAAGTAACACGCAATGACGATGGTTGCAGGAACGGTGTAGAGGACGCTGAACACCCCAATCCGTACCATAAGCTTCTCTAGTTTTTCTGTCTTGGTGCCGTCATGCTTCATGATAGTACGAATGCGGAACAATGAGACAAATCCAGCCAGAAGGAAAGACGTACCGATGAAGAGGTAAACAAAAAGGGGGGCGAGAACGAATCCACGCAGTGCATCAACATTGTAGATGCCTACATAACATACACCAGTCAGAAGATCTCCATCCACTTGACCCAAAGCGAGGATAGTAATGGTCTTCACAGCAGGAACAGCCCATGCTGCTAGATGAAAATATTGAGAGTTGGCTTCAATAGCTTCATGACCCCATTTCATCCCAGCAGAGAGGAACCAAGTGAGAGATAGGATCACCCACCAAATGGAGCTGGCCATGCCAAAGAAATACAGCACCATGAAGAGAATGGTGCAGCCCTCTTTTTTAGTCCCTTGAGCCACAGTCTTAAAAGCATCATCCCTGAATTTATCGATGCAGACTACTTTGTCCTCTAGTAAAAAACCTGCTGCGTAAGCCACCGCCACCATAAAATAACACCCAGAGAGGAAGATAATGGGGCGCTCTGGATAATGGAACCGGCGCATATCCACAAGGTAAGTGAGGACCGTGAACAGGGTACTCACACAGCACAGGATAGACCAGATTCCCACCCAGAGGCGACCAAATCGTACCTCTTCCTCCTTGAAGTACATCAGGCCATATGGTTGCTTGTGCTCGCAAGGAGCACCACAGTTTTTCGCTCCCAAAAAGTGGTAGTTGAGGTAGGAAGGGACTGTGAGTTGAAGAGGGCATGTGAATGCCTGATTTATGCTTGGCGCATGAATACGTGGACTGAAGGGTTCTGGTATGTATGGCGTGGGGTCTGTCGTCGGGACATCAGGGTCTGATTTGTTCTGTCCCACGCAGATCTCTCCTGCTCCGTGAACAGGGAAGTTTTCACAGCGGAGTCTTTCAGGCCACTGGAAGCCAAACTTGTTCATAAGGGCCTCGCACCCTTGCCTTGCACGCTCGCACAAAGTGCGACAGGGTGGAATTGCTTGTTCCAGAACGGTGCACACTGGTGCATACATGGAACAGAGGAAAAACTTCAGATCTTGAGAACACTGAACTTTGACCAGAGGGTAGAACTGGTGCACCTCTAGTCCTGCATCCTCCTGGTTGGTGTGTCCCAACAGGTTTGGCATGATCGTTTGGTTATACTGAATGTCTGTACACAGGGGAATAGATATGGGCTGACAGAAACCATGCTCCGGGACGGAGATGCCCTTTTCTCCGTGATACTGGGCAGAAGACAGTCCAAACAGAAGTGTTGTGATGAACACGCAGTATGTTTTGTAGACACATGGACCAACTTCCCGTACCGCCATCATTGATTGCCTGGTAAACACACAAATAGGGAAACCATTTCAACAGTTATTCATTACAATTAGCATGTATGTTTTATAGCGCTTATTTTGTTAAGTAATCCTGTAGTGTCTAGTACTATTTAATTAGAAACTATTAGTTACTATCATTTATTTAAAATATTCGTTTAGTTAATAAAAGTCCAAATGGTGGCAAGTATTCTATTGTTACTGGAAGCATATCAGCTAATCAACTGCGATTTAGAATGCATTATATTTTTTGTTGGTACCTAGTTTAGTTTTACTAGTAACTATTACTTCTCTCATTAATCTGTAAGTAAAAAAGCAAAAAAAAAAAAAAAAAAGGTTGACACTTTACTAAAAGTTCTCATCTGTTAGCACATTAACAACTAGGAGCATTTTTAGAGCACTTATTAACCTTAGCTAACATTACTTAAATAAAACTAGCTTGTTAGTTCACAGTGCATTGACTAATGTTAACAGATATAAGTTTTGGTTATAATATTGTTAGTGCGAGCTCACACGTTAACATTCAAGACTAATAAATGCATTTTCAGTGCTAGGTAAAACTAAGTTAAACAAAAGTTATAAAATTAAACTATTATTAATATAAGAAGTTACAAAAATAAATAAAAGTTACTAGTAACTACATCAAATTCAATAGCAAAATCTGTTACAGTAACAGCTGGTAAAGCTACAATGCAAGTGAAGAGTTAGCAACTAACCACATTGATTACTAGTATGCTAGTGAAAATTGGATAACTAGAACTGGAATAAGTAATAGTCTCTAATAAATAATTACTAGTGAAACTAAAAAAGTCAAATCACAACATCAAAATAACTCGTATTCTAACATTAAGCTTAAAGAAATAAACATCTGAAAACAGTTTTCGGGAAACCTTTAAACAAAGGGATGTTTCGCAGACCAAACTGAGTAATAAGATTAAATCTTTCCACACACATAAAGCGTCACAGAGAGACTCGAACTTAATACAATATCGTTTTGAAAGCAAACACAAAGAAATGTAATCTTACTTGAGCTCGCGTATCCAGCGAAACTTCGGCTTGAGCTTCGCTGCTATTCCTCAAATCCGATCTGGAGCTCCAGACGTGTCCGATCACTCGTACAACAAGGCGAGCCACAAACTATCCTCTAGCTCAGAGACTTGTTGCGTTCAGGTATTCATGACCCCCTTTTTGAGTCTCCTCCACATATTTCATCATCAAAACTCTCAAACATCTGCCTCCTTTAGCGCTCGGCCCTCCTCTCGCTTCAAACACAATGTAAGAAACTTTCTCCGCCACTCCTGTTGAATCCGCACTCTCCGGTGTGAAGTTGATACGCGGACACCACATTGCTCCACACACAGTAATGATAAAACGGTTTCAAGCGGCCCTTCATTCACCATTCCCAAGCGCCTCTCCGCGGGGCGCCTTGAAACCACCCGCCGTCCGACCAATGAGAAGATGTGTTTTCCTTAGCGCGACGTTTCTCATTGGATCGGAAGGAATATTTTGGAAAAAGGGTGGGATTTTAATATCTTATTCACGAACATTAGTCACTTTCAGGTTTATTTTATATTTATGCATAAGTGTGTGTGTTGTAGTTTTGGCACTCGAGCTAAATTAAATTATGTCCCACTTCAAAGTTTTAAATAAGAAAATTAGCTATTTATTTACTCTGTTTAATAGTAAAAAAATAATAATATTAATAATAAAGATAAAAAAATAAGGATATAAATAACTCAAAGAGCTTCTGACAAATTTTTAACCAATTAGGGTTTATGTAGCGAAACAATCAGTCTGTGCAGAAAAAAAAACTAAACACTATTTACTTATAAAAATACTTTATTAATCCAATGACACAAGAATACAAAAATGTAACTTCAGCTGACAGAGAAAAAATAGACATTAACATGAATATAAATTGGTGTATGGAGGACAAAACCTGCAAAATCAATGAATAAACACACAAATAAATAAATTAATTAATTAATACACACATTCCTGAATAAACAAAACAATAAATAAATAAATAAATATGCCAATAAATAAATAAATGTATATATAAATCTACAAATTCCTGCATAAACAAATATATAAATAATTAATAGTGCAGTGTGAAAGGGGGAAAAATCTACTTTTAGTTTAGCATTTTCTTATTCCCCCATATCCGTGTAATTTATTTTATTATTAATCTGCCCACACTATTTATATATTTATATATGCAGGAATTTGTGGGTTATATATATAGAATCACGATTAATCACATCCAAAATAAAAGTATGTTTTGACATAATACATGTGGGTATATATATATATATATATATATATATATATATATATATATATATATATATATATATATATATATATATATATATATATATATATATGTATATATGTGTGTGTGTGTGTGTGTGTGTGTGTGTGTGTGTGTGTGTGTGTGTGTGTGTGTGTGTGTGTGTGTGTGTGTGTATTATGTACTATGTGATACACACACAGAGATAGAAAACAAAACTATACAAAACAATTTTGTAACATCGATATTTAAATTATATATAACTTGAATCATATAGGCCTACATGAATATATTTTATATTTAAAGTTAAATAAACATTTTCTCAAATATATGCCTGCATGTGTATTTTTAATAAATATATACAATACAAATACATATATGCAAATCAATCAATCAAAACAAACTTATTTTAGATGTGATTAATCACGATTGTTTTTTGCATAGCACTAATTTAAATGTTTTCAGAGCAATATGCCATACATGTTTTAATTTATTTTTTATGTAGTTTTTTGATTGTTCGAACAGAATTATCTATAATTTAAGTATAATTTAAGTCATTTATCAAATTTGGTCAACATTAATGCAATTTTTTTCTTATGTATATGTGGCACTTTCCTAATAACATAAACAATGGAATAATTTGATGACAACACAAGTTCTCATTTTCAATATAAAAAAGCAAATCAAATAAACAAATTTCATTCATACACTCAAATACAATATATTAAGTACAATTAAAAATCAGTATTTACATTTTTCGTTATTTCCGTTGCTTAATGACGTATGTGTGAACTTGTTTCCTTACTATTTAGTAGTCAAAAACAAATATAGGGATATAAATGACACAAATGACTTCTGACAATGAATTAAGGTTTATGTAGCAAAACAATCGGTCTGTGCAGAAAAAAACGAAATATTATTTTCCTACAAAAATACTTTATCAATTCAGTGACACAAAAACAAGCGCTATTATTTCATAGGTTACTCAAAATTGGTATCTTTAGCTGACAGAGAAAAATAGACATTTATACATGAATTTAAATTAGTGCTGGGCAAAGATTTATCACAATAAATCACATTCAAAATAAGTTTCTTTTGACAAAATATATGTGGGTGTATTATTTATATTTATTCTGTATATGTGATACACACAGATTCATTCATTTATTCATTTTTCTTCGGCCTAATCCCTTTATTTTTCCGGGATCGCCACAGTGGAATGAACCGCCAACTTATCCAGCATATGTTTTGTGCATATGTACAACCCAGCACTGGGAAACACCCATACGCTCTCGCATTCACACACATACACTACAGCCAATTTAGCTTATTCAGTTCACCTAGCGCTTGTCTTTGGACTGTGGACCAAACCAGAGCACTCCGGAAAACCCATGTGAACATGGGGAGAACATGCAAACTCCACACAGAAATGCCAACTGACCCAGCCAGGGCTCGAACCAGCGACCTTCTTGCTGTGAGGTGACAATGCTAACCACTGAGCCACCGCACCAACATACACAAAGATATAAATACAAAACAATAGATATTGAAATTTATATATAATTTGTATCACTTACATATTTTATATCTAAATATAAATAAACATTTTCTCAAATATATTCATTTATATGTACATAATAAATATACACAGTACACACACATATATTATGTCAAAACAAACTTTTATTTTGGATGTGATTAATCCCAATTAATTTTTGCCCAGCACTAACTGAAATCTTTTCAATGTATTAGGCTGTAGATGTTTTCAGTGCTTTTTTTATTGTTCTAAAAGATTTATATATCATTTGACGTCATTTATAAAATGTGAAATTTGGTCTACACTGAAAAAAATAATTCAAAGATGATTCCTTGGATTTACTCAATTTTTTTACGTTATGTGGTTGTAAACAATTTATTTGGGCTGAATTTAAACAAACAAATTAAGTTGAACTCTATTAAATTTGATTTGTTTGTTTAAATTCAACACAAATAAATTGTTTGCAACAGTTTTGCATGCAACACTTTTTTCAGTGTACATTACGTCCACTTCTTCTTTTGTATATGGCACTTTCTTAATAACATAAACAAATGAACAATATATTGTTCTTTCCAACTCAAGTTCTCATTTTCAATAATAAAAAAAGCAAATCAGATCAAAATCAAAACAGATTTCTTTCATACACTACAATCTTTCCAAAAGTATCTTGAGTAAATTGACAAAAAAAAAGTAAGTTAAGTGGTTGCAAACAATTTATATGGGCTGAATTTAAACAAACAAATTAAATTTAGTAATGTTCAACTTAATTTGTTTGTTTAAATTGTTTGCAAATAAAAAATCAAATGAATCTTTTTTTCATTGAACAATAAAAAACATTATTTACATTATTTGACATTTCCACTGCATAATGACGTATATGTGTGCGCTCACACAGCTAAAAATCTTCTTTAATGTTTTGCTGAATGAAAAAGCCATGCTCCGCTTTCCCCCACAGTCCAAAGACATGGATGAACTAAATTATCCGTAGTGTATGAGGGTGTTTGTGAATGCGAGAGTGTATGGGTGTTTCCCAATATTGGGTTACGGCTGCAAGGGCATCCGCTGCGTAAAGCATATGCTGGAATAGTTGGCGGTTCATTCCGCAGTGGCGACTCCTGATAAATAAGGGACTCAGCCGTAGAAAAAGGAATGAATGAATGAAAAAAGTCACCTACATCTCGAATGGCTTAAAGTATAAGTACTAGGAAATTTTCATTTTTGCATGATCTACTCCCTTTAATAAATGTTTGGTCATATTTTGTCGTATTTTTTTTAGCAATCCTGGATTCCAATGCAAGACCTTTAGAAATAGATGTTTGCGTAATAAAACTAATGGATTTATAACAGCTACTCCTCAACTGAATGTGATTTCTGCCACATACATCATAAAGCCATTTGGTGATGGAGTGGGAGTTGTACTGAGTTATTGCTCTCAAAAAAATATAAGAGGACATTTAACTTGTGAAAAGTTACGTTTGGTGATTTGTAACCTGAAAATGGCCCGTGCGTGTGTGTCTATGATAAATGAGAAATCTGTTTATGAGAAATTGCTGGCCAAAACTGCTGTAATGGCCATATTTGTGGGGATGTTTGAGCTCAGAGTTGTTGATAAATCTCTGCGGTATGCGATTCGTGGAGATTTATGCAGCTAAAAAAACACATATGATGATAAAACCATTCAGGACGATCAGTAAGGTGACACATTGCACTAAACTTTTTTTTGTTGCTTTATTAGGCTCATCTTAGCTCAGACAGAAAATAACACCGTAAATACAATGCAAATAATATTGATACATATAGAAATACAAAACATGCCATAAAAATCACGCACTGATACAGTTCATCAAACAAGAAATTATCAGGAAAACATAATTATACATTAAATTATATGTAAATAATAAGGTAAAATATCACAAATATACACAAAAATACATTAGATAACAATAACAATAAACAATAACAATAATAATAAAAAATAAAACAAACAATAGGATTACACACACGCACACACACACACACACACACACACACACACACACACACACACACACACACACACACACACACACACTCACACACACACATATATATATATATATATATATATATATATATATATATATATATATATATATATATATATATATCACACTCATAGCAGTGTGGTATTGACTCGAGGCTGCAGACCGAGTGCCTTGGTGCCCCCCACAAATGATGATATACAGCCATATCACACTGCTACGAGTGTGATATTGCGTTTATACAACAGTTCGACAGCATAATCATGTGTATAAAAAAAAAAAATCAAACACGGAGAGTCTCAAAAACCCTTTTGTAAGAGGAACTACTTTCTTCCGCCATTCATTCACATCTGCAGCTGACTGTCAGAACAGCAGAAACCGTAGCCACTTCACAAACGCCACTTTAGAGCTAGTATTTGAATGATTCTCTAGTGTAATGTCTAAAGTGATGACAAAACAGGTGATTTTGCTCACATTTTAAGATTATGAGGCTGAACGGCATGAAATGCCATCAGTCTACAGAGATTTCCCATTATTTCTCTGATGCAATTGGGATATCACGATAATTAACTGCAAAAAAGCCAAAGCAAAGCAAACACTACCAGATTACAATGTTATAAATCCAGCACTACAACATAGAAAAGAGAGAGATCGACTTAAAATGTCACTTACCTGTTTTAGAATGATTTTTTTATAATGAGTTTTTCTCCCCTAAGCACTTATTATGTGGTCTCTGTTGCCATTTTGTGGCGGAAGAAACCATCTTTGCTCTGCTCAGTATGACAGACTGATGACCACGAATGTGGTGAATCTGCGAAATGAAAAATATTTCAATTAGGCACTGTCTCTATTATAAACTGCATAGTTGTAATCTAAACAACTACATTATCGTCTAAAAAGCCTCAAAAGTACATTATGTTGTCCAACAGCTGCAATATTTGTCAAACTGTAGTGAGTTTGTTCATCTGCTGTCACTCTATATGGGCGGAGTAATACACAAGGGTGAAGAGGCTGCACGAGACTATCATGGCTATAAATATAAAATACATGATGCAGTGACTCAGTGGGGAGCGCTGTTGCCTCACTGTAAGAAGGTCACTGGTTCAGCCTCGGCTGGGTCAGTTGGCATTTCTGTGTGGAGTTTGCATGTTCTCTGTATGTTCGCGTAGGCTATATATATATATATATATATATATATATATATATATATATATATATATATATATATATATATATATATATATATATACAAAGAAAAATAATTTAAGATATAGGTGTCTCCTTAAAAATTTCTTAAAATTTCTTTAGAAAAGAGCTCCAGACTTTCTGGAACTGTTCTGGCTTTTGTTTTATTGCGAACATTCTAAGATCATGTAAAAAAATCAAAAACTCATAAGAAGGGGGAACTGCTGACTATTGCGCTATGCTTTTAAACTGAAAGCAAGGTATATAACAGATGCTTTTAAAAAAGTACTATTCGGACTTTTCCCCCAATTATTCAAATAAAATTTTTTGGTTCACCTGTAATTGAATAGCATGCACATGGGCCCGTTCTTAAAAGCAAAGCGAGTCTGATAGCAATCAATCCTTTATCAGAGTCTAAATAAACATAATCAGTTATTCTAAAGATATGTTTATCATTCTGTCTGTTCTTTGGCTTATCAGCATCTCTGCCAGAAAGATGTCTGGATCCAGCATCTATTATACAAACATTTGTCTCTCCCTTTCACATCCACCTGAATATTTTATCCGTCTGTCAGCATTCCTTATCTCTCGCTTTCTCATGAATTAATTAAGAAAATACACAGTATTTTGATCAGACCATCAATATCACTTAAAACTGATCCAGGGATCTCGCTGTGAGCAGTTTGAACTCAGAAATGGACTCTGATCTGAAAGAAAACTGATTATGTGAGAGAAAAGCAGACAGTGTGTTTAAACGGAGGCAATCAAATACTAAATCTTTCAATAAAAATCACTTTTTAGGTACTTTGAAGTTAAACTTTTTTACAAAGCTGTAAAGATAACAAGGATTAAATGAAGTATTTGAATTTTTAATAATGTTTACCTTTTTAAATTTGAATAAACCGTACACAAGCCCATGAAAAAAAATTCTTACGTAAATTTAAAGACTAGATTATGCAGCTAAATCTGACACCTAGCAATGTTTATCTCCTTTCTTTCTCTATACCTCCGTCACACACACACACACACGCACGCACGCACGCACGCACGCACACACACACACACACACACACACACACACACACACCCACACACACTCTCTCTCTCTCTCTCTCTCTCTCTCTCTCTCTCTCTGACAACAATTTGTCATTCCTAACACTGTATTGTAGCTTTGATGGTGCCAAAGAGGCATTTGGTTTTCTTTTGCTGTGTGAGAGAGGTGAGATTTAAAGACTCACGCAATTCACATCTGTTTAGGCTAAAACAACAACTAATGAAATTTAATGAACGGTGAAATAATTATCGTTAACAAAAGGCACGTCTAAGCTTCAAATCTATTTCTTTATGCTAGAGATAAAAAGTAAATAGAAGTTCACATTGAGAAATAAAAATATTAGGATAACTATATTAATATCCAATATCCACACCACTGCAATTCAATTCAATTCAATTCACCTTTATTTGTATAGAATATGGAAACCTTGGGAGCATCTCGTCGTTGGTCTTGGATCGAATCAGTGACTCTGCATAGTCTGAGGGCCTCGGAAAGAGTATCCCCAGGTGGAAATGGAGAATAAAGAAAATAATTAGCATAGCTGATGTTCACAGTGTATATCAACAAGATGCATAACCTGTGTGGAAGCCCCTTAAGTGGTGCACTAAGTGTATGCTGTACTGAACAGATAGGTCTTTAATCTAGTTTTGAATTGGGAGAGTGTGTCTGAGCCTCGGACGTTATCAGGAAGTCTATTCCAGAGTTTAGGAGCTATAAATGAGAAGGCTCGACCTCCTTTACTCGACTTTGCTATTCTAGGTACTACCAGAAGCCCTAAGTTTTGAGACCTTAAAGAGCGAGTTGGATTGTAGCGAGACAGAAGGTTGGTTAGATAAACAGGAGCTAGATTATTTAAAGCTTTATATGTAAGAAGCAATGCAGTGCAACAATATTGTGCAATATTGTGAAGAAGCACTGCACAATAATAGTGCTGTTTATTTAGTGTGCGCTACAGTTTTGTCATCTGGCACTTTGACAATCTTTAAATTCGATTGAACTCCAATTAGCTGTCAATGTTTTATTGTTCATTCACTGTAAAAAAAATAAAATAAAAAAAGTGATTAGTTGACTTTACTTTAAAAAATTGAGTAAACCTGTTGCTTTTAAAGTGATAAGTTGGTTTTACTAAAAAGGTGAGTAAACCTTTTAAGTAAATTAACTATTAAAGAATTACTTTTGCTGCTTGTTCAAACTACTTATTTAATATGCGTTAAACCGACACAATTCTTAATTTTTTTTGGGACAACTTAATTGTTTTATGTTTAATCCACTTAAATTCACAAAAAAGATTAAGTTGACTTAATTGATTTGTGTTGGGACAACATGAAGGGATTGTGTGGTTTTAATTTTTTTCATTATAGAAATATTTTAAATTGTAAAAAGTTAAGTTAACTTAACAATTACATGTTACTCCAAATTCCTACAGGTTTAATCATTTATTTAAGTAAAGTCAACTTGCTGCTTTTAAGGCATTTTTTGAAGTACCTAATCACTTTGGACAGTGTTGACTGGGAAAAACGTAAGTTCTGAAAGGGATTTTAATCATATAGTTTAATTTCTTTATAGTTAAAATAACATTTTTAGAAGTGGGCGGTTCATTTCGCTGTGGTGACCCCTAAATACGGGACTAAGCCGAAGGAAAATGAATGAATGAATGAATGAATAGAACTATCTTTGTCAATACAGGTTTCATTCTCGATGTGAACGGCCTATTTATGCCCCATTTCCACTTGGTATTAGCATGCAATTTTAGTGATCCAAGTGGTCAACCAAAGCAGTGGTTCCGAAAGTGAGGGTCACGGGACAATGATGAGGGGTCGCTTGGTGATTTCCACACCACAAATAAATTTGAATAAAATATAATACCACACTATATTACTATATTACCATATTTTATTCATAACCCACAGAAGATAGTTCATAGTTACATTAAAGAAACAACAACAACATACACATAAAAATTTAACAGCCTTTCAATTTTTTTTTCCATTGGATTGTGACCTCTGGGGTGTTTAGATGAACCACACAGCAATAGTGTCAGCTGCAGCAGACTGACTTTATGGGGCCAGGTTAAACTTTCTGAAAACCTTTACGACACTCTCATACATTAAAAATAAGATATTTGAAGTTAATAAATTAATTAAATTAATAAATGACTATTAAAAATGATATGGTTATTAGACTGTTGCATTTTTGTGTTTTCAATATGCTCATGTTTATATAGGCCTATAGTTGTGTGTGCAACGTTTATATATTTATGTAACACGTGGATGACAGAGACAACGTTAAGATCCAAGTGCAGGTTTATTCGGTAGTCAGGCAAGCAAGGGTCAACACAGGTGCAAACAGATGAATAAAGGCAAATACAGAATCGTAGTCACTATAACAGGCGAGAGGTCGGAAGGCAGGCAGTGAACATGGACAAACAGACAAACTTGGCAAGGGTCAAAACACGGAGAAACAAGAGTAAGCAAACCACGTTGAATTGTCACTTTACAGGTAAACAAGACTCAGCCAGGAAGTGAGTGTGTGTGCTGCTAAAGTAGTGTGTGTGTAATTAGTCCAGAAGCAGCATCAGCTGTGGGAGTCCAATCAGTGGAGACTTGGAGCAGGTGTGTGTGTGTGGCATGACTGAATATGTAGTTCATAAGATGTAGTCCATGTGAAAGTGAGTGCTTACCAGCAACCTCTGGTGGTTAGAAATCGCTGGTAATCATGACAATTTATAACCACATTTGAGAAAAGTGGGGGTCGTGAGTCGCTGACATTGTTATTTTGGGGGTCACAAGCTAAAAGTTTGGGAACCCCTAAACTAAAGTGCTTTACTAAACTGCATCTTGTAAGCACTTGTATTTGGATCTCTTGTTTCATATATTACTTTAGCTAGTCAAGTTAGTACAGTTAGTACACTGTAAAACCCAACAGTGAGCTTTATCAAATAAAATGAGTGTAGTTAACTCGGAATTGACTAAAAGTTAAATCTACTCAATTGAAAAGAGTTTTGAGCTCCGTGTTGAAGGTAATGAGTTAATTAAACACTTCATTACTTCTTATATGGAGTATGTTCACAGCACTCATATAGATAACTTTTTTTTTTTAGCTCAAATGGTTTGTAGCAATTGGTTTCCTCAAATGGTTTGAGTTGACTTAACTTATCAGGTTTTACAGTACTCAGTTGGTTTGAGTTCTCTTCATTTATTGGGTTTTACTGTGCTCAGATTACTTTGTTTACTCAATTGGATTAAGTTTACAGTACTCATTAGGATTAGTTTTTGAACTTAAATGAGTTGTTGCAATCGCTTTCCTTAAATGGTTGAGATCTGAGCATTTTGGGAAGAATATACAAAATAGGAATACCTTGTTTATCTGCTTTCTCATAACACGTTACATAAAGATCACGTTCGGTCATTAGATGGAGAGTATAGCTGGTGTTTTGTGGTTTTTCACATTCAATAGCATGAGCATTTATGCTATAAATAGGTAAAAATCGGATTGTATTTTTCCACTACACCTGGAAGTGGACCACTTGTGACTGCACTGCCACTGCACTGCCAAAAAAAAAAATCTTAATACCAGATGTAATCAGGGCTTTAAATACATAAGCAAGCACAGAATACAATTTAGAGCATCAGCTGAACACTTGAAATGTTGCTGACGTAAAAAAAAGCAGAACATGTGCCGTTCGCATGACAGTTATGTACTGTTTATGCATCCAGTGTAAAATTGGCCAAAATAACTTGTTCTAGATCCAGATCATATGGCATCCATTTCAGTGGTCAGCATGACATTCTGGTATTTCAACAGGCCAAAATGATCTTTCACAATAAATAAATGTGAGAACTGACATGAAACCAGATATATTCTGATCCTTATAGATCGTAGGTTCTGCTTAGGCCTGCTTTAGAATGCATTGTCATCAATCTAATCTCAAATGGATGACATGAAACCCTTTTTTTTTCTTTCAACCACTTCCAGGGAAAAAAACAACAACACATTTTAATATTATCAATGATAGAACACATTCAAATGGTCACTAAAGCCCAACAATCATCTACACACAGACAGAACATGTGATCATTATGGGTAGTTTGTTGAGAAAGAGCACTAAAACAAACATTATAGGATCGAAATCACAATTGCTATCCACATCCATTTAAATCTCTTTCTTTCCTGTTTGCTCAAAAAAAGCATGAGTTTGTTCATTCAAAATTCAATGTGAGGAAACAAGAGGGAATAGTCTCACATAAGATGGAGCTGAGCGCATATTAAGACCAGGTGGAAACAGAGCCTTGAGCGCTCATTGCATTTCCATGGGGGTCCAAAATTGTTTTCCACATATTTTTAGGTAAATGTGAGCGACTAAATGTGGGATCATATTTTTCGATTTTCTGAGGGAAGTGTTTGTGCTTGTTAATGCAAAACCATCCAAAATGCTTGTAGTTAAGTGGTTGCTAGGGTGGATCCTTTCTGACTCAAATCAAAAGAGCCCCACCTTAGTTTCTATGATATTCTGTTCCCTTTAGACCTGTCAAACAGCATGTAAAACTTAATGTGTAGGAAAGCAAGGCAGTGAGGGATAGACTTACAGTGGAATGCACAGTATAAAACACAACTTTCAACATAGTTTTATGGAGTTTTTGTCTTTTGAAATATCTGTCTGCTGAAAAATGTTGTTAAACAACAGTACACTTTATTGAACAAACTGTAATTCTATCTTTCAGAGTCTTGTTTTCACTCATGTCAAAAATTAAACGTGGGACACTGACAGATCTATAGATATGAAGTCGTGGTTTTCTGTTGTTGTGATCTGAAACTTTTGCATAAAACTAAAGCTTCAAGTAAATTTCCAAAAAGCAAGAAGCTAACACCGTATTTTATCTACATGCAATGCAACAAGATTCCAGCTACAAGCAATATGGTTATCCACACTAAACACTATGCTACAGAAACATCTATTTATTTTTTCTTCATCTATTGTATTTTTTCCAGTCTTATTAGGTAAGAATCCAAAGTCATTTCAATTTTCACTTTAGTGAGTCTTTTTTTTTTTAATTATTGCGGTCATTGTAGCTAAATCATGTTCACAGGATCTGAAATGAGCTGATTTGATGATCAGATTTCTGTTTGAAGCATCAGAAAGGCACAAATTCTTCACAGTTTTGCAGCCTTAATGCAGACTGTTACAATTAAAATAAAGTGGTCTATTGATTATATGCCGGCACAAATGTGTGAGCATTTTAGTGAC
Organism: Danio aesculapii; assembly: GCF_903798145.1. Taxonomy (NCBI): domain Eukaryota; kingdom Metazoa; phylum Chordata; class Actinopteri; order Cypriniformes; family Danionidae; genus Danio; species Danio aesculapii. The sequence continues at coordinate 12,174,326 of NC_079440.1, forward strand.
TTTCCACATGCAACATTAACTAATAACTGTTAATAATGATACTATCATTACAAATTACAGAGGCACCGCCAGTATTTTGGAGCCATAGTATCGAGGTGCTGCCGAAGTACCAGTAATCCGTGCAACCTTAGTGCCGTGTCACATGTAAGTGCAAATTGTATTGTATTGCGTCACCATGTAGTTGTATCCATGTATTGTGGAAATAATAGTTAAATAATAGAAAATAATAGGTTTTTTTGGTTATGTTTATTTTCAGTAATATTTTCAGTAAATTTGTACTAATATATTTAATATTTATTATGTGTTTTGTTTATTATATATATATATATATATATATATATATTATTTATATATTTTATTTTAGTGTACTGAATGTTGTTCTTCATGTGCGTTTAAGTCAACATGTTACTTTCTATTTTACCACATGTATGACGGTGGTTAATCAGTGTATTAGAAGAGTAATGGGAGGTTTTGATCTGTTATGTTAACATTATACATCATTTGAAATATATATCTATGCAATTATACATGGTAAATTATAAAGACGTCGAATAAAACCATAAACATCATCAAAAAATAAAATTATTCTGGCAGCCATTTTTCTTCCAGTGTGTCAAACTGGGTCAAACTGCTTAGAAAAGAGTCATGGAAGAGTCACTGGAAGATCAAATTACCACACAACTGCCAAAGTAACAATATTTTCTGAATTAAGCCGCTCATTAACTTATTAACTCACCTGATCCTCCATAATCCCAGCTTTCATTTCTATACGCCAGTGTATTTGCAGCCTGTGACTAAACTAAGATGGAGGAAATATGCAAGAGAATAATACTTCAGTGTGCGTCTGTCTGTCCATGTGACTGTCTTTCCCTCTCTCACTTAACAAAAGAATGTTAATAGGTGTTTCATAATGTGCAGCTGTTTCTTGGGGGCTTTTCAGTCAATGTTAAGCCTTTCGATTCATTTCCTCGCTTACCGTGTATGAGTCTGAGTGAGAACAGACCAGGAAAGTCAAACACCGAGACCCCATTTCAGGAAAAAAAAAACACATTGTGTACAGGACTGCTAATGGGTTGTGTATACATTTGACTTGGTTTGGTCTCAAATGGAGGAAAAATTCATTTACACACTCTTGCACTGATTCACTTTATTAGCGGCTCTGTGCTGACCGAACGCAGGCAGGGTTGACTCTAAATGGGTGGCTGTGTTAAAAACTTGGCTGCAAGCAGAGCAGGAATGCAGAAAGAGTAGTGCTTCGCTTGGCCTGACTCTGACCACAGATTATTGAGTGCTTAGAAACAATCTAATGGATTCAGAGAATTTCAAAAGTTATTATTTAAGAGTAATATTGTCCCACCGTGTTGATCTTTTGGGGGAATTTTACCCTATGCTTACATATGGAGTATGTTAGATGTTCTTTTTATTGTTAGATTTATTCAGTTTTGGAAAGAAATATTGGTCCGATTTTGGGGTCTACATCAAATTTAATTTACAAAAGTGATGGTAAAGCATCACTTATTAAAGCAAAGGTTATTTAATGACTGTAAATTAACCTTAAAAAACATCAAAATAGGGGTTAAATAATGTTTCACCAGCATGGACCACGCCACACTTTGAGCTAGACTTTATTGTAGGGATGTTGAAGGAGATGGTAAGAGAACAGTGGGATGAAGGGGAAGGGAAGTAAGAGGATAAACCGTGAACAGGTAGGTAGGTTGATTGGGTGTCCTACGATGATGCCCAGAGACTCAGAGTGGGGGTACCATCTCTGTAATATTTTTGGTAGAGTGATTGGACCCCCAATAATAAAAGAGATGAGTTATTAAAACTATTATGTTTAGAAATGTGTTGAAAAAATCTGTCTGTTAAACAGAAATTGGGGAAGAAAATAAACAGGGGGTTAATAATTCAGCGGGGCTAATAATTCTGACTTCAACTGTATGTCTGCATCTGTCTGTCTGTCTGTCCAGGTCCCCCATGTGCTGCCCTACTTCTCGAGTAACATAATCAAACGTAAAAGTATATCAAACTACACAGTCGGATGCTTGATGGGTCAGACAGGAGAACTGGAGGATGAGACAGAGCTGCTTGGCAAAGCTGATGTAACTTGTGGAAAGATCAGATACTGGTTGGTGTGTAATGAAATGTTGGGCTGCTGTATTCAATTCAGTTCAATTCATCTTTATTTCTTTAGCACTTTTACAATGTAGATTGTACATAAAAGTTCTAGTAAATTGAAATTGAAACTGCGTCAGTCCAGTTTTCAGAGTTGAAGTTCAGTTTGGTTCAGTTCAGTGTGGTTTAAATTTCACTGCTGAAAGTCCAAACGCTGAAGAGCCAATCCATCGATGCGCAGCTCCACAAGTCCCAAACCAAGCAAGCCGGTGGCGAGGAACAAACTTTACCAAGTGACAACAAAAAAAAAAAAACTAGAGAGAATCCAGGTTCAGTCGGGCACGACCATTTCTCCTCTGGCCAAACTTCTTTTGCAGAGCTGTAGTCTAGGCATTGAGGCGTCCGGAGAATGCCGGAAGTGCATCGTGGAGAAGCTGCAGGTGTGAGTAAGTCACCGGCGGGTGTTCAGGCTGGCCCACAGGATCAATGCGGAGACTCGTCTGTCATTGGGGTCTTTCAGGAATCAATCTCATGCTCTCCACCTCTTCATGACCGCCACAGCATCTGCTCAGGATACGGCCTGGTCCAGGGTTATGGAGACCTCTAGAAGTACTCTATAGTTGGTATCATCTCATCACAGAACTTAGATCACATCAATGGCACTGCACAATCTCTAGAGGCCTCGGGATGAGTATCCCCAGGTGGAAATAGAGGACAAAACAGTTTACAGTTTATAGAGTTTAAATGGCATGATGTTTTTTTGCAGCAAAGTTCTTTTTCGTTCTTCAAAAGAAGAAGTTTAAAGGTGTTTACTGGGTGAAGCAAACCTATTTCTCCTGAAAGTTCACTTTGGCAAGCTGATTTAAACTCTTGAAACGAACTCCAAACAAACTGTCATCCTGATTATGTTTGAAACGACGTCACAGTAGTTTGCTTTTCCTCGATTGTGCTTTCACAAAGTTACATTTTAGGATCAGATTGTTTTATTTACATTTTCAATTAAGTCATCAAAGCTACATTGATCTGATTCAAAAACAGCAAAAAAAATACCACTCAAAAATATTTTTGCTGCTTGTTCAAACTCATTAGTCCCTTTATTCATCAGGGGTCGCCACAGCGGAATGAACCGCCAACTTATCCAGCATATGTTTTACGCAGCGAATGCCCTTCCAGCTGCAACCCATCTCTGGGAAAAACCTATACACTCTCATTCACGGCCATTTTAGCTTAGTCAATTCACCTGTACCGCATGTCTTTGGACTAAGGGAAACTGGAGCACCCGGAGGAACCCCTACGCGAACGCAGGGAGTACATGCAAACTTCACACAGAAACGCCAACTGACCCAGCCAAGGCTCGAACCAGAGACCTTCTTGCTGTGAGGCGACAGCACTACCTACTGCGCCACTGCGTCGCCCTTTTTCAAACTACTTATTTAAAATAAGCTGAATCAACACAATTCTTGAGTTTTTTAAGGGGGTCAACTCAATTGTCATATGCTAAATCTACTTAAATTTGCAGAAACAATTAAGTTGATTTAATGGTTTTGTGTTGAGACAACATGTAGAAATTGTGTGGAACATTGCATTTTTTACAGTGAATGTCAATAAATATTATTACAATTTGAAGTGAATGTTATTTAGTATTGAAATTTTAGTCCTGATTTTTAAAAATCATTCAGGACAAAAAAAATCTTTAAAAGCTAATGTGGTGCTCAAAAATATTTTTCTTATTGTTAAATAATTTGATTATAATCAAATACAGTGCATTTTGTGGAAACCATGATACTTTTTTTACATACAGAAAGTCGGAAACATTATTAAAGTAATAAATAATATTTATTTCAATCAATATTTCATGTAACAATGAAAAACTTAACCATTGTATTTCTTAAAAATTCCACTTGCAGATGACATTCACTTTCCCTCGACTTATTCTCTGCATTATCAGGGCTCGCCACAGAGGAATGTACCACCAATTACTCAGGCACATGTTTTAACGGTGGATGCACTTCCAGCTGCAACCCACACACTCTCATTCACACACTACGCCAAGTAAGTTTATCCAAGTTATACCGCATATCTTTGTTGGGGGAAACCAGAGAGAACATCAAAACTCTAGATAGAAAGGCTTCCTGGTGCAGCCGGGACTTTAACCTTCTTGCTGTGAGGCAACTGTGCTAACAACTGAACCACCTTGCCAAAACACAAGTAAATGGCCGAGTAGTAAATTCAAATGCATTCATGCAGTCCATGTCTCCTTAATCAAACACACCTGATCCAGATCATCAGCTCATTATCAGAGACTGACAGACCTGCAATGGATGTGACATCCAGTGCTGGTGGGCTTCCAGAAACGTGGCTGAGAAACACAATAGCCGATAGATGGACAGATCCAATCGTCAAACTACTGTGATGACCATTTAACGCTCATTAACATGCGCTTTAATAGTACCGGTGGAGTGAAGAAATAATTAGTCTTTTTAAATGTCATGTAATCTAGGGGAGCGCAGGGCACAAAGTAACACGGAGTAAAATGTAACACAGAGTTTTAAGGTATTTCCTCAGGGTTAACCATGGCATGCTTCCAAGGTATTCACTACAGTGTCGGCAGACGTCTTCCTGCCAATTATTGAAAAAGTTCAGCGAAATTTGAATGAGAAACACAGAAGAAACCATTTTTGCAGCATAAAAGTATTTTTTATTATAGTCAATATTTTTTTATTTAAAAAAAATCTATGAAAGTATGTACGTAAAATTGTATATTGTTGTGACTACTGTCTTCTAGGCTAAAAGATGGAACCATTTTGAAAGATGTAAAACACACACTGACTGCTGGCCAGTTTTGAGGAAAACACGACACAGTGGGGTTAGTTGTAACAGGGTGTTACAATTAAGCCACACACAGTTGGACACCAATTAAACTAAACTAACAAAATAATTAGTCAATTTTGAGTGTAATGTTGAGAACTTTTTATATAAAATGTTTTTAATAAAAAATATTTTTTTAATAGACAAAAAATATATTTTCTTGCAAAAACTACAAATAAATGCATTGTATAATCATGGATAATAATCCAAATCAATCCAAATGTGTTTATCCAATAAATAAATAAGTAAATAAACATACTGTGCTATGTAGAATAAAAAATAAAATGAGTTAAGTACTGAGGAAATACTATTTAAAGTAAACTGGATTTGAATTAATTGTGTAAAATTAACAACTAACCCTGTGTCTGTTACAACTTGCCCCGCAGGTGGGGTAAATAGTAGCATTTATACTCCTGGCATGTTTGGCAATACTGCACAGAAACCATAAGTCCGGCGATCAAACAACCAGTGCTCATTTGTAGGAGAAGCTTGTGTGTTGTTGTTAAAAAAATATGGTTTGTTTAACCCCATTACTTTGTTCATTATTTGGCCTAAACCAAAAAATTTTACTTTGTGCCCCGCTCTCCCGTATTTAATGCAGCTGGAGGCCATGTATTGCATAATTGGCGGTTCATTCCACTGTGGCGACCCCTGATAAATTAGGGACTAAGCTGAAGGAGAGTGAGTAAGCTAGTAATGCTGGCGCAGTGGCTAGCACGATCGCCTCACAGCAAGAAGGTTGCTGGTTCGAGCCCTGACTGGGTCAGTTGGCATTTCTGTGTGGAGTTTACATGTTCTCCTTATGTTCGTGTGGGTTTTCTCCAGGTGCTCCGGTTTCCCCCTCAGTCCAAAGAGATGTGGTATAGGTGAATTGAATAAACTAAATTGGCTGTAGTGTATGTGTGTGTATAGGTGTTTCCCAGTGTTGGTTTGCGGCTGGAAGGGCATACGCTGCATAAAACATATGCTGGATAAGTTGGCGGTTCATTCTGTTGGGGCGACCCCAGATTAATAAAGGGACTAAGCTGAAAGAAAAAAATGAATGAATGAGATCAAAGTATACTTATACAGAATAGTGTACAGTTTTTGTACAAACAAATGTATGGTGTTTATTTCTGCTCTAATCCTTGACCCATAGATAAAGCACAACTTGTTCTCAACCTTGAACAATCCTTTAAACTTTATTCCTTTTCCAGTTTTAAACTGGCATGCTCCACTAAACCGGTAAGAACTGCTATAAAGTAACATGTGCTCAAACCACTTTAGAGACAAAAGCTGACACAGTTTAACAGGTATATCTTATCAACAAACCCCCAGAAAATTGAAGGGTTTCAATGAGCTGCCAAAAGACAATAAAGCCCCCTTCCCCCAGTTAAAATCCCATTATGTTCAAGGAAGCCCACACTCCTTCAGCAAACCCCCTGCTGGGCCTCACTCTTTCTCTCTCTTTCTCCAAATAACTAGATAATTTGCATGCTAAGTATGGGTGGCTATTTTGTTGATAATGGTCAATGGAAGAGTGATATGCAGATTAAATGAGCAGGCAGGGGGATCTATTGTTTGAAGACTCAATCTCACATGGAGCAGGGAGGAGAGGAAGACAGGATAGAAAGAGCCCGAGAGGGATGGGGAGGAGGAGGGGAAGGGGAAAATATTCTCAATGGGAAAAAAGCCAGTGTTTCATGAGATTCCAGATTGTTGCACAAGGTTATAAAGTAGAGATTGCGGCTCCTCCGCCCAGAGAAAGGGAGATTTTCAATTGATTCAAGGCTGTTTTAATGAACGAAGGAAATGGGACTGTTTTAACGGAAGATTCCAATCATACTTGTACGGATTTAATTCAATCCACGCTCTTAAAACATCTATCACCTTAATTAAGAGTAAACAGTTTCATTATGACAGCTCACAACTGCCACAAACGCAGCCCAGCTACAGTGACACCTTCTTGGGCGCTGCGTGTAAATCCAGCCCCAGGCTTGTGAGGCCTGCATGGAGGTCGGGTGCAACAGCTGTCGCTTGCATGTGTTTGAGAAGCCATGAATAAACAGAGCGAGCCACAAAAGCTGCGAGAGCTCGAGACCACACACGCGCAGAACCCAAAACACTCTCTCACACTTCACAGTCGCCTTCCTCAGCTACACATGCTGCCAAACAAATGCTACTGCAACCTTGAAACGTTACCCAACAGGCCACATGCCTTTCTCATGTTTATCCTTTATGTGAAAGGCTAACGCAAAACCCTGACACATCGCAGTCATGATTTACTGCCTGCGTCATTTCATATAGTGTCGTATGCATTTGTTTTGCTCTGTTAACGGTCACCACAGTAACATGCATCTGATGGTAATGAATTACACATTAGATGGATCCAGACTGATCAGATGTTCATCCAAATCAACTTGTATTTACCATACAGTGTTAAAATGCAGGGTTACACACAATTCATTCATGTTGTCTCAACACAAATTGATCAAGTTAACGTAAAGTGTAAGTGAATTGAACATGAAAAAATTAAGTTGTCCCAAAATAATCTCAAGTGTTATTGTTTCAGATAGTTTCATTGTGTTGTTTCAGCACTTTTTAAATTGAACAAGCAGCAATTTTTTTGAGTTTATTTGTGTTTTAGATTATGAAAAAAAAAAATTATATATATATATATATATATATATATATATATATAATGAATTTAAAACTACAGAGGTGTGGAATGTGAATTGGTGTTTGATTAGATTTCTTTTTTATTTTATTTTATTTTTGTTTATTTATTATTATTTTTTATGATATTATAAAATTTTTGGGGTTTGATTTATTGTAAAACTTTGAATAACCTAATAAAGACATGTTATACAAAACTACACAGGGCTTTTACACGGTAAAGTTTTCAACCTAAAACTGAAAAGATTCATTTACTTACATTTAATTTGAGATGTACTGGACAGTTTAGGGCTGAAAAAGTAAATGAGCTAGTATGCAATATTTATTATGTAAATAATAATAAGCAAGCAATCACAGCAAGAAGGTCGCTGGTTCGAACCTCGGCTGGGTCAGTTGGCGTTTCTGTGTGGAGTTTGCATGTTCTCCCTGCATTCACGTGGGTTTCCTCTGGGTGCTCCGGTTTCCCCCACAGTCCAAAGACATGTGGTACAGGTGAATTGGGTAGGCTAAATTGTCCGTAGTGTATGAGTGTGAGTGAGTGTGTATGGATGTTTCCCAGAAATGCGTTGCAGCTGGAAGGGCATCCGCTGCGCAAAACATGTGCTGGATAAGTTGGCGGTTCATTCCGCTGTGGCGATTAAAAAAGGGACTAAGCAGAAAAGAAAACGAATGAATGAATATTAGGTTTTTTTCGAGGTAAAACAATGTTTGGTGACAGTACAAATGCAAATGAAGATAGTTCCAAACAAAGGTGGAGCAGAACACTTCTCAGAGCAACAGTCGAAACGCTGTTTTGTGCTTGAACTGATTTGTTTTGGTAATTTAATGATCCATTCATAAAGACAGCCAATTGTTCTGAATGAATCATTTGAATAAATGAGTGATTCAATCACTCATTAATACAGCTAATACAGGGAGTTTTCATCAATCACCACTTATCATTCTAGTTTCATATTTATCCAAAACAAGCCAAGGTACTGGCACAAAAACCCACTGAAATATCACTAATGATTGTTATTGTGTTCCATTTCACTTGTAAATTGTAAGTAGTTGAAATATTTATGTCATTTAAATAACTGCATTTTAACTACAATTGAGCCCACAAAATATCTGGCCCTCCATCAAGAAATTTTGACGAGTGCTTTTAAGGATTTTCAGACCTTTATCAGTTGCTAAGCCATTGCTACAAGACAGTTAAAATGTTGTTTGGTTGTCAGACAGCAAACAGACAGACAGACAGACAGACAGACAGACAGACAGACAGACAGACAGACAGACAGACAGACAGACAGACAGATAGATAGATAGATAGATAGATAGATAGATAGATAGATAGATAGATAGATAGATAGATAGATAGATAGATAGATAGATAGATAGATAGATAGATAGATAGAAATCCTAATAACGCACTTATTTAGACGAGTGTGGAATGTTGGACACATCAACAGGTTTAATTATGTAATGGACGGGAATGGCTTTGACTCTGATGATGACTTAATTTGTGTCTGAAACTGCCCACTTGTTCACTTATTACCTATCATTATATAACATACGGCAGTTGAGTGGACTACAGTTTCAGTCAGAATTATTAGCCCCCCTTTGAATTTTTTTTTTCTTTTTTAAATATTTCCCAAATGATGTTTAACAGAGGAAGGAGATCTTCACAGTATGTCTGATAATATTTGTTCTTCTTGAGAAAGTCTTATTTGTTTTTTATTTTGGCAGTTTTTAAGGTCAAAATTATTAGCCCCTTTAAGCTCATTTTTTTTTCCCGGTAGTCCACAGAAAAACCATCGTTATACAATAAATTGCCCAATTACCCTAACCTGCCTACCCTAACCTAATTAACCTAGCTAAGCCTTTAAATGTCACTTTAAGCTGTATAGAAATGTCTTGAAAAATATCTAGTATTCTGTACTGTCATCAACAGAAATTGGGGAAAAAAATAAACAGGGGGGCTAATAATTTTGACTTCAACTGTATATAGGGAAAACATTCACTAGCTATGTTTCCATCCAAAGATGCAAATTAAATTTTTTGCGCAAAACAGAAATATTGCATAAAAGATGTGCGAATAAATCAGTGTTTCTATCCAATGAGTCAAAGAGAACAAAATCGTCACTTCCTGGTTAACTAACGCCAAATGTCAAAAGTAAAAACGGAAGTTACTAAGGTAGGAGAAGCTGCGTGAATCTTTTCTTAATTTAATAAATACTTGCGCCTCCGAAGACAATGTCGACATGCAATGAAGGCATGAGACGCGGAGCACAGGCGCTCTTGATTCTGGACGTCATTAATAATGATAACACTGATACTGAAATGATTAAGGCGTTTTAGAATGACCAAAACAACATTTCAGATGTTAAACAGTGTGCTCAGCCTGCTGGTTTGTCCATTCCCAGACATTTTTATCATCACATGACCTCATATAACAAAATCACATGACTTTTTTTTAAACACATGCTGGAATTTGTTCAGTAAAAGTGTTTCCATTGTAGTTAATGCGCATCTTTTCTTATCGAATAAAAAGTTTATCTACTCAGTTATGCGCATATGTTTTTATGCACATTTTCAAAATTGATGCGCATCTTGCCATTTCCATCAACTGTCTTTTATGCGCATCTCCTAAATGTGCATAAAAATCAGTAGATGGAAACATAGCTAGTGTGTCACGTGATCAGCTGCTAAATTCAAATCTGCTTTCCCGAGGTGGTTTGTGCTGAGCCAGAGAAAGATGTTCAAGGTGCTTGTCATAACTGACAATATATGTATTTTCAAATAACAGACATTCAAATACACATAATAGAAAAACAAAACATATATAGGTTAGCAATAGCACACTATTAAATTTACTAGAACTACTCTATTATTCTCCCAGTTAAACAGCTACTTTCATGTAGTTTGGGAAAGGTTGAATTACCCATCGAAGATTAATTAATATGATCTTTCATGTGTGAATTCGTACAATCTCATTGGTACAATTTAGTATGATTTGTTTATCCCCCAATGACGGTTGGATTTAGGGGCGGGGTTTGGTGCCACACTTGCTTTTTAAAATCATATATTTTCGTATGACTAATTTGTCTGAAATAGTCACTAAACTGACAAAACGTAAAATAGTTATGTTTTCTCAGGAGATCAGGCTGGATCTTTGTTAAGCTCTTTAAATGACAAAATACATGTTCTGATACATATTTGAAAAACAGAATATCGAATATTTCACAATGTGAAGTTTCACGTGATATGATTGATTGCGGCTGCCGGCTGGTCTCCCATCCATAATCATTAGTAAGCCAATCGGATTAATCCAAACTCACTATAAATAGCTCGTCTAGTTTTACTCTCATATCTTCGTTTTTAGAAAAATCCCCCCATCCACCCCATCTCCCCCTTTTACTCCTTTACCAGGAGGAACTCTTGAGAACTACATGATTTCGTACCTCCTGACATGCTCATCGACCAGGCGGGAGCCCTGAGCTCTATTATCTCCGAGCTCAGGGTTCTCTCCCGGGACAGCACGCCAAACCAGCTAATATTATCAAGCAATATCTAAGTACAATATCCAAGAATAAATAATATGATATTTATTAAGCTCTTTAAATGACGAAATGCATGTTCTGACACATATTTGAGAAACAGAAATATTTAAGATATTTATCAATATTTGCAGAAATATTTTAAAAATAGAAAAAACTAAAAAAATATGTATATATTTATATAAATAATTGGGCTGCAGTGTGTTACATGATAAACTTCACGGGTCATTGTGGAAACTTTAAAGCAACATGCTCTAAATAATGGTCATATTAAAAAATTCCTGCAACGTTGTATTGATGTTGTACGCCAATGTCGTGGGGACGTTGGATTTTGTTTGGAAATGAAAATCGAGTTGACGTCAGAACCCAACGTCAGGTCGATGTCTATGTTCAATGTCCAACCTAAAATCAACCTAAAATCAACCAAATATCAACGTCTGATCATGTTACATCTTGATGTTTTGTGGAGGTTATCACAATGACATCTATCAGACGTTGGATTTTGGTCACTTTCCAACACAACCTAAATTCAAGAAAATATCACTGTACTTTGATGTCATTTTGGACGTCAAAATAATGTTGTCCTTAGACGCTGGCTAGACATTGAATTTTGGTCACCTGACGTCATGACCTAAATCTAACCTAATATTAACATCTTATGATGCTGTGTGCCTGCTGGGAACACATGGAGAATGATTTATATTATGTATATTAACATACATGTAAAAATAAACTAAGTACACTTTGGGTTTAAGGTACTCTAAGTGTTTGCTAGCCAGTTTGATTTATCGTTATAATGAACCAATAAATCTGATGTTAAGATTTCCATTAAGGCCCTGACTCTACATCTATGCATCCCTCAAGTTTTCACTATAACAAATGGTTGTAAACTGTGGAGAGTGTTTTAAAGATTTCAGGGTGTTCGACTGGAAATACTGTAGTTATTCAGGCTAAAAGTATCCTTCAGTGGGTGGAGTGGCTGATGACAGATGAATGGTTTAAATGGAATGTCCTCCAGTGTTCTCCAATCATCGTCAGGATATCGGATGAGGAGCCTGAACACTGGAGACAGACGGCAGATCCTTTTCTGTTCTTTGTGCTCAGTCCTCCAGGGATCCTGACCTGTGCTTCTGTAGGAATAAACCGGAGCTGACTCTCCTCAGATTGCACTTTCACAGGCAAATAAAAACGAACATGTGCATCGGTGCAGATTGCTTTAAAGGAGACCTATTATGCCCCTTTTTAAAAGATATGGTAAAATACATTTCTGATGTCCTTAGAGTGTGTATGTATAGAAATACCACACAAATTAATTTTTATAACTCTTTGAAACTGCCCCTTATAGGCTTTGTTACAAATTATGTTGTTTTGGTCACAAATCAGTGACCTCTAACCCCCAGGCCGTGGATCAGTTGGTACTGGGCTGCACAAGAAATCATTAATTATTTCCATTTTATTTATTATCTGAGTCTGAATGATCTTTTATTTTGAAATGTCTTTTATTTTGAAAATGACTGTATTATATAGTTATATCTCGGTCACTTGAACGCCAAAATTTAACCCATAAGCTAGCAAAATGAGTAAGAGACAGACATTTCAAAAGTTTCTTTGTTAAGAGCAAAAGGCTCATTGAAGGACCTGTGAACTGCCAAGGAATGGATCCGCAACCCATTTGTCAACAAATCGGGTGAATCCAGCATGTCTGTGCAAGAAGAGAACGCAAATGACCGTTCACATATTTTGGCTGTTTCTCAATATGTGCTCTTCAGCGGTCTTGCGTTCTCGTGTAACGTCATCATCAACCGCCAAAGTTCAGTTCCAAAACTCAAGAACGCAGGTACAGAGGACGCATGAAAGTTCCTGGATTTGTTCTTGATATCGAGGACGCACCAATGCAGACTTGGGCACAGCACTCGCTCTAGAAGTCTTAGAAAAATCTAAAGTAAGAAAAGCATTTTTGCGGCAGTGTTCAGTTTCATTATCAGTCTCAGAAAAATGCTTTGTCCGAGTGTGCTGGTCTTCAGAAGTAATTCATAACTTGGTCTTGATGGCAAATCTCTTCCTGAAGTAACAGCGACTCTATGTTTACGAGTTTGTGGGGAGTTTGAGTAGTTGCTGTCATGTGATGTGCGTTTGACAGGACGGAATGTGCCTCGGATTCATTTCATACAGATTACAAAACCAGAAAACTTGTGCTTTTAAGTGTTGGTTCATTTAAAAGTGCAGATTTCAAGCATTATTTGGATATATATTTTGTCTGTGAAGCGAGTATTCGCTAAGGTTTCAGTGCATTTGTTGACCACAAAGATTGACGTAAAAGCACACGTCTGGTCCGAGCTTCTCCTACAGAGTATCGTCAATCTATATCGATCGATGATTGGCTTCTGTACTAGTAGGAAGGTCTTCATTCACGATATTGACCGTTAAACTTTTCCCCATTTAAAACTATATGAGTGACATGTCTTGTGTATTCTAGAGTCTTTGCAGACGGCTGCTTCTCACTCAGGGCTGTCTATGCTAACAGGCGGGACTTCATGATCATCACTAATGGGCAGGACTTTCCGCAACCGATGGCATGTACAAAAGCAAATGTCAAACAAAGTGTTTATGCAGACTGTTTTTATGAAGTGTGATTATAAAAAAATAGAATTAATACAGTTTTATCATTGGAGGCTGGCTATATCCACACACTGTTGCCACACACCTGTGCTTAAACATCTTAGAAAAGTGATAGGTCCCCTTTAATTCATCTGTGAGTAATGGATCTCCAGCAATGTATTGTGCACACTTTACGAGTAGCGGTTTGTGTGACGTTCTCTGGCTAGTGTGTGTGTTTATACAGGCCTGTATTATTTGATATCTCTTAGAGCTTTACCGACATAAATAAGCACTTAATTTTAGCTTTACCTTAACGGCGGTCTCACATGACCTTGTGCTTTGACATTAATTAATATCATAAACCCATATAAAACCTTGCTGGCTCTGCAGCAACGTTAACAAGACCACATCAGAGTGAGCTAAGCTTTGGAAAATACATACTGAGAAAGACCATCTGAGCTTTCGGCTTTTCATTTCATGGCCTTGAGTCACTCCGTCAAAACTCTCTCCACCCACTGACTGCCGTGACGGAAACCAACACGCACACATTTCACAGACTTGCTGAAATCAGCTTTAAGGAGAAAGTGCAGGATGCTGAAATGTCTGTTGAGAAGTCGTAAGCTTGCTATTTTTCCAACGCAATCTCATGGCAATTCGTAATTTTTTTAATTTAGTGGCTAATTCGTATGAATTTGTACAATCTCATTTGTACAAATTAGTATGAATTGCTTAATATGCCCTAATGATGTTTGGGTTTAGGGGTGGGGTTGGGTGCCATGCCCCCTTTCGTACATTTTCATACAACTGAATTCGTATTCGAATTCGATCATGCTGTATTTTTCATAGTAGCTTTATTTACCTTTAAAGAAACAGTTAAACCTAAGATAAAAATATTCAATCTTTATGTTGTTCCACAAATATTTTTATCCATTTGAACATAAAAGGACAAAAGTAGATATTTTGAAGAATGTCGGTAACCAGAACGTTGACAGCAGCTAATGACATCCGTAGTTGGAAAAATGCTATAAACGTCAATGGTTATTGTACAGTTTTCGATTAACAATAACAAAATGTGACCAATATGCTGTGTTTAACAGAAAAAAAACTCATATGTTTGGTTTTATGCAGTTTCTAATGTTGAGCAGCTTTTTTCGCCTTTTTTCCCTTTAAAACCATTATTTAACATCTACATTCTTCATATGTCAACCATTGATATCAAGTAGCAAACTGACATAAACATTCATAAAAGAAATGAGATGTCCTTGCAGTTTGAGGAATTATGGTCAAAGGTTGTAGATAACTGATATTAAAGTCGGCATGAAACAGAAGTTAAGATTGACCTTCTTACCCATATCATGATGTACTTCCAATTGAAACGTCCTGAAATTAGACCAAAATGTAGGACAGTGCATGATTTCAACCCAGGCTCATTCTGAAAATGTACCGCTATATACATTTCTGTTTAGAGAGCGCCAAATACGTCCAAATACGTCCAAATACGTTTTTATTTTCGCGAATCCATCAGAGGCCACTGTGTACGCTTTTTGAGATCTCAAATTTCTTTCGCGAGTTCCATTCGTGCCTGTTGTTCTCATGCAAATGCACCAGAGGCCGCTGTCGACTGACCGACTGACCAATTGACTGACCCGCCCACCCACTTTCTTAAACCCATCTAATACTGTTTTCAAAAGCATTTCAGAAAATGAAAAGCCCTCGCCTGATTTTTACCACGTTCTCAGATTTTACCGCATTCTCACCCAGTTATTTACTTGTTTATTTTATTTTTTTGGCTTCTGTTTTTGTCTTACCTGCTTTCTGGAACCGTTCTTTGCCAGACTCGAACCCCGTCGTTGTGGTCAACTCTTCTCTGCATCTCTAGGTAAGCGATCAGCTGGTAAGCGCGGAAAGGAACGGCGTCATACCGCCCCAAAGCTTTTGTTTTAAAAACAAAATGCAGCCATATGTACTTCTGGCTAAATAATTCGCGATCTCCAGACATGTATATAGGGCTACATTTTCAGCAGTGTTGGGAGTAATGTGTTACAAAAGTAATGTATTACAGTAATGTATTACATTTTCCTGTAACGCAGTAGTGTAAGGCATTACTTATACATTTTCAGTAATATTTTACTCGGTACATGTTCAGTAACGCGTGCGTTACAACAAACTTTTCGCCCGCAAGACATTACCAAATAAAAAATACCGCAAGTAAGTTCTATTTTCTGTTCGTGGTTAGTGAATATATGCGCGTGTTGTCATTAATATCCCTCTGGCTATTGGAACTTTTTTACTTTGAACGTGGAATGATTTCAACCTCTGAGCTCGAGGTCCGAGGCTATTGGCTCAGCCCGGTTCACAGTAAGGTCAAGCCCTGACGTGCAGCGGAAGAGCGGCAAAATAGATGAACAGAAGACAGTACATTCGCGAGATGGACGTATGTGCATATGCCGTTATTTCACTGACAACAGTCGTAAGCGCAGTTTTACAAGAGCGCATTCATGTAATTCTCTGTTCGTGGACAACTCGACCGCAATTTTTTTTTCGCAGTCGCATGCACTCAAAACACGGCTGCTCACGTGCGAGTGATCTGCTCTGGCTCCGTCAGATGATGCAGACTCACATTTTGTGCCTCATGTTTCCTCTTCTTTTCGTGCTTTTGCTCTCCAGAGATCCTCCTGTTCAATTGGTTATCCCAAGAATGTTGATATGGTTTATATATTGCTACAGTATTTATTAGCAATACACGAAACACTAAAAGGTTATGATAAATTCTATAATAAATACTTGTGTTTTTGAGTGTTAGATATACTGCCTATGTTTTAGGCTAGTATTATTTACAATTTGTTAATGAATGCTTCAGCATACTGTAGTATTAAGAATAGTGAACTGATAAAATGAAATACAAAGTGTAGTTTTACTACAGTAAAGTGTGGTGAATTGTAGTATAGTACACCCTATATTGTAAAAAAAAAACTACAGCACTGGGTAATTTGTTTATATTACGCTTGTGTTACCATAGCAACTAGTATTAGCACAACTGATTAATTGAAGTACTTTACTGTAGAACTGTTCAAAACACTACATGACAGGGAAAATGTCCTCCACAATCTCATCAGCAATGTGGAAGACAACAGAGACGTGTTCAATTTATTTTAGTTGCCATGATAAAATGGGATTGACAGTGAGATTTATTTGAGGAGTGAATAGTTCAGTAGGCTATAATACCTCATCAAGTTTTCCCCTATTTTTATCGGTTACATTTCTGCTTGCATTCGTTATATTTTGTTTAAATGTTGTTTTATTTGATTAGTATGGTGCACCTTTTGGATGTTTAATAAATGTTTTTTAAAAATGTATTCTTTGCATTCAACTTCTTTTCTCTGTGTCTTAAGTGTTTGAAATTGGAAATATTTCATCATATAACAAACAACAAAAAAGGTTATGGTGGATTAGATTAAAAAAATTATATGTAAGTCTATTTTAGTATTTTGGTTATTGTTAATAAATAGTGTACAAATATAAATTATATCAAAAAGCATGAAAGGAAGAGGGAACACAAGACACAAATTGTGAGTCTGCATATAATCTCACTGAGCGAGTAGTGTACTGTGAGCGCACAAGAAATTTTGTGCGTGAGCAGTGCATATTTGAGAGAGCATGAGAAAATTTGTACGCGAGCAGCGTATATTTGAGAGCTCACAAGCAGTTTTGTCCACAAAGGAAATCGGTGCACGAGCATTATATTGAGAAAGCTATGTTCATCATGCTCACTTTGTGCATGACAGTTTTGTGTTGTGAACCTGAATTTAAAGTGAATAGAATAATGGCAAGATTAAGAAAAAAATGCATCTCGTCATGGCATTGGAGTTTACATATAGGCCTGTTGTGTCTAATATGAAAATAGCCAAGCTATTCACAGATATTGCCAGATAATCACTTTACCTTTACCATACTTTCAACAGACTTTGATCATTTGTGATTCTGGCTCTTATCCTTTCTTGCATTGTCTTGAGCCTTCACGTTGCCAAATATATACTATATTGTTAGTAGCCTGGATAGGTCATCGTCATTCTGCTACATCATATCGCTTTCTACTGGATGTAAAATGCTCTGCAGTACATTTAGTCATTTTAGAATGTTAAGTTCTAATTCTGTAGTTATTTTGGTGAAAGTAACTAAAAAGTAATATAAGAGTAATGTAACATATTACAATTTTGAGACAGTAATATTGTAAGGTAAGGGATTACTTTTAAATCACAGTAATAAGTAATCTGTAATGTATTACAGTTTGGAAGAAACTTGCACAACACTGATTTTCAGTATGTATGTCGCATGATTTTGTCATTTGGGAACCAGCTAGATCATTGGAAGAGATCATTAGTGTAGTTAACAAAATGGAGGAAAATTGAAAAATGGACAAAAGCAGGGCAAAAACAAGACCTGCACTTACAGTCCCACCCTCAAGGACCCATAGCCCCGCCCTAAATATATTCCATGTGACCAGAAGTGAAGAAAAGTCATTTCGAGGTGGAGGGAAGATAATGGTGCTTGATTAAACCCATCGACTTCTAAAATAGGAAAACAAATTACTATAGAAAAGTCAATAGTCCCCAGCAATTCATTATTTTTTGTGTTCAATACAAGAAAAAAAACTTATAGAAAGTGAAGGTTGAGTAAACGATAACAGAATTTTTTGTTTTTTGGATGAACTTCCCTTTAAGGAAAAATGTGTGCACAAAGATTCACGCTATTATTGTCAAATTTGATGTACAAAAAAATCATATAAAAAAAGTCATATAGGTCATAAAGTCATATAAGCAATCAAAGTCCAAAATTCCAAAATTCAACAATCTACTGAGTAGATACTTATTTTATTAAGTATTTTCTTTTGAAAATAAAAAATTATAAATAGTATAAAACAGTATAATACAAAACTGTCATTATCATGTGACCTACTAGACTTAGTTTACAAATCCTGTCCTGGAGCTTCATGGGATAGTAAAACTCCACTTTTGTTGTTATATTTAGTCTGTTATACAACAGCAACCTGAATTCAACATTAAATAAGTTTAAATGAACGTTATAAAACATAAGATAAATGCATTAGGGGATAGTTCACCCCAAAGAAAATTATTTACTCACTACTAACCTTCAAGTGGTTTCATACCTTTATGAGTTTCCTTTAACTGTAGCAGACAAAAGAAGATAGTTACTGTCCTGTCAATATAATTATTGTCATTAATATTATTTCTATTACTTAGAAATAATATATTGCAATATAATGTTATTTGCAATCAGCACACAAAATGTTACAGAAAATACGTCTTCAGTAAATTCAACCCGTATGTTTACTAGCCTCATTATTCTCTATAAATGGATTGTGTATGGGTAAAGTTCGTGTGAAAGAGAGCGTCCTCTCACGGCTGAAAGAGGAACTACACGAATGCGGCTTTGGATTTTTTTTTAAGCCAGATGGAAAATACGAGATGTAAGAGGACTGGAGGAAGGATAAAATAAAGATGTGATCTTCCTGTCTGTGTGTGGTTGTATGCCCTTTAGGTTAAATGAAATACTATCTTTTGAGAGCGTGTTGGAACATTGTGTTGCCCGTTCATTGGCTTCATAACAGGAAGTTATTCGCCCTTTTACTGTCTTAATAAAAGCTGAAGAAGTTGCACAACTTACCCGATCCAGTCCGACGACTACGCAACTGCTTATCTGTCCCTACTTTTTTTTAACCACAGTATTATCTTGTTTTTCTCTGTAGTCAGTCCATCTGGAGTGTGTTAACGGACGGTTTGGCTGAAGGAACTCCATTCATCATAGATGTAAGATTCAGTCATACAACAAAACAAACTGCGGTCTGCCATTGTAAAGGTTATTCAGCTGATACCATGTTGTCTAAACAGGACAAAACAAGTTGCTAAGTTGATCTTTCTAGATAAATGTTTGGTTGAGACTTTAGGTTGACTGAGAGGAATCGGCTGTCTAAGATGAGGTAAATTCTTGAGCCAAAGATCAAACTAGTAACAGATCAATGTACACAGTCAAAATATAGCAAGATTGTAGTGATTAAATGTAAAATGTCATAATTTGTGATGTAATTATGGCTAACAGTTGGTTACTTCACTCAAAAATGAAACTTCTGTCATCATCTAACCCAAATTTGTTGTAGTTTCTTGAAAAAAAGATACCCTACTGAAGATTAATGTAAAGAAAGCAGCCATGACTTTCAGTATTTTCCTCCTGGCTGTTTTCGTCCCAACATTCTTTTGTTTTCAACAGAAGAAAGACATTTATAAAAGATGTTTCTTGGATATTTTAATAAAATAGAACAATAGTAATGTATAACCTCATGGTTTACAACCAGTTGAACTCAGTACATTTTTATTTATTTTTTTCATATTTTTCATAGTTTTTAGAACCAGTTGATATCACAATGAGACAAACAAATTCTATAAATATTCATTTTTTAAAGTATATTCATTTACTTAAAAATCAAATCTATAGGGTAGAGCGGGGACGAAAGTATTTTTAGCAGAAATAGGTACGAAAGTAACAGGTACGAAAGTAACACATGGGTGGGTCAAAATTAACACAACAATATTTGCTAGGTTTACTGGCTTAATCTTGTTTATTTTAACTATATCTGACTATGATCTTGTTATTTTCACTGCAAACATATTTAGTCCTTTATTTCTGCAAAATAAAATAAAATTTACGCAATTTTTATTTTAAATGTCACTTTCATCAAAGGTTTTAAAAGTACTCCAACAATGCAAAATGTTAAAAGTTTCTATAATTTTTGAATATTTTTTTAAGTTATGATTGGCACTATGCATTAATCTTATAAAATATATGTCAAAACACTGAAAACTAATAAGGTATGAAATAATAATAAACTAAATAAGCTAAATACAAGGTTTGGCTATTAGCAGTGGGACATGAATAACAGTGTTACATTTGTCCCCACAGGAACGCTTGCCATTTAAACCTGATTTACTTTTAAACTGAAAAACTCGGAGATTGCAAATTTAAGGATATGTTATTGCACTAAATATCCTGTTGCTTGATCATTACTGTGATGCATGAAAAGAAAATCAACTTGTAATAAGGAAAAAAGAACCATAATTTGTACAATTACAATAAGAAATTTGGAGCTAACTGCAGGACACGGTCCGGAAAGCACATGATATTTGGCAGCTCCATCAAGGGTTGCATGCTGAATGTGCTGTTAGAGCCTGGAAATCAAATGTTGTCAGGGTTTCGAGAAAATCGATCCCGTTACTTTCGTCCCCGCTCTCCCCTACATTTTTATTGACATTTTAATTTATTAACTTTTAGTTTTCAAAACTAGTTAAAAATCATAATAAAAAAAATTTCCCCTAACCAACCGACAATTATATAGATTATGTGCTTAATTGTATTGCTTAGTTTTTCCAAATCAGAATGAAAAAAAAGAAAATTTGTATTTATATTTTATTTTAATTATTTTCTGATATGTCTTTTTTTTTATGAGCAACCGATAAAATGAACTATTAAGTGCTTTAGGTGCTGGGAAAATTTGTTACAAATTATAGTCCATTATTGATTAAAATTAGGGATGTCCAGATTCGATCACTTGATCGTAAATCGGGCCCGATCATGCAGTTTCAGACTCGATCGGAATCGGATGCTACCTCCCGATCACGACTCAAATATATATGTATATTCCATATTCTCATTATTTTTTAACACCTCTATAGTTATGCGGTGGCACAGAGTTAGACCTCTTTCTTGACTTCGCACAGAAACAGCAACGCGTGCGGCATGACATCACTTTGCTGCAGAGATGCTATCGGTTAAATGCTGGCAAAGTAGAACACAGAAGCAGCTTAAAGTGGAGAGCGCGAGTATGTCTGCGGTCTGGAGGTGTTATAAAGTTGATGACGACAACATTGCCATAGCAAACTGTGAGATATGTAAACTTGGGATTGCCTGCTGGGTATTTTAAGTTGAGGTGCTATTTGTTTTTATATTAGATTTTTATATATTTACTGTCGCACTAAAGTCCAAAAGTGAAGAATTTATGCTATTATTACTTGATTGTTCAAGCTACCTCACAGAAGTGTTTGTTAACAGAGTTGTTGAATGCTAAAATAAGGTGAATTAAATAAAAAAATAAGAAACATCCAGGTTCTGTTTCCTCGTTCTTTTTTATTGTTTTTTTTAATGTATTATAGAAGTATCAGATTGGGTGTCGGTAGATATTCAAAATCAAATGAATCGGACTTAAGGGCAAAAAAACCTGATCGGGACATCCCTAATTAAAATAACCTAAAAATAAGGAACAATATTAACGGAAAAATATAAAGGAAAATTGCAACCCAGGCTCATTCTGAAAACGGTCATCTATATACGTCCGAGGAGGTACGTTTTTTTGCGGTTTTTGTTTTCGCGACTCCACCAGAGGCCACTGTGTACGATTTTTCAGATCTCAAATTTCTCTCACGAGTGCCATTCGCGTCTGCCATTCTCACGTAAATCCACCAGAGGCCGTTGTCGACTGACTGAATGACTGACTGACTCAGCGATCGACTGACCCACCCTCCTCCTTCTCTGAATCCAATGTTTTCAAAAGCACCGATTGACCCGCCCACCCACTTCCCTAAACCAACCAACAGTTTTAAAAAGCAATCCAGAAAAAAAAAGCCATTGCCTGATTTTTACCACGTTTTCAGATTTTACCACAGTCTCACCCAGTTATTTACTTGTTTATTGTATTTTTTGGCTTCTGATTTAGTCTTACCCGCTTTCTGGAAACATTCTTCACCAGTCTTAAACCTCGTCGTCGTTGTCAACTCTTCTCTGCTTCTCAAGTCCACCGATGTACATGTCGAGCTACTGGACAAACTAGTAACAGCGGGAAAGCTGTTCATATAGAGGTAAGCGGTCAGCTGGTAAGCTCAAAAAGGAACAGCATCATACCGCCCCTTAGTGTTCGCTTTTAAAGACGAAATGCAGCCATACGTACTTCTGGCTACATAATTTGCGATCTCCAGAAATGTATATAGGGTTACGTTTTCAGAATGAGCCTGTGTTGCAACATAGGTTACTCATTTTTGCTAATGTATTCTGACTACTTTTGGATTACATTCGGATTACTTTTTATCTGACCTCTTTTAAATATAGATCATATTCATATAACAAGCAAACAAGAATGAGAAGAATCTGTTGAGAAATCTGTTGAGAAAGAATGAGAAGAATCTGTTGAGAAAGATGTTGAGAATCTGATTACGTAATTCAGATTACATTACTAACCAGCACTATCTAACATGCTTTCTGGGTTTTAAAGGAAAAGACTAACCCAATTAATCCCAAACAAGCATTTACCGGTGCCAATCTTACAATATTTATTCACAGGTGAAGACACAGCTCTATTGTATACGACTTCATGAATACATACACAGATTTATCAGTATTGCATATTATGTTGAAATGTGTGAATATACTCAGGCACATCCATTTATGACATCAGCGCTGATTGACATTGAGTTTCTATTATCTGAAACGTGTAGTATTGCTGTACCTCCTCACTTAAAACATTAACTGACAAGCAGCAAGTCTGAATCTCTGCATTATACATAGTAATTACACATTATGTCAATTTGTAAAGTTACTTTTCGATTCGTTATGAACGTACAAACACATTTCTGTCTAAAAACACCTCTGGAACATGTTTTGATGCAGTGGGCCATCAGAGTACTGGAGAAATATGAGTATGAGTTGTACAAAAACAGGTTATTTCAGGTGAGACTCTCTTCAGGTGTTTTTTTTATGAATCCATACAAGTAATTTTTGTTTTTCACAATAGAGCTTTGAAATATTAGTAGGCATATTTTTCCCAAACATATTTTCATATCATATAACACCTCTCTCACACGTTCAATCTCTTCTGTGCAATATATACAAAAATCTGATGTGATATAAAATTAATAACAAGTGCATTTAACTTAAATTTATTCAAGTGTGTTGGAAAGCAGACATATCTGATCCTCTCTTACTGATTTTACCATCCCAAAACAGTATCTGGAATACAGGATTATGTTTCATGATGATAAACTGGCTTTGATTTGGATCGTCATGATCTACCGTAAACTCTCTCTGTAGTTCTAAATGTAAAAACATAAATCCTATGAACCTGTATCTGATGTTCTATTGAAAATATGTTCGGTAAGCTGATTCTGAATAAACGACATAGAAACGTCACTGTCATGCAACATTATAGCTATGTTTCCATCCAAAGATGCGAATTAGATTTAGCAAAACCGGAAGATTTAATAAAAAATTTGCGAATATCCATCCAATAAGAACAAAATGGCCAAATATCAAAAATAAAAATGGAATTTGCTGCAGTAGATGAAGCCACTGTGGGCCTTTGTTCTTACAGTTGAAGTCAGAATTATCTGCCCCCCTTTGATTTTTTATTTTTATTTATTTATTTTTAAATATTTCGCAAATGATGTTTAACAGAGCAAGGAAATTTTCACAGTATGTCTGATAATATTTTTTCACATGGAAAACGGTGATCATTACAGCCAATCACAGTCAAATCTGTGGAGCAAGTGAACACATTGGCCAATCAGCATTATTCATGAGTCCACTCATCAGCGCTCCAAATGCTGCTTTTTCTAAACTTCACTACACTCTCAGAAATAAAGGTACGTGAGCTGTCACTGGGGTGGTACCTTTTCAAAAGGTACACGTTTGTACCTGAAGGGTCCATATTGGTACCTCAAAAGTATATAATAGTATCTAAAAATTTTAAGAGGCACATTTTTGTACTTTTTAGTTACTAATATGTACCCTTGAGGTATTAATATGGACCTTTTAGGTACAAAATTAAACCTTTCAAAAAGGTACCACCCCAGTGACAGCTCGCATACCTTTATTTCTGAGAGCGCAGTGAAGTTTAGAAAAAGCAGCATTTGGAGCGCTGATGAGTGGACTCATGAACAATGCTGATTGGCCGTTGTGTTCACTTGCTCCACAGATATGACTGTGATTGGTTGTAATGATCACAGTTTTACAGGAGTGCTTACATGGACACTGGAGAGTTTAAAGGCTGCATCTACATTATTGGCTATATTCGGTCCCTTTATGTGTGTGCCTAAATTTAAAAATCATTAGTAGTAATTTAAAAATAACTTGTAGACGTTGGTACTTCTGACACAGCCAGCACTGCAACCCTTCGTTAAAGCCTAACAGTCTCATGGCTTGACTATTAATTCAAAAGCAGCTCTCATACACTGTATGTTCCACACAATTCCTTCATGTTGTCCCAATACAAATGGATTAAATTAACTTAATTGTTTTTAAGAATTTAAATGAATTGAAGATAAAAAAATTAAGTTGGGTTGGGTTGATTTAGCTCATTTTAAATAAGTAGTTTGATCAAGCAGCAAAATAATTTTTTTAAGTGTAGAATAAGAAAACTGAATAATAATTAGATATCGGCATATTATTATACTCGCAGTCCTATGCTACATCCCCACAAGTATCACGGATCATATAGATTTTTAACCCAGAATATGAAAATAGGGGGGAAAAGCTCAAAATTCTCAAACTATTATCTATAGTTGAAGCTAACAGATGCTAGCGTTGACGTTAGCACCAACACAGACAAATCTGTTAAAATGCCTGAAAATTGAGTCCAGGGTTTTATGAGCTTTAAAACAGATGGATGGAAACATAGCTATTGTCACGTTTACTCATGCTGGTGTGTTTTTTGGTTTTAACAAGCACACCAACTATTTACAGAAGAGAGTCTTTCACCAGCATTTGGCCAGTGGAGCAAGAGGCGTCTTCGTTCGTCTACTGGGGCTGAAGATATCCCTCGCTTCCGACTCCAACCTCACGCCCGGCACCTTAAAGATGGACACAGCTGACAGAGAAAGAGAGCAGGTCAGAGAAACGACAGCACATACAAAGAGACAGCAGGAAACCGACGTTTCTAAGATTGCATAATCTCTTTTCATCTCGAGTCGGTGTTGAAAAAGGTTGCCAGCTTTGACAGTAACTAAGAAGGATTTGGCTTTGATCTGGCCTGTAACGGGACCGGATTAACCTTTGAAGCTGGAATGGCGTGCATTCCGCTTGTATAGTGAAATTCTCCGGCACTTACTGTCCCTTAGATGCATTAACGGAGGTGGAAGAGTGTTGAAATATGGGTGCAGCAATGCATCCTGGGCTGAAATCCTGTCCTTTGGATTCATCATCAGCATCTGCTGGGCCAGATCCTCCGTCTTATAAGGTAACTGAGAGAGCCTGAGCCAGTGTACACACACACACACACACACACACACACAGAGCGAGAGAGAGCTATGGGTCAGACATCCATTAGTGTGGGGGTGGCTGAAGACTTCTATACAAAAACCCTTCTGTTCCCCCTTGGAGCCAAGACACACACACATACGCGCACGAGCATACACGCATGAACTGGTCTTACCTTTTCCAGACATCTCGGAATTGCTGGGGCTTGCAGGGCAGGAACCACTCTATAGGAACACAAAGACACCTTTTTTAAAGCTTAACAGACCACCAAATCATCCAGCTCTGATCGGGTGTCTTCTCTCAGCACGTTAAGACAATCTTCATTGCTTACACTTCTTTGCGTTGTTCCGAACCTGCATGACTTCCAAAAAAGAGATGTTTGGCAGAATGTTCAAGCTGCTCTTTTTCATGCAGTGAAAGGGAGTGGTGACTGGGGCTACAGCAAGCTCCAACAGTCATCATTATTAAAGGAGTAGTTCACTTCCAGAATGGTTGGTCCCCCCCCCCCCCCCCCCGCCCCCCCATAGCAAACCACTGAAGGGCCTTATAAAAGTAAAAATGGTTCTTGCTATAAAGAACTGCTTTTCTGAGTGTCCTTCTGTCAGTGTCAGGCCACCCGGTCATTCCTGGCTGAAACCTGAGACCACACTCAGGCTTTAGCACACCTGCATATACCTGAGAGACCACAGCCGGTTCAGCCAGCTTCTCTACAGCACACTGTATATACACATACATCTAGAGCCGGCCGGCTTCAGTAAACCCACACTCATATGGTAGAAAATAAATAAATAAATAAATAAAAACTCTGGCTAAAATATGCTATATATATATTATACAACTGTGAGGCACAATAAAATATATTTTTGAACTCAAATGTTTTTCAGAGTCAAGAAAATACCTTACAGAGGTAGATAGAGATTCAAATTCATTCATTCATTTTCCTTCGGCTTAATGCTGATTTATACCAAAGCCCCTTTAAGACAGGTCATTTATTTCACTCGCCGGCCATCTTTGAAACGCCTCTCGGGCAGTATGCTGTATTCTGTTTGAATAGGAAAACATCAAATACTCAGAAACTGCTGGCCAAGCTTGAAGAGATTGAATTCCATATTAGGAATCACCAATAAAATTAAACAACAACTCTTCTCTTTAGTTTCATTTCTTAATGTCTGAATCACACAAAATCTGCATAAACTCACGTCTGGTCCAAGCCCCTCCCCTGGAGTATCGTCAGACTGTAGCGATCGATGATTGCCTCCTGTACTAGTAGGCGGGCTTTATTCGCAATATATCGATCGATGATTGGCTCCTGTACTAGAAGGAGGGGCTTCATTTGCCATATTGACCTTTACATTTTGTCACGAGTGACACGTCTTGTGTATTCTAGAGTCTTTGTTTATACATCTGTGTCGAGTGATTGGCATGACCCACAGCGCCTGCCTTGCACATAGCTGTGCATTTATACTTCTGCGTGCTGTCTGTGTTACTCTGCAATAACACTTCTGAAACACTTTTCAGTGTTTTTATGTTCCTGTGTGTCGAGTTTCTTCGCTGGTGTTTTGTTTTTTCTGAACGCTACCTTAATGTACAAGTAGCTAAAACTCGCTCATTTTGAGGCAGGAACTGGCGGATGTGCAACAACTTTAATCATAAGGTAAACACAAAACAAAACTTTACATCTGAAGCTCCTTCAGGGGACTCGACACTTGTAAACACTCACTCTATCTTGCAGCTCTCAGAACTGCCCACGCTCGTCAGCGCTACCAAGCCAATCAATCACAGAGCTTCCACTACACATTGTTGCACGTGTAGTTACATTTTTTGAGAGGTGCAAGTCAGCGTCGGTGTCAGCCATAGCGAGGGCTATGCGACCACGCGAAGGCTGCGCCGATGCATACGTGTGCGCTTGACACAGAGGTATAAATCATGATTATTTATCAGGATTCGCCACAGTGGAATGAACCACCAACTTATCCAGCATATGTTTTAAGGCTGATTTATACTTCTGCGTCAAATGCACACGTATGCTTCGACGCTGATGCGCACATCTCAAAAAATTTACACGTCCACATAGAAGCATTTGTTTTGTGTTTACCTTATGATTAAAGTTGTTGCATGTCCACCGGTTCCCGCCTCTCAATGAGCAAGATTTAGCTACTTGTAGCGCTCAGAAAAAACTAAACACCCACAAAGAAACTCGACACGGAGGAACGTAAAAACATACTGCCAGCTATCATTTCGGAAGTGTTATTGCAGAGCAACACAAACAGCGCACAGCTGACGCCAACGCTGATGCGCAAGGCTGACGTGTTAACCTTATGATTAAAGTTGTTGCACGTCCGCCGGTTCCCGCCTATGAATGAGCGAGTTTTAGCTACTTGTACATTAAGGTAGCGTTCAGAAAAAACAAAACACCAGCAAAGAATCTCAACACACAGGAACATAAAAACCTACCGCCACCTAGCGTTTCAAAAGTGTTATTGCAGAGCAACACAAACAGCACGCAGAAGTATAAATGCACAGCTACACGCAAGGCATGCACCATGGGTCACGCCGATTACTTGAAGCAGAAGTATAAATCAGCTTTTATGCAGTGGATGCCCTTTCAGCTGCAACCCAGTCCTGGGAAACACCCATACACTCTCACATTCACACTCATGCACTACGGCTAGTTTAGTTTATTCAATTTACCTATAGCGCATGTCTTTGGACCTGTGGGAGAAACCGGAGCAACCGGAGGAAACCCATGGGAACAAGAAAAGAGCATGCAAACTCCACACAGAAATGCCAACTGAACAAGCTGGGACTCGAACCAGCAACCTTCTTGACGTGAGTCGACAGTGCCAACCCCTGAACCACTGAAAATGCATATTATATATTCATTCATTCATTTTTAGTCCCTTTATTAATCAGGCGTTGCCACAGCAGAATGAACTGCCAACTTATACAGCATATGTTTCATGCAGCGGATGCCCTTCCAGATGCATCCCATCACTGGGAACCATATTATGTATATACATATATATATATATATATATATATATATATATATATATATATATATATATATATATATATACACATACACATTAAATATATTATAATGTGTTTTATATATACATTATAGATTACATTATACACACACACACATACACAAAACAGACACCCCATATGGCCTGCCAGCGGTTTCCCTACCCAACACACACACACACAGCATCTCCATCAGTGGCCACACACTCCAAATGAGGCAAACTTCCCAAAACCGCCTCACTTTGCTCATTTGTGCACCTGTGTAATGAGTTTACACTGTATTTCCAGCACTGCGATGGAAAGACACGGACCCCCGTCCTCCAGGAGTGTGTGAAGGTGTGTGTTTGTGTCTGACTCAAAGGTGTCAAGTCATCTCGTGGCCAACACAACCGCGAACAGAACACCTAAACACACACAGAAAGATTTCGACTGGAAACACAGCTTCAGCACAACTCTGTGAATTTGCTCTAGCGTGTTTCTGTTTTGTATGACTGCATGTTATTGAAACGACAGGCCCTTGGCAGCAAGCTTACACCCACATAGAGCCAAACACACACATACACACACACACAAATACAGTGCCCTCCACTAATATTGGCCCGCAAATAAGCCCATTGCGGCTGTTAAAAATGTCTTAATTCTTTCATTTTTAGATGTTTTGCTCATAATATTAACAAAGATCTCTGCTTTCATTGAGAACAAACAATTACAAAGACAACACAGTTTTGTCAAATTCATTCATTAATTCATTCATTTAGTCCTTTATTTATCAGGGGTCGCCTCAAAGCAAGAAGGTTGCTGGTTCACGTCCCTGGGCCAGTTGGCATGTCCCTGTGGAGTTTGCATGTTCTCCCCGTGTTCGCATGGGTTTCCTCCAGGTGCTCCAGTTTACCCCACAGTCCAAAGACATGCGCTATAGGTGAATTGAATAAACTAAATTGGCTGTAGTGTGAATGTGAGAGTTTATGGGTGTTTCCCAGTACTGGGTTGTGGCTGGAAGGGCATCCGCTGCATAAAACATGCACTGTAAAAAATCCACCTTAAAAAAGGTGAAATTCCTTGTTTGTTTGTTTTTTTTGTTGGTTTTGCAAAAATGTCAGCAAAAAAGTAAAAATGTCTGCATGACTACATTTAAGACATTTAATTAACCTTCTTAGATTAGTTTTGTGAGCAAAACATTGCAAGTTCACCCAAAAAAGCTTCTGCTAACTTGTTACTTTAAGTTGAGTTAATCTCAGACCTCCTCACCTGAAAAAATAAAGGTTGCAGTATTTCTAACCCTAACAACAATGGCAGTAATAGTACAATTATTAGGACAATAGTAACACCAATAATAACATTAATGTCATTATTATTAACAACAACAACAACAAAATACTACTGCAGTAATGCTAAAGTAATCTGAAATGATTATTTATTTGTCATTTATCTCACAGCTGCAGAATGAATTTTTATGTGAATTTCCATAGCACATTTACCCAGTTCGCTCTTTAAAAGAAACTCTTAGCGCATGTGGAGTGTTTACTTGTATTTAACTGACATGTATATATGTATACGGATGTTTTTTCCTAACAGAAATGAAAATGAAAATTCAAATGCTTAAATAGATCAAATAATAAATCGAACTTTCAAAACAGCTACCTAAATGATAAATCAAACGCTCAAACGATCGAATAATAAATCAAAATGCATTATCAAAAGAGAAATCAAATGTATTTGATGTTTAATTTTTATGAACAACTCAGTAAAATCCATTAATAATTAAATGAGAAATCAAATGCTCAAACTATAAAGCTGCAATCACACTAGCCTTTTCTCCCCATAGACCTCGATTCGTACACATGCCAATGCGTCAGACCGAAAACGCAAGCTCGTGTGACAAGTTTCGCAGTTCGCTGCTTTGGAAAGTTCAAGCTTAGTGAACTGTGACCTGCGAAATCGCATCACGTGATTGCGTGAGACAAATCAAAGATCAAAACATGACCTCTCTGGACAGAAATTTAAAACATGGACCAAACGCTCGCTTTTTTAAAAAGTCTAATCATCTTGTTTAATCCTGCCCCTTTTCGCAGTGCTGTACGACAGAATTTCACACGCACAAACATTAATGTGACTGCAGCATAATTCAGATGGAGGAATCAGTTTCTGATTACACACACGCACAGCTGGAAGCTCATGATGGACTGATTACTAGGACTATAAAGACATCTTACTCACACAGACTCTTTGCTGAGTCTTGTTTTTCCCTGTGAAGCAATACAAAGTTTGTCCTGCCATGTTTTGATCCTTGTGTTGTTTACCGTTATTGTTGTTTTGCCTCCTGTCCTGTTTCTAATTTTATGTTTTGTTAACATTTGTCTCTGTTTTAGTTTTTTTTTTTCAATTGAACTATGTTTGTTTGTTCTAGTAATGTATTATTTCTTAGTACCAATTTCCAAATGAGTTTTTTGTTCACTCAACTTCAGATATTTTAGGTCAGTCCAGCTAATGTTTTCAAAAGTTGAGTACATGAGAAGGGCGTCACGGTGGCACAGTTGGTAGCACGATCGTCTCACAGCAAGAAGGTCGCTGGTTCGAGCCCCGGCTGCGTCAGTTGGCATTTCTGTGTGGAATTTGTATGTTCTACCTGTGTTCGCGTGGGTTTCTTCCGGGTGCCCCGGTTTCCAAGGCCTTGCAGTTCAGGTGAATTGAATAAGCTAAAATGGCCATAGTGTATGTGTGTGAATGCAAGAGTGTATGGGTGTTTCCCAATGTTGGGTTGCAGCTGGAAGGGCATCGCTGTGTAAAACATATGCTGAATAAGTTGGCGGTTCATTCCGCTGTGGCAACCCCTGATTAATAAATGGACTAAGTCGAAAAGAAAACGAATGAATGAATGAGGACATGAGAAAAAAACAAAAGGAAATAAGGATTATGTTTTTTGTTCACTCAACTTCAGGCATTCCAGTTCTGCAGACAAAAAATGTTCAGTTGGCACAACTTAAAAAGTTTTGTTACAGAGTAGTTCATCTCTCCAGAAAACTAATAAATAATCTTGTTAACCCAACTAAATGTTTTTGTATTACTGACAAATAATTTTAGGTCCGTGCACTGAGTTGAGTGAACAAGAAAAAGTGAAAGGAAAGGATTATGGAAATTTTTAAAAAAATTTTTACAATCTGCAAGAATAGTTGGCGGTTCATTCTGCTGTGGTGACCCCTGGTAAATAATGGACTAAGCCGATGGAAAATGAATGAATGAATGAATGAATGAATGAATAAATGAATGAATGAATGAATGAATGAACAAGCGAAGGGTGAGTAAACGAGTGCAGGATTTTCATTTCTGGGTGAACTGTCCCTTTTAGGATGTAGTTTTTACTGATCTTTTATTACTTTCATGACTGTAACATTACAGTGAATTTAATTCAAACAAAATGTTTTTAAATGCCATAAATAATATGATTTAGATGTTACCACATGAATGACATTTATGTTATATCATAGCTGACACATCTGAGAATACAGACACACACACCTGGTTTATAGTTCGGCAGATCACTGACACCAGGCCAGATCTCCTCAGTCGGGACACCAATGACCTCAGAAGGAAAGATGAATAACACAAAGAGATGAGTACAATTATGTTAATAGAAGAGAAAGTCCATATAATTATAGAAGACTCACTGTCCAAATCTTCAGCAGCTGCTCAAAAACATCAGCGACTCCAGGAAACGCTGGTGACCCCTGTAGCATCTCTATGAAAATGCAGCCGGCTCCCCTGAAGATACACACACGCAAACAATTATTTTTGCAGCTTGCTACTTATTTAAAATGAGCTGAATCAACACTTGTTTTTTTAACAACTTAATTGTTTTATGTTCAATCTACTTAAATTTGAAAAAATAATTAAATTAATCGATTTGTGTTGGGACAACATGAAGGAATTGTGTGGAACCCAGCATCGTGTCCACATCAGATTATAGATTCAAAAGTGATTTGTGAACATAGAATGAATATAAAATGCAAGTAAAGTGTCTGCTGTAATGTTTCAAAAATCTTTGTTAATATGTCAAAATATGCGTGAAATTATGTTCAATTCTCTAGATACAGTATAAACCTGACAAAAGTCTTGTCGCCTATCCAAGTTTTAGTATCAACTAATAATAACTTGACTTCTAGATCATTTGGTATCAGAAGTGTCTTATATGAAAGGCAAAGGCCTTGAGATTATGATTATTTTATCCAACTAAAATATGATCATGTCTTGATTTTTATTTATTTAATTTGCCCAGTAAGGTCTGACTTTGCTTAGACTAAAGTCTTGTCACTTAACAGTAATGTACAGTATAGAATATAAAGTCATGGTGCTGATGAAAAAGAACTAATATTGTGTATGACTCCTATGAGCTTGGAGGACTGCATCCATACATCTCTGCAATGACTCAAATCACTTATTAATAAAGTCATCTGGAATGACAAAGAAAGCGTTCCTGTAGGACTCCCAGAGTTCATCAAGATTCTTTGCATTTATCTTCAATGCCTCCATCTTACCCCAGACATGCTCAATGATGTTGACATCTGGTGACTGGGCTGGCCAATCCTGCAGCACTTTAACCTTCTTCATTTTCAGGAACTTTGAAAAATCGACCTTCTGCCGCTTTTCAAAATGATCAACTAGAAGTCGAGAAGTTATTATTTGTTGCTCTTACAACTGGGAACGACAACAAGAATTGTCAGATAGTGTATATGTCTTTTAATATACTACAGTTACTATAGAATGGTTCAAAAAGACTGTAGTATTTACTATAAATTACAATAGTCTTTTTTATGTTGGCTGTTTAAACATTAGGTGTAATCGAAATATTTCAAATAATATAAAAAGAAATACCCCAACAAACTGTCAGGACTTTAAGAACAACCACTGCATGCCACTAATCCTGGATTAATGTTGCTCTCACTGTTATGAGCCTAACTAAGATGACTGTGTGTGTGTGTGTGTGTGTGTGTGCGTGCGTGCGTGTGTGTGTGTCTGTGTGTGTGTGTGTGCGTGTGTGTGTGTGTGTACAGGGACTCACCAGATGTCCAGGGCTGTGGAGTAATCTGTGGAGCCCATGAGAACATCTGGTGGACGG
This sequence comes from Danio aesculapii, assembly GCF_903798145.1. Lineage (NCBI taxonomy): Eukaryota > Metazoa > Chordata > Actinopteri > Cypriniformes > Danionidae > Danio > Danio aesculapii. The sequence goes on from NC_079440.1 coordinate 12,208,556, forward strand.
TACCATAAAGTCACCACCTCAGCAGAGTATGTTTGACATGGTATGGACTTCGATCGGGCCAGTCCTGGAGAAACAATAGGCGCATCATAGCTTAATTTCACATTAATATAAACACATTCTTTTATGGTCAAGTGTGTGAGGGGTCCCAGCATTTTTTTATTTAAAAGAAGCCTAACAGACATCTAAACATAGAAGTCTAGACAGAAACAAGGCTAAATTTGGGCAGTGACTGAAAATCAAATAGACGTCTAACAATTACCCAAAAATAGACTAGTCATCAAATACACAATAATGAATGACTACACATGTAAAGTCTGTATAATTTGTCTGTTTGATGACTATAGTCTAGTTTTGAACTATTCTTAGACATCTACTAGATTTTCACTGACAGCCCAAATTTAGCCTTGTTTTAGCCAATATATCTGTTTGGACATCTATTAGATGTCTTTTAAACACATTTTTTAAAATGGGTTTGCAAATGCATAGCTTAAAGGAACACACAACTTTTTTTGGAAAATGAAGGTAGAAAATCTAACCCATTCAGCCTATCTCTGGGTCTGGCGGGAGCACTTTTAGCTTAGCTTAGCATAGATCATTGAATCGGATCAGACCATTAGCATCTTACTCAGAAAATTTCCATAAAGAGTTTTGATCATTTTCCTATTTAAATCTTGACTAATGCGTAGTTATATTGTGTGTTTAGACTGATGGAAAATGAAAAGTTGCCATGATCAATATGGCTAGGAACTATTCTGGCTAGCTAACTAGCTAATTGCACTGCAGTGTTTCATTTACCATGGTCTTAGTACAAGATATAATTACAGAATAATCAAGCTTCAAATATGAAAATGAGCAAGACTCTTATTATAATTTTTTTATAAGATGCTAATGGTCTAATCTGATTCAATGATTTAGGCTAAGCTAAGCTAAAAGTGCTAACTATTGTACATTTTCAAATTTCCAAAAAAAGTTCCTTTAAGCTATGCACATTCAAACATATTGAAAAACGTGTGTTTAAAAGATGTCTAATAGATGTCCAAACATATAGATATTTGTTAAACAAGGCCAAATTTAGGATGCTAATGGTCTAATCTGATTCAATGATTTATGCTAAGCTAAGCTAAAAGTGCTCCCTCCAGACCCAAAGATTATAATAATGGATAAAAATAGTAAAACTCAACCTTTTAACTCTAGGGGAGATGTAAAGTGAGCCTATTTCCAAAAGATTTGCAGTGTTCCTTTAAGCGAAACTTACCAAAATCAGCAAGTTTAAGTTCTCCCAGATAGCTGATGAGCAAATTCTGAGGTTTGAGGTCTCGGTGCAGAATTCTTCTGCTGTGAATGTAAGACAACCCTCGCAGCAGCTGAAACATGAAGAGCTGAAGAAACAACAGAGTGACTGGAAAACCTTGCATATTTTGTCACATTTTATTTTTTTGTGTGACTGTGCATGTTTGTTTACCCTGATGTTATAGGAGTGAAGTCCACCAGGATGCTGAATCATATACTGAGCCAAATCTGTTTGCTGAGAGACAGAAAGATGTTAAATATGACAAACAGATTGACAAAATAACCTGAAAGGTGACTTTTTGTGTCTTAGACTCACCACATACTCAAAGACAAAGGTGAGAGACTCTCTCGTGTGGATGATGTCATGAAGCAAGACTATGTTGGCATGTTTAAGGCCTTTTAACAAGGAGGCTGTGGATAAAGACAGATAACACTGGCACAGAGCATCAACAATTGCACAATGCAGGGGAGAATGGGGTAAGATGTGCCACTTGTCACTTTGGTTGTCCTCTACAAATAAGAATTTGTCGTAAACAATACATTTTGAACACAAAACAGCATCTAGTAGACATCTAATATTAGTCTAAAAATAGACTAGTCATCAAATACACAAATATGAATGACTACACATATTAACTCTGTCTAATCTGTGTATTTGATGACAAGTCTAGTTTTGGACTATTGTTAGATGTCTATAGATTTTCACTGACAGCCCAAATTTAGCCTTGTTTTAGCCAATATCTCTGTTTTGACATCTACTAGATGTCTTTTAAACACATTTTTTTTAAAATGGGTTTGCATATTCATAGCTTAAAGGAACATTTTTGGAAATTAAATTAGAAATTTTTGAATCCATTCAGCCTATCTCAGGGTCTGGTTGGAGCACTTTTAGCTTAGCTTAGCATAGATCATTGAATCAAATTAGACCATTAGCATCTCACTCAAAAATTTCTAAACAAATTTTGAAAAATTTCTTTTTTTAAGCTTGACTGTTGTGTATTTAGATTGTGTGCTAAGAGCGATGGAAAATGAGAAGTTGCTATAGTCAATATAGGAACTATACTCTGATTCTGGCTAGTTAACAGCGCTGCAGCTTTTCATTTACCATTGTCTTAGTATAGTAGAAGTTTAGCATAGACCACTGAATCGAATTAGACCATTAGACCAGTTTGGTTGTCCTCTACAAATAGGAATTTGTCGTAAACCCTACATTTTGAACACAAAACAGCATCTCGTGGTTAGGTAGAAGCATGCCTGCTGGTTTGTGCTGGTTAGTGCTTTTCATATGCTGTTCCCAAACAGAAACCAGCAGCAATGCTTCAGAACATACCTAACCAGTATAAGCAGTTTTTTTAATAAAAAAGTGAAATCAGCAAGATATTGAAAACTTACATTCTACAATGTTGTTTGATTAAAAAAATATAAATATTATTGGAATTTACAGTAAATATTTTTAATTTAATATACAGATATGAAAAAAAAACCTTCAGTCATTCAGTTCTCTTGATTTAGATTATGTGCAGTTCTCATGGAAATGCATTCTGGCACATCTTACCCCATAGTGCCCTGAGTGTGTATAAGCACTTCTCTTTCTTGGTTGTGTGTGATCGTACCTTCTCTGATAGCTGTGAATGGAATTCCTTCTTCAGTTTTCATGTGAATCACCTTTAAAGCCACAAGATGACCATTTATCCTGTCCGAAACACAGAAAAAACTCAACATGATCCACAATGTACCTGCACATCCTATAGCAGAATATATGTAGAAAATACACATTTAAAGTGTCCCTATTTTGCTATTTTAAAGGTTCCCACTTTTTTTTTTTGGTGGTTGTGGTGGTCAAAAAGCAGTATAACTATATATTACAAAATAGCGATTTTCTCATAGTGTCTGAAATAGTACAAAGATCTAGTCCAGGGGTGTCCAAACGTCATCCTGGAGGGCCAGCTCCAACTTGCCTAAACACAGCTGCATGTATATTTCTAGAAAGCCTTATAAGAGCTAGCTAGCCCAGGTGTGTCTGATTGGGGTTGGAGGGCCAAGTTTGGACACCCCTGATCTAGTCTCTCTAAAACCCTCTCAAAGTGTGCTCTGCTCTGATTGGTCAGATGAAGCAGTTCGTTATTATTTGCTCTACCACTTACACTGCACGTTGGAAACTAAGCAACTTTCAGCAAAACTTTCAGAGTATTCTTGACATGTCATCAACATGAACCAATCAGTTACAGCTACCTTTGAAGGGTCTTTAGAGGGTCTCATAAACTGGAATTATACAATTAATGTTATAGGTTTGTGCAGAAAGTAAGACTGGGATTATACTAGCGATTCATTTTAGGCAGTTTTATTTTTGAAACTTTGCTGACTTTTTACATTCGCAAACAGCTCTAATTTGCATGGTGGGTAATATCTAAAAAAAAAAAAAAGAGGAGCCTACTTCAGGACCATAGACAGCCTGGTAAAAGGGGTGTTTTTTTTGCAGTAATTTTCTATTTAATTATGAGGTTTAAGTACTGCATTTTAGTGAGATTTTAGGGACTTTTTTGCTGGATTAGCTTGTCAGATGGTCACACTTTTTGATGTACCAAACACATTTCCTAAAGATTTAGAATAAAGAAATATGAAAACAATACTTATTTTTAAAATACAATTACATCATATATCATTAGGGGAAAAATATGAATCTGTTAAAGTTTTAAATTAAAAACTTAGCCTGTCTGTTATTAGGCAAATAACATTAATGGATTACTTCAGGGATAACAACAACAGCCTAATAGGTTTTAAAAGTCATTTTAATATGGGCTGCTTTCGGTGTTTCTCAACATTTTATTGGTCATTTTTTCTAAATTTTTTTTCCCCAAAATTTAGAATAAAAGTTACTTGTAAAATGTTTTGTCTATTTGACAACAATACAGTGAAATTTGACTTTACTTGCATCAGATTTTCTTGGTCTTACAGCCTTTTTCGATGGGTTATTTTGATAATTTATGTTGGCATAACAGTCAAAATAGGACAAATGAACTTATGTATGGGACAAACTCTGAAACTTTGTCGGTGGGGGGATTGGGGGTTGGGAATGGTGTATTTCGAACCACCTAAACCCCCCTGGCTACAGGCCTGTACTTATTTCTTCGATTTACTTTTATTCATCATCTGGTTAAATGCCATCAATCTGGTATAATACACCAATGGCTACTTCCTGCTTCAATAGGAATAATGCTGCATAAGAGAGAAGACCATTTCATGGGGTCTTTCTGTTTAAATTTCTGATTGATGGTGGTTTTGTAGTGATTCGTGATACGATTCAGGTGAACAGATTCCACTTTTAGCACATAAATAGCTGAAATGATGCTAAATGTGAAGTGTTTCTTCTTCTTCTAAAAAAAAATAGGAGTACATAAGTGCACGCCTGTTTCTCATTAAAAAGTTTGTGTTGTTTCACAATTTCAAACTGAAGGCCTCGGGTGGATATTCATACATTTGCAATATGACCTTATAAAATGAATCCATGTAAAACAAGCTGCCAAAAAGAAAAAAACTGCCCACAGGGAGGCAATGAAAAGAATCATTTGCTGTCTATTATACAGAAGAACAAAGCCATGGGGTGTATCTGAATAATGTGCTTGCGAACTAAATACACTGCTATTAAGGTAAAACATCCATCTTGCCTCAGTGAATAATTGTATCCCCCCTGGCAACATCTAAAGGAGCTCTATTAATTACACTGTTTGGGAAGGTTTTGAGTGCATTTTGCCATACACTTTTTTTTTACTACTAACCTGCTAATTCCTTTGTAAACTGTGGCATATGTGCCCTCTCCAAGTTTTTCCAGATTCAGATAAGATGTTGCATTCCCAAATTGTAGGCCAGTTTTCTGTGAATGAAACGGACACAGCCAAGCAACTGAAGTGAAATGACAAGACTTTTATTATGTACAGTAAAAAAAAACAGACATCGTAATATTTAATCTTTCTACGATAAACAATGCGAGATAAATATAATTCCTCAAAATGACTTATCCAACTCAAGTTCATTCTGAAAACGTACCACTATATGTATTTCTATAGAGCACCAGATACGTCACAGGAGCTATATTCTTTGAGATACAGTATATCCAACTGCAGACCCACAGACCCACAAACATTACAGGCACACACACAATCTTGCACACACGATATAGGCAATCCATATATGGTTAATGACGGATCAGTCTTCTATTTTTTTCTTGTTTAATAACGACTAACTGCTTAGGAGCATTATCGTCACCTACTGAATTTCACAAATATGGCGATCGAGACCGCCCGTGCTACGATTGCCATTCATTAGACTGTGAGCCGTTTAGGGTTTCCTATTTCTGTCATTATTTCATTATTATATTGTAACTGTCATTTTAACATCTGTGCAGTTTTGGAACTCAAATTATGTAAATTAAAATAATTAGTAATTTATGACTTTATTCACGTGTCCACATACACAAAGAAAACATAATGGACCGTCTAATTGTATAGGATTAAGTAATAAACCAATTCAGGATCTTAATGTAGTCATAGTTAAAATCGTTTTGTAGTAAAATATAAAAAACAAACAATAATGTGTCACATTAAAATGAATTACTATAGTTAATAATTAAAATTAATATAGGTATAAACTGATAAACTACTTTATCTTTTACTATACTGTAATAATTGTTAGTAATATATATTTATAGATAGGTAGATTAGATATATTATTATTATTATTATTATATATATAATTATTATTAACAGTTAATTTGATTGTATTATTATATTTGTTGCAACTATAATTACCACAAATTACCAGTATGTTAAGGTTTTAAAACACTATATATACAATATAAAAACAATATATTACTTACTATAGATTACTATAGTATTTATCGTGGGAAAACATTGATAAAAAAGTTATTAGAAAATTAAGCAAATAAATACTGTTTAATCGCTGGAGTAAAATATTAATATAGTGTTATACATTTATTAAATGTAAAAAGATTTGTATTACATATAAAGATGTATTATAGCCTATACATATTAACTTGCTATTATTTCCTTCATTATAATGAATCCATTATATAAATGAAACCTGTCGAATTTAGGTCATTTAAATATCTTTGAAAAATGTTTCAGCAAATGCTATATTAACTCTGTCAGATAAATATCGACTGATCATCTATGATGACTGATAGTAAACTGTTCAGTCTATTATATTGAATGGTAATCGGAAACAATGTTCCCCATTTGCCCGTCTAGATCGCCATGTTTATGAAATAGTATCCACTATTGTTTATTGTGTCCAATATTTATTAACAAAATATAGAAAAATATATTGATGACGATGTCCGAGAAGACGTTAATAACATTAACATCCGTCTTGACCATAAATGGTTTGCCTAGATTGTGTGTGCTGGATTTTATGTGCCTGAAACGTGTGTGGGTCTGCGGGTCTGCAGCTGGATATTATTGCATTTTTTTGCAGTTTTTGTTTTCGCGAATCCACTAGAGGCTGCTGTGAACGCTTTTTGAGATCTCAAATTTCTCTCGCAAGTGCCATTCTTGTCTGTTGTTCTGGCGTAAATCCACCAGATGCCGCTGTCGACTGACAATGACTGACTGAGTGACCGACGGACCCGCCCTCTTCCTTTCCTAAACCCAGCCAATAGTGCTTTCAAATGCAACGATTGACCCTAACCATCCACTCCCCTAAACCAAACCTACAGTTTTAAAAAGCAATCCAGAAAATAAAAAGCCCTCGCCTGATAGTTACCATGTTTTCAGATTTTACCACATTCTCACCATGTTATTTACTTGTTTATGTTACGTTTTTGGCTTCTGTTTTTGTTTTTCCCGCTTTCTGGAACCACTCTTGATGGACTTGAACCCCGTCATCGTGGTCAACTCCTCTCTGCGTCTCAAGTCCGCCAACATACTGTCATGGATTGGTCAGGCTCTCACGACCCCCACTCACGAAGATCACCATCACCTGACTTCTAATGAGCACACAGCTGCATCACATTCACGAGCACCAGATAAAAGCACAGCACTCCAGTCGCTCATTGTCCGGGCTCGTCTCGACGAAAGCGGACAACTGAGCGACCACTCAGCGTAGTCATCCTCAGCTAAAACAAACGATTTACTTACCTGTTCTCTTTGTATTCCTCCTAGTCTTCCTGGTCCTCCCGAATCGTCCTGTCTTCCAGTCCTTCCAAGTCTGTGTCATCCTCTGTCAGCTGTATCTGGTGTGTGCTGTCCATCCTCGTGTATTCCTATTACCCAGCCACGGAGGAAAAGACCCCAACATCATTCCTGATCCTCCTGGCTATCCTTCATGTGCTCCTTGTTGTCATTTAATAAACACCCTAACGTTTCCTTACCTCTGTCTCCTGTCCGCTTCATAACAGAAGCCCGGACCTTTAACGACGACAACATGAGCACCCCCGATCACTTTCAAGAGCTGGTGGACCAGTTGAAGCGGATTCTACAGCCACCAGCTCCACTTTCCAACGCACCACCAGCACCGAGCACTTCCGCCTCCACAGTTTCTTCTTCGGCCCTTCCTTCCAGTCCCATGGCCCGACCAGCGCCCTACTCAGGCGGAGCGGGGGAGTGCAATGGTTTTCTGTTACAATGTTCCCTCATATTCGAAATGCAACCTTCTCTATATCCCACAGATAAGTCAAAGATCGCCTACATCGTATCACTACTCTCTGGACCTGCACTTAAATGGGCTGAGACGATCTGGAACCAAGCCGGGCCGGTCATGAATTCCATCACTACCTTCACGGAGTATTTCAAAGAGGTGTTTGGACGTTCTGATGGGGAAGTAGCCGCTGGAGAGCAGCTGTATCATCTAAAGCAAGGTACTCTATCTACACAGGAATATGCTCTCCGGTTTCGCACTCTAGCAGCTGCAAGTGGATGGAATGAGAGATCGTTGTTGACCACGTACCGGCTCGGCTTGGAACCCACTCTCCGAATCCAGCTGGCCACATTAGATGATACTATGGGTCTGGAGAGATTCATCCAACATTCTCTCCGATGTTCCGATCGTCTCCGTTCCTATCAACAGGACACCATCACCCCCTCGTCTGCACTCCTCCAATCGCCTGAGTCAACAGCCTCTCCAGAACCAGAACCCATGATAATAGAGTCTGGAAGACTGACATCCGCGGAACGACAGAGGAGGCTGACCCGGGGTCTGTGTCTATACTGCGGTGTCAGTGGACACACCCGTATGGAGTGTCCCCTTCGTCCCATTCGGACTTCAGTGAGTGTATTCAGTACGAATATTGAACAATGTAAACCACTTACTACCACCGTACAAATAACTACTGCCTCTATTTCTCTCCTTGTCACAGCCCTCATCGACTCCGGGTCAGCAGGGAACTTCATCTCCCAATCCCTCTGTCGTCAACTCCACCTCCGTACTGAGGCGTCCTCGCATATATACCAGATACAACCGATAACCCAGTGCACTCGATCTTCGACCCGTATCCATCGACAATGCGAAGACATCCTTCTTCAAGTGGGGTTGTTACATCAAGAGAGGATTCAATTTCTGGTTCTGGAGGGTGCAAATATGGACATCATTCTAGGGCGCCCGTGGCTGGTGAAGCACGATCCCATCATCTCTTGGGGCACAGGAGAGATAAAGAAATGGGGATCTGGATGTACACCTGCCTGTTTTCCAAATCTCCCTCTTCAAGGTCGGAACCCCATTTCTTTGTTTGCAACATCGGTCGAGAGCCCTCCTGAGAAGCAGTCTATCCACATTCCTAAGGAGTACAGCTCCTTTCATGATGTCTTCTGCCCCAAGAGAGCTTCCCAGCTACCGCCGCATCGGCCATGGGACTGCGCGATCGACCTAGTTCCAGATGCCCAGTTGCCAAGAGGTAGGATCTACCCGCTCTCGCTTCCAGAGAATCAGGCAATGGAAGATTACATAAGGGAAGCTCTGAGTCAGGGGTACATACGTCACTCAAAATCACCAGCCGCCTCAAGCTTCTTCTTTGTGGCCAAGAAGGACGGAGGGCTGCGTCCATGCATCGACTACAGGGTCCTAAATGACGGTACAGTAAAATACCGATATCCCCTTCCTCTGGTACCAGCCGCTTTGGAACAGCTCCGAGAAGCTAAAGTCTTCACTAAATTGGACCTCCGCAGCGCGTATAATCTGATAAGAATACGTGAGGGGGACCAATGGAAGACAGCATTCGTGACCCCTACTGGCCACTATGAATATGAGGTCATGCCTTACGGTCTGGTCAACGCCCCCTCCGTATTCCAAAACTTCATTCATGAAGTCCTCCGGGAGTTTCTTCACCACTGTGTAATAGTGTACATAGATGACATCCTCATTTACTCCCGGAGTGAGGCCGAACATCGCCAACACGTTGCGGAGGTCCTACACACATTGAGAGAACATCACCTCTACCTCAAAGCGGAGAAATGCTCATTCCACCAGAAGTCGATTCATTTCTTGGGATACATCATTGACCAAACCGGTATACGTATGGATGGGAAGAAAATTGAGGCTGTTCTATCCTGGTCAGAACCCACTTCCATTAAGGAGCTCCAGAGGTTTCTTGGGTTTGCTAACTTTTATAGACGGTTTATCAAGGACTACAGCAGGATTACATCACCTCTCACTAATCTCCTCAAGGGTAAACCCAAAGGACTGGAGTGGACCAAAGAAGCAGCCGCAGCCTTCCGCCTTCTTAAGAAGGAGTTCACAAGGGCCCCACTCCTGACTCATCCTGACCCAAATCTTCCTTTCGTGGTGGAAGTGGACGCATCCACCACCGGCGTCGGGGCAGTATTATCTCAACATCATGATACACCGCCCCGACTGCATCCCTGTGCCTATTTCTCTCGGAAGTTGAGCCCGGCGGAGCAGAATTACAGCATAGGAGACAGGGAGCTTCTAGCAATCAAGCTAGCCTTGGAGGAGTGGCGTCACTGGTTGGAGGGAGCCAAACATCCGTTCCAGGTGATCACAGATCACAAAAACCTCCAATACATCAAAGAGGCCAAGAGACTATGTCCACGTCAAGCCAGATGGTCACTTTTCTTCTCACGTTTTGATTTCTCCATTTCCTATCGTCCAGGACCCAAGAATCTAAGAGCAGACGCTCTCTCTCGTTTACACGAGCATCACGATCATGAAGAACTCCCAACGAAGATTCTTCCCGAACACATCTCCATTTGTCCGATCACCTGGAACGCTCCTCCAGTCGTTGCCACTCCGGAAGCCCCTGCTCCGCCGGGATGCCCTCCTCATCGGCAGTTCATACCACCTGAACACCGGGTAGATCTGATCCACTCCTTACATACCTCGCTAGGCACTGGACATCCAGGGATCAACAATACTCTCTCGCTAGTATCCCAACGATTCTGGTGGCCAAACATGGCAAGGGATGTGAGGCAATATGTTCAGGGCTGTAAGGACTGTGCCCAATCCAAGAGCCCACGTCATCTACCCGCTGGAAAGCTCCATCCCTTGCCGATTCCGAACCGTCCCTGGTCACACCTAGGAGTGGACTTTATCACTGACCTCCCTTCGTCAGAAGGTAATACCTGTATTCTAGTCATAGTAGATAGATTCTCAAAGTTTGTCAAACTAATCCCTCTGAAAGGTCTTCCCACAGCCTTTGAAACTGCCGACAATATCTTTAATCAAGTCTTCAGGTCATTTGGTATTCCAGAAGATATTGTGTCGGACAGAGGTCCACAGTTCATCTCACGTCTATGGAAAGCCTTCTTCAAGCTCCTAGGTGTGGCCGTCAGCCTCTCTTCTGGATATCATCCCCAAACCAACGGGCAGACAGAGAGGAAGATTCAGGAGGTGGGACGGTTCCTGAGGACCTTCTGCAGTGGTCACCAGAACTCCTGGAGCCAGTATTTGGGCTGGGCAGAATATGCCCAAAATTCACTGCGGCAACCCTCCACCGGACTCACGCCATTCCAGTGCGTCCTGGGCTTCCAACCACCGCTCTTTCCCTGGGATGGCGAACCATCTGATGTCCCCGCAGTGGATCACTGGTTCCGGGAGAGCGAGAGAGTCTGGGACGAGGCTCATCAACATCTGCAGAGGGCAGTCCGTCGAAGCAAGGTAACCGCCGATAGGAGAAGGTCTGAAGAACCCAGATACACACCCGGACAAAAGGTGTGGCTATCCACCCGGGACATACGCATGCGACTGCCCTCTCGCAAGTTAAGTCCCCGATTTGTTGGTCCCTTCACCATCGTGGAACAGGTTAACCCCGTCACCTACAAACTGCAATTACCCTCTCACTACCGTATTCACCCTACATTCCACGTATCACTCCTGAAACCCTATCACGATCCTGTTCTTCCCTCCACAGAGCCTGACCACGAAGAGGAACCCCCCTCCTCCACTGCTCCTAGAAGAAGGAGCCGTCTACGCAGTGAAGGAGATCTTGCGTTCCCGACGTCGTGGTGGCCAGTTGGAGTACCTGGTGGACTGGGAAGGGTACGGCCCCGAAGAAAGGACATGGGTTCCCAGAGCTGATATTCTCGATCCTAGTCTCATGGTGGAGTTTCATGAGAGCCACCCTGAGTTCCCAGCGCCTAGAGGCAGAGGGAGACCACCACGGCGTCGGAGGTGTCGGCCCTCAGGAGCGGGCCCTGGGGAGGGGGGTACTGTCATGGATTGGTCAGGCTCTCACGACCCCCACTCACGAAGATCACCATCACCTGACTTCTAATGAGCACACAGCTGCATCACATTCACGAGCACCAGATAAAAGCACAGCACTCCAGTCGCTCATTGTCCGGGCTCGTCTCGACGAAAGCGGACAACTGAGCGACCACTCAGCGTAGTCATCCTCAGCTAAAACAAACGATTTACTTACCTGTTCTCTTTGTATTCCTCCTAGTCTTCCTGGTCCTCCCGAATCGTCCTGTCTTCCAGTCCTTCCAAGTCTGTGTCATCCTCTGTCAGCTGTATCTGGTGTGTGCTGTCCATCCTCGTGTATTCCTATTACCCAGCCACGGAGGAAAAGACCCCAACATCATTCCTGATCCTCCTGGCTATCCTTCATGTGCTCCTTGTTGTCATTTAATAAACACCCTAACGTTTCCTTACCTCTGTCTCCTGTCCGCTTCATAACACATACATGGTGAGCTAACTGGAAAAACTGGTAACAACGGGAAAGCCGTCCATATGGAGGTAAGCGGTCAGCTGGTAAGCGCAAAAAGGAACGGCGTCATACCGCCGCCTAGCATTCGTTTTAAAGCTGATGTGCAGCCATAGATACTTCTGGCTACATAATTCGCAATATCCAGAAATGTTTATAGGGCTACGTTTTCAGAATGAGCCCATGTTGGACTTATCCCAGCAAGCACAGTACGTCAACATGACATCAGATTTATGTTGTACCCCAACGTTGTGGGACCTTGCATTTTAGGTGAAAATGAAATCAGAACCCAATTTTGGTCACTTTCCAATGCAACCTAAAAACAACCAAATATCAATGTCTAATGATCTTACAGCTTGACGTTATGTGGACATTACCGCTATGATGTCTATCAGATGCTGGATTTTGTTATACTTGACGAATAAATGTCAGTATTTGATGTCAATATAATGTTGGTTTAAGATGTTGGACTATTAAGAACACAACCTAAAATCAACCAAATATCAACGTCATTAGACGTCATTATTGGACATCAAAACAACGTTGTCCTTAGACACTGCCTAAAGATTGAATTTTGGTCACCCGACATCACGACCTAAATCTAACCTAATAATAACGTCTTGTGACGTTGTGTCCCTGCTCAGATAACTCTGTTTGGAAAGAGTTCACAATTTTACATTGATCGTGATGATTTTTTAAGGGACTTAATCTGAATAAAAATAAGAAACAAATTACAAGCATAAATTTTGGCAAGCAAAATTACCAGTACTACAGTAAATTTTACAGTGTGTGCATGGGTGTGTTTGTCTCTGTGGAGATGCTGAAATCAGTGTGTTCCTCACCCACTGGAACTCTTGCTGGAAGCTCTTTCCTCCCATTGGATCGCTGTTACTGCGGCCCCTCTGAACTCTGAGCCGCCGCACCTGCAGTGTGTGAAACCAGTGCGGCTGTGGTTTCTCCACCCCGTCCAGCTCACCCAGCTGAAATCAGACACAGGCACGGTTTGATCTATGTCAGATACTGCGTGGGATGTTATTACATCTTGTTTCGCTGATTTAGGCATCTTACTGTATCTATCACAGCTGTCTGTGTCACACTCTTGCCAATGTTTTTCATTTACACTAGTGATAAGCTGCCATTTATCACAGTTCCCACAATTTTCATAATATTGTATTTATAAAACAGAATACAAATATACTTCTCAGCAAATTGGCATATCAAAGTACATTGAAGACTGAGGTAATAATGCTTAAAATTCAGTTTGGCAGACACTGGAAGATTAAAAAAGGTCCCACTTTATATTAAGTGTCCTTAACTACTATGCATGTACACCGAAATTAATAGTTTGTTACAATGTACTTATTGTGTAAATACATGTATTGACTGTGTACTTATGCTTGATTTAATACCTGTATGTAATTACATCTGTAATTAAATTCTGTAATTACATCTGTAAATACACTGTTAACCTACCCATACCACCAAAGCTGTCCATAACCCTAGCGCTATCCCAACTCAAAGCACCACAAGTGTTCTCAAATACATTATGAACACAGTAAGTACATTGTATTTATTTTTTGATGCAAGTACATAGTAGTGAAGGACACTTAATATAAAGTGGGACCTTAAAAAAAGAAAACATTTTACATGTGGAGTAATATATCACAATATTTCCGTGGCCAAATTTTGATATGATCAAGTAAACTATCTGTATAATAGCTTGTAATGTATGTACATGTATATGGTTATATTTATTCATATTGTAATCTGTGACATCCCTATTTGTATAATGAAGATGGTCAGTTGAGATTATTCTGGAAGGAATTATATTCAGAATCAGAATCAGTTTTATTGCCAAATGTGCTTCACACACACAAGGAATTTGTTTTGAAGCTTCCAGTGTACATAAAGTGACAAGTGACCAACACAAAATAAATAAATATGAAAAATAAAAACTAAAAAAGACGATAAACATTAAACAGAGATGCAGTTAGTCAAAAAATCTGGATGTTGAATTGTGTGTACAGATTTGTTATAAATATACAGGTTATAAGGTGCTGTGTACAAATACGAATAGAGAAGGTATTGCATTGTATATTGTTATAAGGTGCTGTGTACAAGTGCGTATGAGAAAGTATTGCACATATTTATTGCACAGTAGGGGAATATTTAACTGTACATAAGGTAGATCGCCTGAGGAAAGAAACTTTTCCTGTGTCTGGCTGTTTTTGTGCTTGGTGCTCTGAAGCGCCGACCAGACGGTAACAGTTTGAACAGGTTGTGCTGGGTGTGAGGCGATATTATGACATGCGTTCTTACCCTGGATGTAAATAGTGCTTTAATTTCTATTTATTTTTAATTATTATATATTATTTTTCTTCTTATTTTTTATTTTTCTTCTCTCTTTATACTGTTTTTCATGTTATAATTTACTAAATTTGAGTACTACTGTGTAGTAAGTACACCTGACAATAATGTAATCTTTATACCACTTAAGGTCACATATTGAGATACCAATGTACCTCGAAATGCTGTATGATTGTACTTTTACGAGTTCACACTTGCAATAGTTTCAGAATAAAGCGTATTTGGCGTGCTGTCCGGGGAGAGGGCTCTGAGCTCGGGGAAGATACCCCAACGCGAGTTATTCCCCTTATCAGGAAACAGAGAGGAATTGGGATTCGAGCGAAGTATCTAGCCCGGCCCCAGAACGCTCCCCCCGGGATTGTTATGCTTAAGAGGTGAGGTGACGGGGTGGTGGAGGGATGCTAAAGTCGTAAGGTGCTGCAGGTAAGACAGCTTTGGTATACAGTATATAGGGGTTTGGTCTGGTTGGATAATAGAATAATTGTCAATGACGTATTTGATACTGAAACTTCTGCGCGTGCTCCTCCCAAAATTTGTTTATAAAACATCACCAATTGAATGTTCACAATAAACATAAATTAATATTTAAAAAAAGAAATCTCTTTGTTCAAAAGCACTTTGTTCTATTGATAACCAATGAGGAGTGTCAGCTCGAATGACACGTGAAGAAGAATTCCGCCAGTATTAAAATCTTAGTAGTAATAACCCAGTAGTAATAACAAAAGTTGGGTAAACCCAGACTCCCTAAATGCTTAGGTTTTAACACGTGAGTCTTGGATATATGAGCACTCTTAAAACTCCATATAAAAGGCATTATAATAAAATCTTTTTAAAATCTTATAAATGCAAGTCTTATTGAAATCAAAAAGGCAAGGCAATGTCACATGGTTGACGACATACACACACACACACACACACATACAGACTCATCTGACCTCAGCATCAGGGAGGGAGGACACGCTCCAAGTTTTTGATGCTTTTTCTTCCATTTTCGCTGCATCTTTCATCTCTTCTACTCTCATCTCAAACATTTCCTCCTTTACTTCTCTTCCGACTTCATTCGTTTTATCTCCACAACACCAGCAACATCTCCTCAAGCACTCAGACGCCCAGATCCGAGTTCTCCAAAGGAAATCCTCCATCTCCAAATCTTCTCTCACTCTCTCTATCTCTGATTAAGCTCTATAACTCATGACTTGCATGGGAAAGTGTGTGTGTGAGTGTGTGTGTGTGTCTGCAGGCCTGGTCTTATGACTCCATCTCCCATCCATGAGAGGCAAACACAAACAGCCATGTTATATTTGTTGAGGGGAACAAATGCGTCCATTCAACCGCCGGAGGGAAAGCATGATGGGAAGGACAGTGAAAAATGGTGACTATGAGAGAGATTATAAAGCTAAACAAAGGAAGGAAAGTGTAAAAGTGAACTTGCAGTAGCAGTTATATGGCAGCATTCAGACTTTATAAAGACATTTCTCATCAGATTGAGGTGAAATGCAGTACAGGATAATCTGTAAACACACTATGATTCAGCTTCATGAAAGAATTTTTTTAGTCAAACTGTAGCTGAAATTACAAGACATTACCTGACAAAAGTCTTGTCGCCTATCCAAGATTTAGGAACAACTAATAATAACTTGACTTCTAGTTGATCACTTGGTATCAGAAGTGGCTTATATGAAAGACAAAGGCCTCGAAATTACATTTATATTACCAAAATAAAATAATCATGCCTTGATTTTTAATGATTTAATTAGGACAGTAAGGTCTGACTTTGCTTAGACAAAAGTCTTGTCACTTAACAGAAATAATGTACAGTATAGAATATAAAGTCATGGTGCAGTGGAAAAATAATTAATATTGTAAATTATTATATACTTTGGATTCGTCTTCAATGCCTCCTCCTTTATCTTACCCCAGATATGCTCAATGATGTTGACATCTGGTCACTGGTCTGGCCAATCCTGCAGCACTTAAACCTTCCTCATTTTCAGAAACTTTGATGTGAAGTATGAAGTATGAGATGGAGCGCTATCCTGCGCAAGAATCTACCCTCTCCTGTGGTTTGTAATGTAATGGGCATCACAAATGTCTTGATACCTCAGGCTGTTGATGTTGCCATCCACTCTGCAGATCTCTCTCACACCCCTATACTGAATGTAACCCCAAACCATGATTTTTCCTTCACCAAACTTGACAGATTCCTTTGAGAATATTGTGTCCATGTGGGTTCCAATAGGTCTTCTGCAGTATTTGTGATGATTGGGATGCAGTTCTACAGATGATTCATCTGAAAAATCTACCCTCTGCCACTTTTCCAAATGATAAACTAGAATAATACAATTTATTAATTGTTGCTCTTACAACTGAGATAGACGACAAGACTTTTGTCAGGTATTGTATATGTTGTGCCAATGTTTTATAAAAGTTTTTATTATCATAGAGTCTATTATATACAATATAACATATAATTGAATCTGTAACTGTGAGCTCCATATTGTGAGTATATTTTAGCACTCATGTATATGCTAAGAACAGCCTTAACTCAGCCAGTTATTCTGGAATCAACCACTGGCTCTAATTGGTATATAGAATGCGTTATATATGTATTTAGGTGCATAAATAGATAATACCATTCAGATGTTCATGTTTGCTCACTGAGGATGCATTTATTTAATCAAAAAAAAATATTAAAGCTGTAATTTTTAAGTGTTTTTTTGTGTATTTTTACTTTGTTCCTGAAATGGCAAAAACTAAAATTATTAGTCTTCACGTTACACGTGATTCGTCACTCTAAGTGTTTATTCTGAATTACGCAACAGAAAACAAAAGAATGGGCTTGAATTGCACATTGCATAAAAATGTATAAAAACCTGAGGAAGAGCATTTTATTTAGCATATAAACACTTTAGCTTTGTAAATTACACAGTATTTCATTGTAATATGAACAGTAGGTCTGCAGTATGTTGCTGTATTTTAATGTTGCATTGTGAAAATTACTGTTTTTTTACAGTAAAGATATACAATACTGTAAATACATACAAAGGAAGGTAAATAGTGCTGTAAATGTAAATATAGTATTTTTGCTGTAATTCATTTACAGTAAGTTTCTGGCAAACTGAACTGTAATATGAACTGAATTCTACTGTAGGGCAGTTATGCAGTAGGTTACTGTATTTTAATGTCGCATTGTGAAAATTACTGTATTTTTAACAGTAAAGATATACAATACTGTAAATACATACAAAGGAAGGTAAATGGTGCTGTAAATGTAAATACAGTATTTTACTGCAATTGATTTACAGTAAGTTACTGGCAAACTGAACTGTAATATGAACTGAATTTTACAGTAGAAAAGTTACGCAGTATTTTACTGTATTTTAAAGTCACATTGTGAAAATTACTGTATATTTTACAGTAAAGATATACAATACTGTAAATGTAGCGGTGCTCAACTCTGTTCCTGGAGATCTACCTTCCTGCAGAGTTTAGCTCCAGCCCTAATCAAACACACCTGAAGCGACAAATTAGGACCTGAACTGCACTTAATAATTATAGGCAGGTGTGTTTGATGCAGGTTGCAAATGAAATCTGCAGGACGATAGATCTCCAGGAACTAGGTTGGTCACCCCTGCAGTATACTATTGTATTTTAAAGTTGCATTGTGAAAATTACTGTACATTTTACAGTAAAGATAAATAATACTGTAAATACATATACAGCAAGATAAATGCTGCTGTAAATGTAAATACAGTATTTTTGCTGTGATTGATTTACAGTAAGTTACTGGCGAACTGCTCCCAGTAAGTTACTGGATTCTAATAATTCTGGATTTTAATAATTTATAAAATTATCATATTTTCAAAGCACTCGTTTTTAAATGGCTAAGAATCAACATACATTTGTTCACTTTAGATGGATGGATGGATGGATGGATGGATGGATGAATAGACCGACAGATAGATAGATAGATAGATAGATAGATAGATAGATAGATAGATAGATAGATAGATAGATAGATAGATAGATAGATAGATAGATAGATAGATAGATAGATAGATAGATAGATAGATAGATTGATTGATTGATTGATTGATTATCTATTGTCTTTGAATTTCTGGACTCTGTGACCAGATGGGACATGCTCAATAGAACCAGGAATGAGACAACAGTTACTGACAGGAGAACAGTGTATGCTGTCTTTCTCTCTAATAATAAACTAGCTTACAAGTTACGGAATTTTCTAGATAGACTACTAAAATACATGTAACATGTAAAAATACATGTAACATGTAACATTATTGTGCAAATTCTTAAACAGTAAATAGTTTTTGTGGATTAGTTGGTCTATACTGTCATCATGGTAAAGATAAAAGAAATTGGTTATTAGAAATCAGTTATTAAAACTATTATGTTTAAAAAAGTGTTGAAAAAAATCCTTCGGTTAAACAAATTGGGGGAAAAATATACAGGAGGCTAATAAATCTGACTTCAACTGTATATACACACTATAAATAAAATGGTTGTAGGCTCTTATTCGTTCCCCAATAGAGGGCAGTGCTGCACTTTTTTTCCTGTATTTCTCTCCTTCACCTCCAGCTGTCCTCTGTCCTCTGTGGGAGGAGGACTATTTATTTGTGCTCACAACATGTCGTGAAATGTTATGTTGAATGTTCTTACCTCCTCATAGCCCAGATGTCTTTGCTTTAGCCCTGAAAAACACACACAAAAGAAGCTGTTCAGAAAGACCACAACACTTTGAAATGTCAAACAGACAGTGTGATGATGAGAAATGAGTGTTTCTGACGTGTTTTGTAATGATACTCATAGACAGCTTATCAAGTCAGAACAATGCATGGAAGAGAATTTAATGTAAAATATATAATTTTCTGATATTTACAACATATTATTTATAGCAAAATTAAGTATAACAAATATAGGAATTTATACAAATTAAGATATTTATGACAATCGCTTGGTTCTGTTTGGTTGAGAAACATTCTCATACTGACAGCCCAACACTGCAACAGCCGACCTTCAGCTTTAATGTAATTATTGATTATATTTCATTTTGATTGTATTTCTATGTCATTATTTCTCATATTATTTGGTTTAAATATATGGGTGGGGTTTAAAAGTGTGATCATAGATGAAATTACAGAATTATAGAATCTGTAAATAGTGTGCATCCTTTGATTAAAACGAATGACATGAAAAATTATTAAATTATTAAAGGTACATGATTTTTTTAACGTTATTGTCACTTAACATTTTTAACAACAGCTAATGAAGTAAATATCATTTAAATACAAAATAATTGTAATATAATACTGATAATAATTAATACTATAACATGTAATATGTTAATTACATTTAATAATTTGTGTTATTTACTCATTTTGTATTATTGCATTATTTTTTTAATATCATTATCGCTAAACATTTTTAACAAATGATAATGGATTTATTTTATAGACCATTTATTATGAAGTTAATTTAATTTAAATACAAATTAATTGTAATTTACTACTGGTAATAATTAATACTAAACATGTAATATTGTAACTGATGGATGATGGACAATGGAGTTGGGGATCCATGTGCAGATTTATTAACAAAGAAAAGTCAGGCAGGCAATGGTCAAAACGGGAGCAAAACAGAAGCACAAAAGTAATCCAAAATCGTAGTCTAAAAACAGGCACATTGTCAGGCTAGATGGCAAAGAATCATTAACGGGAAAAACAAAGCAAGGATTGAGACACGGAAAGACTAGACAAGATTTACGCTTTGTAATGTTACCGGATAACCAAAGAACAAGACTCAGCAACGTGTGTGTGTTTGAGATGTGTGTAAATAGTCTGTGTAATTAGTCCTGAACAGTTTCAGCTGTCTGTGTTTGCAATCATGGGGCATCTGGGCCAGGTGTGTGAGTGAAGTGCATGATGGCATTTGTAGTTCATTAAAGTGGCAGATTTGTTGTTCTTCAGAGAACTGCACAGGCTGGATCGCTGGTGACTGTAACAAATATGTTAATCACATTTAGTAATTTGTAATATTTACATATTTTGTATTATTGCATTTATTTTTACATGATTGTCACTTAAGATTTTTAACGCATGTCTTTGGACTGTGGGGGAAACCTGAGCATCCGGAGGAAACCCACATGAACACAGGGAGAACTTGCAAACTTCACACAGAAATGCCAACTGACCTAGCCGGGACTCGAACCAGTGACCTTCTTGCTGTGAGGCCACAGTGTCACCCCACATTATTGTCACTTAACATTTTTAACAAATGATAATGAATTAAATTTATAGACTATTTACTATGAAGTAAATATCAATTAAATACAAAATAATTGTAATAAAATACTGATAATAATAATACAATATGTAATATGTTAATTAAATCATTTGTATTATTTACATATTTTGTATTATTGCAATTTTATTACATTATTGTCACTTAACACATTTAATAAATGATAATGAATTTGTTTTATAGACTATTTGCCGGCAGCTAGCTCTCTGCTCTCTGCAACTCTCACATGGTCGCCCACTGAAACTACAGTATTAATTGGATATCAATACCTGGATAGGAGACCACATGGAAAAGCTAGGTTGCTGCTGAAAGTGGTGTTAGTGTGGCCAGCAGGGGGCACTCAACATGCAGTCTGTGTGGGTCCTAACGCCCCAGTATAGTGAAGGGGACTCTACACTGCTCAGTAAGCGCCGTCTTTTGGATGAGACGTTAAACTGAGGTCCTGACTCTCTGTGGTCATGAAAAATCCCAGGATGTCCTTCAAAAAAAAGAGTAGGGGTTTAACCATGGCATCCTGACCAAAATTTGGCCCCTGGCCTCTGTCCATTATGGCCTCCAAACCATCCCCATATCATAATTGGCTTCATCACTTTGTCTCCTCT
This sequence comes from Danio aesculapii, assembly GCF_903798145.1. NCBI lineage: Eukaryota > Metazoa > Chordata > Actinopteri > Cypriniformes > Danionidae > Danio > Danio aesculapii. The sequence goes on from NC_079440.1 coordinate 12,230,306, forward strand.
TCACCAATCAGCCGGTGTGTGGTGTGCAGTCTGGCGCAATATGGCTGCCATCGCGTCATCCAGGTGGATGCTACACACTGGTGCTGTATGAGGAGATAACCCCCAATGTGTAAAAGTGCTTTGAGTGTCCAGAAAAGCGCTATATAAATGTATGGAATTATTATTATATATTATTGTTATTGTTCCAGTGGAAAAATTCTCAAAATATTCTGTGTGTGTGTGTTATGATACAGCAGGTAGAAGGTGAGTCACGCTCAGTGTTTAAGCTCCTGAAGTGAGAGGCAAACAAGAGCAGGTGGTCGTGTACAGGCGGTCTGAGATTTACCCTTCATTTAAATTTTAACAGCAAATACAGCACTGAAGGAGATCAGAAAAAGAAAGCCGGACAAAGTAAAAAGAGGAAGAGAAATACCCGATGATCACAGCTCAGCTGATGGCTGCTCTGTGAAATGGCCCACAACTATTAAAACATCCATTTGAGTGATGATGTATATTTGAAAAGTGTCTCTGAGAGGTGGAGTGCATCTGCTATATGTAATGTGTGATTAAATGTGTTCTGACAGTCAGTCACAATCAGATGAACTGTGTTTTGGCAAAAGATACAGAGAATATAAAAATAAGCCCATCTTCATGACTGCAGGACGACGGTTCTGCCCTAAATCGGTCCACTAACTTTTGCCATGTCAAATACCATGTACAGAATTTCTCAGTTGAGAATAATGTTTTAAAAGAGAAGTTTTCTATGACGCCAGAATAATCCAAAGCCCTGTTCAGAAATGGCTGCAGTGAGATTTGTTGTTTTGATGATTTTGGTATAGGAAAGATTTGATTTAAAGCTCTCATTATACACTGTAAAAAGTAATCACTCAATCTACTTAAAAAATGCTTGTAAACTTTACTAATTTTGGCAAATTTGTAGACTCTACTGGATTTGACTGTGTTAGGTGAACTTTAACGTGGATCCAGTTCTTAAACTAAGGAATTTCAGTAAGCTATACGGAAGTTCAAGTAAGTTTGACTAAAGGTTGCAGCCATGCAGTACCGCACTTTGGTCAGCAGGTAGAGTAAGATCTGCACATGCACAGACGGAAGGTTCATTCACTTGCGTGGCGCCAATAGGATCCAAACCGGCGATTTCCCAATCCAAACGGGGAAAATAAGCGAACATTTTCCATTTTGTGGACGCAGGTGAGATATCATTTGTTTTATGCATGTATATTATAGTGGTTAATCAAAAAAGCATGAGTTTTGTATGTCGTAATTTTATAAAGTTTCCATTTTCTTAGTGTTGGTTTTCAGGTTTTTGCTAACCTTAGAAGAAATAGCAACAACACTTGTGATGTTATATTACTTAGGACCTTAAGACACTTTTAGGAATACTTGACGTCATTCTAGTTCACCCAATAGTTATGCAAACTAGAGTGTTGAACTAAACTGAACTGAACTTAAACTTTAAAAACTGAACTACACTTTCAATTTACCATGATCATTTATGTGAAGCTGCTTTGACACAATCTCCATTTAAAACCGCTATACAAATAAAGGTGAATTTAATTAAATTGGTGCTGCTGGTTATGCTTCTAATATTTTCCGCTTTTATTCATACTGTTGTTGTGTATTTATTATTATTTTCAACTATTTGTCATGTATGAATTATACAGAGCTATTCTTTTAATGAAACGTGGAGTTTTTTTCTCACTGTTGTTGTGAATTGAATCACGTTTAATGGCGTTTGTGCATTGCACAGGTACGCATTGCTCATAGTTTAAATGTACGCGCTCACGTTCACAATAATTATATAAGAGCAGCGACCATTGGGCCCTCCAAGAAACGCTGGGCCCTAGGTGACTGCCTATATTGCCTGTTGAACAGAGAATAACTAATCGCTACATTAGTATATAATACTTGATATAAAATTAAGATGACTTAATTGACCTAAGTAAATGCGACTCAAGTAAGAATTACATTTCTACATTAGTAAGCAGTACTAATGCAATAAAGTTACGATTACTTAAGGCAACAAGTTTGCATAATTCAATTAAGGAAACTTAAATAATTTTTTACAGTGTAGTTGATTGAATTAATGTTGACATAACTATACAGTTGAGGTCAAAATGATTAGCCCTTATGTGAATTTCTGTTGCTTTTCAAATATTTCCCAAATGATGTTTAACTGTAACGAGGAGACTGACACGGAGGGATCCATTATGCAGTATTTATTAGTCACAGTCAAACATCCAATACACACTAAAGTGCGAACACACATCAACAGTAATCAATAATGGTTTTGGGGCTGGCGGCTGACAGACACAGAGTGATTTACCAGGTATAGATCAGTGGCAGGCGGTGTGGTTCAGAATCTGTTAGACAGGCTTGGGTCAAGGGCAGGCAGCGTGGTTCAGAGTCCGTGTATAAAGCAAGGGTCGTGGGCAGGCAGAAGGCAACTCAGAGTCAGAAACAGTTCGGGGTTATTCTCAGAAGATCAGACAGGAAAGACCGCTCAGTAATGCTGGCCGGGGCTAAACAAGACTTCGTAATGAACTGATGTTTGAGTGTGGCTTATATAGGAAGCGTGGGTCGTTAACTAGATTCAGTTCAGGTGTGTGCATAATCAGTTTAGATGGATGATGTAATGCTTAAAAGTCCGGGGATGGTGACCTCTGCTGGCCAGCGAGGGGAATGACTGGGACCGAGTCGGTAACATTAACAGAGCAAGAAAAGTTTCACAGTATTTCTTATAATATTATTTCTTCTGGAGAAAGTCTTATTTTGTTTTATTTCGGCTAGAATAAAAGCTGTTTTTTAAAACAATTTTAAGGATAAAATTATTAGCCCCTTTAAGCAATATTTTATTCAACTGTCTACAGAACAAACCATCGTTATACAATGACTTGACTAATTACCCTAACCTACCTAGTTAACCTAATTAACCTAGTTAAGCCTTTAAATGTCACTTTAAGCTGAATACTAGCATCTTAAAAAATATCTAGTCAAATATTATTTACTGTTATCATGGCAAAGATAAAAGAGGTGTTTATGTTTAGAAATGTGTTAGAAATTCTCTCTGTTAAACAAAAATTGGAGTAAAAAATATACAGGGGGCCAATAATTCTGACTTCCACTGTACGTCACATTAGATGATCGAATTACAAAAGCATGCAAGTTGACCCAGAAGACTGTATGTCTCTGTTGGATCGTTCCAGATCTAATTTACTAAAAATTCTTTTTGGCACTGCTGCGGGTGTCACTCTCTGTGGCCATCAGATTAGTGTCGTCCTTGACAGGGAAGAAAGGTCACAATCGTGACCACTGTCTATTAATCATAACCTGCCATGAAATTGATTAAAGAGGTTGTAGAGAAACTATTTCACGTCAAGCATCTATCAAAAATGTATTTCAGAAAAATTCTACTCCATTTTTGTTGGTAAATTTAAGGACATATTTAGTAACAAGACCTTATTTTAATGCTAAAAAACATAAACAAAAAACATGCAGTGAACAAATTGAATTGAAAATGCACATATACAGATGAAGAAAAAAATATTGCCCTCCTGTGAATTTTTTTCTTTTTCAAATATTTCCCAAATTATGTTTAATAGGATGGGGAATTTTGCACAGTATTTCCTATAATATTTTTATTGTGGAGAAAGTCTTATTTTATTTCGGCTAGAATAAAAGCCATTTTAATTATTTTAAAACCATTTTAAGATCAATATTATTAGCCCCTTAAGCAAAATTGCTGCACCTGTCTCGAATGTTATCACTCGATTAAATGGGCATTATCAGTGGTTAACAGCTTATAGATTTGGGTCAGTAGGGGCCTTCTGCTCCTACTAGTAGGCTCAGAAGGCTGTAATCATCCATCATCCACATGGTTAATCAGGTATACTAGACTCCAGATCTGTTTTTACACTACTGTGATGATTGGGATTAGGGTTGGGGTAGGCGTTAATAAAATACAATTAATGGGAAGTTTAATAAATAATATAAATAATTCTCGTTAACTTCCGGCCGCACCCTTATGTGATCTGTAGCTGATTAACCATGTGGATGGATGATAACAGCCTTCCGAGCCTACTAGTAGCCTAATAGTAGCCCATATCTATCAGCTGATAACTCCTGATAACGCCCATTCAATAGAGTTATAACCTTTTTTTAGATTGTCTACAAACCACTGTTATACAACGATTTGCCTAATTATCATAACTTGCCTAATTAACCTAGTTAACATTGATTAATTGTCAATTTAAGCTGAATACTAGTGTCTTGAAAAATATCTAGTAAAATATTATTTACTGTCATCATGGCAAAGATAAAATAAGTCAGTTATTAGAAATGAGTTATGAAAACTATTATGTTGAGAAATGTGTTGAAAATTTGTTCTTTCTGTTAAACAGAAATTGGGGAAAAATATAAAGGCGGCTAATAACTCAGAAGGGCTGATAATTCTGACTTTAACTGTAGTTATCGCAGCTGACTTCACTAAATATGCATTTGTAGACATTTCCATTTTAGACATAAAATGTATGTGTTTGACTAAAGTTTGTGGTAGTCTGTTTACTGGTATAACTAAACAGACAGCCTGATCTCACGAGAAAACGTAAGTATTTTACGTTTTGACAGTTTAGTGGCTAATTCGTACGAATTCGTACGAGTTCAGTCGTACGAAATGGTACGATTTTAAAAAGGAGGCGTGGCACCTAACTCCGCCCCTAAACCCAACTGTCATTGGAGGATGAGCAAATCGTACTAAATTGTACGAATTAGATTGTACGAATTCGTACAAATTAGCCACTAAAAAAGTTACGAATTGCCGTGAGATTGTGTTGGAACAGACATGACATGCTATTACAGATAGAAAAGACCTTGGTGGCAAGATGAGTCCTTGACACAGATTCCTATGGCTACCTTGAACACATCACTTAGACTGACTGAGACCTGCATCTCTATCAAGAAAGATGCTCATTTTGCTCAAGACCACTGAGTAGCCATGTAATAAATGGCATAAAGTACATCCAGGTGGTTGTTTTTGGAGAATAAAGCCCTTCAGGCTCGTGTTGGTTGCATGTATAAGAGTGAAGGGCTTTATTCTGCTATAACAACCACTATTACATTGCTACTTGGCACAAAACATAAAAATTTGACACAAAACATTGTCTGCCGCTCACTAGATATTTTTCTCTTACTATTCTCTGTAAACCCTAGAAATGGTTGTGCGTGAAAATCCCAGTAGATCAGCAGTTTCTGAAATGCCACCAACTACCATGCCACGTTCAAAGTCACTTAAATCACCTTTCTTCCCCATTCTGATGCTCGGTTTGAAGAGCAGCAGATCCTCTTGACCATGTCTACATGCGTAAATGCATTACGTTTGCTGCCATGTGATTGGCTGATTAAACATTTGCAGTAACAAGCAGCTGGACAGGTGTACCTAATAAAGTGGCCGGTAAATGTAGTATTTGAAGGCACTTTTGTACATTTTAAAGTGTAGTTTAAACAACAATTATTGGTCAGATAATTATTGGTTGTCAATCATTGGACACTTGGTATATTTTTGTAATGATCTGTGCTGCTCTGGTGTGTTTCTGCATCCCGTGGAGCATTTCTTATCCCTATCTCTGTCTGTCTGCATAGATATTTATGAGGCAGGGTAACGGAGGGCACGGAGAGCTCATATCATAACTCACACACAGATGCATCAGGACTTCCCGTTCTCTCTATTCATCCTCACACCCATCTCTACTCTCCACTCTTTCTGCCTCTTGCAAGTATCTTTCCTTATTCCATCAAAATCATTTCCCCCTCCATCACCGCTATAGACATGCTTTTCTCACTGTTGCCAACTCTCCATGTTTTCACTCTCCTTCTCTCGCTCTCATATCTTAATGTGCAGCTCTTGCTGATCAGTATTCCGTGAGCAGTGTGTACAGCATTAAGCGATGTTTAGTATGTTGCAGACATCCATCACTCACATATCAGACAAGCGCAGTGATTATTTGGACGAAGGCCAAGAAACTCAGATAAATCAGCTCAAGTAAACAAGTCAAGTTAAAGGCCGCATATCTGTTAGCTTTGAGAAAATCATGACCAGTGTCTTCCTAGAAATTCAGCAATGTGGGATTTTTATTCTTAACCTTCTATAGGGTTTACAGAGAATGATCCGAAAATATAAGCTGCACAATATATCGTTTCAGCATCGATATTGCAATATGCGCATAGGCAATAGTCACAATGCGAGATATGCAATGTTGAGATCAATTATAGTTGACCAGGAACTACAGGATTGTATTTATTAATTGTATTTAACTGTAATTATACGATTTATGCAACAAAATAAAATGTATGCATTCCTTTTGGTCTTGTTTCTAGTCCAAATATATACATTTCAAAGTGAAATCAAGGTTATTTTACTTATCCCACTCGAATGTAATTTTGCTTGTTTAGGAAAAATGTAATTTTCACTTATTTCTTCTGAAGGTGAAAACAAAACACTTGCTTTTTACTTGATCTCAGAATTTTTTGATATTTGGACTAGAAACGAGACAAAGCAAAGTACAACCCCAAATCAGAAATAGTTGTGACAGTATGGAAAACGCTAATAAAAAAAAGATTGTAGTGATTTCTAAATTTACTTTGACTTGTATTTCATTGCAGACAATACAACAAACATTATATAATATGTTCCTCATGATTTGTATAGTTTTTTTCCCAAAATAAACTTGTATTCCTATTTGGGTCCTGCAACACATTTCACAAAAGTTGGAAAAGTAAAGCATTTACCACTTTCTTATGTTGACATTGTTTTTCACAACCCCTAAAAGCAATCCAGGCTCATTCTGAAAATGTACTGCTATATACATTTCTGGTGAGTGCCAAATACGTCCCAGGAGCTACTTTTTTTTGCAGTCTTTGTTTTTCGCAAATCCACCAGAGGCCGCTGTGTACATTTTGTGAGATCTTAAATTTCTGTCGCAAGTGTCATTCGCTGTTCTTGCGTAAATCCACCAGAGGCTGCTGTCAACTGACTGACCGATCGTCTGACCTACCCTTCTCCTTTCTTAAACCCAATCAATAGTTTTTCCAAAAGCACCGATTGAGCCGCCCACCTTCTTCCCTAAACCCAACCGACAGTTTTAAAAAGTAATTCAGAAAAAGAAAAGCCCTCGTCTGATTTTTTTACCACATTTTCAGATTTTACCACACTCTCACCCTGTTATTTACTTGTTTATTTAATTTTTTGGCTTCTGTTTTTGTCTTGCCTGCTTTCTGGAACCGTTCTTCGCTGGACTTGAACCCCGTCATCAAGGTCAACTCCTCTCTGTGTCTCAAGTCCGCCAACGTACATGGCGAGCTACTGGACAAACTTGCAACAGCGGGAAAGCCGTCCATACGGAGGTAAGCTGTCAGCTGTTAAGTGCAAAAAGGAAGGGCATCATACTGCTCGTAGTGTTCATTTTAAAGACAAAATGCAGCCATACGTACTTCTGGATACATACTTCACGATGTCCAGAAATGTATAAGGGCTACATTTTCAGAATAATGGTGCCATCACAGAAGTGCGAGTTACCTTTGCCAGGGACACTAACACAACCCCAAACCAGGCTCATTCTGAAAATGTACTGCTATTTACATTTCTGGTGAACGCCAAATACGTCCCAAGAGCTATGTTTTTTGCAGTGTTTGTTTTGGCGAATCCACCAGAGACCGCTGTGTACACTTTTTCAGATCTCAAATTACTCCCACGAGTGCCATTCATGCCTGCTGTCCACCAGAGGCCGCTGTCAACTGACTGTCGACTGATTGAATGACGGACTGAATGACTGACCCACCCTCCTTCTTCCCTAAACCCAACCAATAGTGTTTTCAAAAGCACTGATTGACTCGCCCACACACTTTCCTAAGAGTAATCCAGAAAAAGAAAATCCGTTGAAAATCCGCTGATGTACATGGTGAGCTACTGGACAAAATGGTAACAGTGGGAAAGACGTCTATACGGAGGTAAGCGGTCAGCTGGTAAGCACGAAAAGGAATGGCATCATACCGCCCCGTATTATTATTATTTATTTTAAAGGTGATAGCATATGTACTTCTGGCTACATAATTCACGATCTTGAAAAATGTATATAGGGCTACGTTTTCAGAATTAGCCTATGTTGCACAACCCCATACCATGACAGACCCTGGCTGTTGGACTTGTGGCTGGTAACAGTCTGAATGATTGATTTCTTCTTTAGTTCTCCCAAAAAATGCCTGAAATACTGATTCATCTGACCACAGTACACGTTTCCATCGTGTGATTGTCCATCCCAGATGCCTCTGAGCCCAGAGAAGTCGACGACGCTTCTGGACACTGTTAACATAGGGCTTCCTTTTGGCACAGTACAACTTTTTCTGATTTGAGGTTGTAAGAAAAGCATTTTTTTGCATTATGATTATTCAATTTCTGTAAGCGAATACTGTTTACTGATACCCAGAAATCTGTCAAATAGTGCTATTTTAAACCATCTTGTGAAACTTTATTCGTATCACAATATATTGCATCACAGAAAAATAAAATATAGCAAAATCAGATTTTTCCAATATCGTGCAGGCCTAATAAAAAGTATTGAGGTTCTGTGTATGAAAATGTCTTCAGAAGTCAAAGGAGAAGGAATGATGGAAAAGCAACTCAAACGATGTCTGAACACACAACATGCCGAACATCGAAACAACATTGGCAGAGGAACAAACCTGTAACACACACTACTACTTCTATTAGGTAACTCCAATTACTTGAGGGTTCAATTCACTCAGGCTCACCAAAATCAAATAATTTTACAAACAGTCTTAAGTTCTGCATCAATAATTGGATGGTAGCATCAGAATTTGGTCTAAACTGCATGAGAGCATCCTGTTTTGTATCAATGGTGCAGGCTGGTACATGGTGCTGAAATGTGTGGGCGATATTTTCTTGGCACGCTTCAACTCCCCTTAGAAACAACTGAGCATTGTTTAAACACCACAGCCTATGTGAGTGTTGTTTGCTGAGAATGTCCATCCCTTTATGACCGCAGTGTACCCACTAGGATAATAACTTCCAGCAGGATAACATGCCCGGTCACAATGTCCAGTTCATTTATAAATGGTTTGCTGAACATGACAGAAAGTTATGACTTTATAATGGCTTCTCAATCGCCAGATCTCAATCTAATAGAGCTCTTTTGGAATAAGAGAGAGATTTGCATCACTACCAGCCAAAGGGATTTTGTATTTTATAGATGTCTTATAGAAATTTAAGATAGATGGCTTGGCTAAAACAAGGCTCAATTTGGGCTGTCAGTGAAAATCTAATAGACTTCTAAGAATAGTCCAGACTAGTCATCAAGCACACAGATTGGACAGACTTCACATGTGTCATTCATTCCTGTGTATTTGATGAATAGTGTAGTTTTGGGCTATTCTTAGACATCAACTCAAACAGTTTGAGAAAACTAATTCTGTATAACAGGAATAATAATAATAGTTTTAATAACTAATTTCTAATAACTGATTTCTTTTATCTTTGCCATGATGACAGTCCATAATATTTTACTAGATATTTTTTAAGATACTAGTTTTCAGCTTAAAGTCACATTTAAAATCTTAACTAGGTTAATTAGGCAGTTTAGGGTAATTAGGCAAGTCATTTTATAACTGTGGTTTGCTTTGTAGACAATCTTAGAAAAATATTGCTTAAGGGGGCTAATAATATTGACCATAAAATGTTTTTTTAAAAATTAAAAACTGATTTTATTCAAGCCGAAATAAAACAAATAAGACTTTCTCCAGAAGAAAAAATATTATAGAACATACTGTGTAAAATTCCTTGCTCTGCCTGACATCATTTGAGAAATATTTGAAAAAGAAAAAGAAATCACAGGAGGGTGAATAATTTTGACTTCACCTATATTGGGTCATATATAATTATATTATTTGAGTTGATATTGTCAAACATTTAGAGCATTACTAACTTAAACCTTTTAAGTTCAGTTATCAAATCTGTATGAGTTCAGTTAATGGAACAAATTAAGTCCAAACAACTACTTAAATGTAAAAACTTACAAGTGTAAACCAGAAATGACACAAGGTATTTTAAGCCAGACTTATTAGAATGAAACATTTACACTGTAAAAAAATAAATCCGTAAAATTTACGGTAAAAAAACGGCAGCTGTGGTTGCCAGTACTTTACCGTTAAAAATACGGTACAAACCGTAAAAGTAATTTCTCATTTTACGGTAAACTACCGTATTTTATTAATTTATAGAGGTAATATGTCTGTATTTTGAATTATCAACATCTACACATCTTTTGTTACACAGTTAGACATGTTATGACACCCATATGCAGATGGTGATGAGGAAGTTACATAATGAACCAATGCTCATCACAATCAACTTTTTCCACAAGCATAAAAGTGTACCAATAGCCGTGGTAGAAGAGAAGGTGCTCAGTGTCATTCACACAACTACTAAACACCAGTATAGCAACACGCATAAAATTAAAGTCATGAAATAAACATTGTTTATCAACATTAGATGTAACATAAATCTCTAATGTACATAACTGATGGGGAAACAACTAAAACGATCCATAGTGATGTCAACAAAAAGCATAAAAAGTTATGTGCCATACAGGGAATTCTGGGAAAGTCAATTTACGTTTATTTGCTGTATATATTAAGGAAACATACCGTTAACCAGGTTACGGATTTGTACTGTAGCATTTTTACAGTTTTTTACCGTTGAAATCACGGCCATTTTTTACAGTGTATTTCAGTCAAGTATATCAAGTACAAAACAAGTTACCAAGTTAGTATTAAACAACAGGTCTGTGGATGTTTGTTTTACTGACAGTCAAAATTTGGCCTTGTTTTATTATTTTATTCACCCATTAGACTTCTTTTAAACACAAAAATTGCTTGCTGAGCAACGAGCTGATACTATCATGCCGATATTGACCAAAATCTCTTGTTGCAACAATATATGATCACATAGAAAAGATTTGCTATATATTTAAATTTATTTTTGTAGTATCCCAGCATGAACAGGACATCAACATGACGTCAGATTGACGTTGTACCCCAACATCATGGGGACATTTTGTTTGGAAATGAAAATCGAGTTGACGTCAGAACCCGACGTCAGGCCGACGTCAATGTCCAACCTAAAATCAACCAAATATCAATGTCTAATTATGTTCCAGCTTGACTTTGTGAGGATGTTACCTCTATGACGTCTATCTGACATTGGATTTTGGTTGCCATACCTGATGAATAAATGTCACTATTTGACGTCAATATGACGTTGGTTTAAGATGTTGGCTCGATGTTAGATTTTAGTCACTTTCCAACACAACCTAAAATCAACCAAATATCAACATCATTTGACGTTGTTTTTGGACATCAAAATAATGTTGCCCTTAGATGCTGACTAGACATTAAATTTTGGTCACCTGACGTCACAACCTAAATCTAACCTAATATTAACGTCTTATGATGTTGTGTGCCTGCTGGGGTGTGTTTGCAGGTAAGCAGGATGTACTATAAATTCAAAATTGTATTATATCACTCGGCAATAATATGGTTTACTTTTTAACTGATATAACAATGAGGACACTGTGATTTTGCCAAGTTAGAAATGCCCCTAGATCAACGACATTTGTTTTTTGATACTAGAACATATTTGAATTGACCAATCAGATTTTGAGTTTACTTTTTACTAGTTTTTACTTAGTGAAATCAAGTTTTCTGTTTTATTTACAGTAGTTATATAATTCTCCATTAAATAAAACTTTTGTGTTAATATATAATTTGTAATTATATTGAGAATTATACAACCTGTGAGGTTTTGTATAATAGTAAATGTCAAACACAGGAACCAATTTACTTCATGGGGTTACCTCACCCAGATTAGAATCAGAAAAATATAATTCAAGATACAAATCATCAACTTAGAGTAAATGAATGAAAACTAATCATAACAAAATATTTCAGCTCAAATAATGCACATAAAGAGGAGGCTTAGAGAAAAATGCATATTTACATACTTCCCATTGGACGGTATGGTGAGAAAATGTGCTTAAACACATGTCCAGAAATAGCCAGCGTCAGTACAATATATTTAAAGTCATTGCCTTTCACTGTGCCTATTTTTTCACACATAACACACACACACTGAGAGTTTTCTCCACTCTCTGCCCTCATCTCTCTCAAGAGATGGACACAGATGCTGTTACAGGCTGTTTTCCTCTCACCTACAGGAACTCGGCCTTCCCTCATAACAAACAACAAAATCTCACTTCTGTCATGCAGTAAACTACAGATAATGGCTCTGCCATGTAGGTCCTTCTCTCTTATACACACAGGATCAACAAGCATATTTGGGCTATTTATCTTCCAAAACTCAGCAACATTAACATATATGTTTGCTTATTTAAAATGAGCTGCAACAACTCAATTCTTGAGTTTTTTTGGGACAGCTTAATTGTTTTATGCTCAATCCACTTACATTTGTAAAAACGAATGAGTTCATGTTGTCTCAACACAAACCCAGCATTTTTACAGTGTAGAAGAAATGCACATGTGCCTTAAAAAGTCAAGGATTATTTATATCAAATTCTTTTTGTACAATTTATGTTTATATTTTATTGTTGCAACCCAGGCTCATTCTGAAAACGTACCTCTATATACATTTCTTGGACTGTGGGGGAAACCAGAGCACCCGGAGGAAACCCACGCCAACATGGGGAGAACATGCAAACTCCACACAGAAATGAACCAGCAACCTTCTTGCGTTCAGGTGACGGGCTACCAACTGCGCTACTTAACTAAATCATTCCACAAATATATATCTAATATTAACACTTTATCTTGTTGTAGCTGCATTTTAATTACCAAAAATAAACCTTTTTTTCTTATCAGAGGCTCTGGTGCCTTTGAGAAATTTTAAAAGATCTCAGAAGCTGAAAAATAAAATAAAATAAAAATTAGGTGGCACAGTAGCTCAGTGGTTAGCGCTGTCGCCACACAGCAAGAAGGTTACTGGTTCAAGTCCGGGCTGGGCCAGTTAAACAAATGCCAGAATAGTTGGTGGTTCATTCTGCTGTGGCGACACCTAGTAATCAGGGACTAAGCCAAAGGAAAATGAATGAATGAAAAATAATGTTATTTTATTTTATTTAATTAATTTAATTCATTTTTTTTTTCGGCTTAGTCCCTTTATTCAACAAGGAGCACCACAGCGGAATGAACCACCTAAATAAAATCAAATTAAATTAAATTAAACAGGGGTCGCCACAGAATGAACCTCCTAAATTCAATTCAATTCAATTAAATTCATTTCATTATTTTTTTGTTTATTAATCAGGGGTCACCACAGTGGAATGAACCGCCTAAATTAAATTAAATTAAATTAAATTAAATTAAATTAAGATGTAATCTTATAAGATTTATGAGTTAACTAGATGAATTTACTATAAGCAACAGTGTATGTCCAATTACATGTAGGTTATATAAGAAGGCATACAAATACAAATAAACACAAAAATAAAGAATGCAATCTGCAATGGATTAATTATGCTAATTTAGGCACACACGGGAATGAACTATAATATGCAGATGAGAGTGCATGCATGAATCAAGTTGTTTACAGTTTTAATGTGCAGCTACGATGTTCGCAATGAAGAAGATTGTTGCTTAATCTAACATTATGCATTATTCCTCCTTCCTACATCATTAACCTTCTCAAGCACCGATTTTGAACCTGATTGCATGATAAAGCTGAAATGCACTTACCGAGACGCTGGAAAGCCTCTGAAGCAGCATGCCGGAGGTTCTGCATGCTGTCTGCTTCTTCTGATGGACCTTGATGAAACTGGTGTTGATATGACAGGAGGCTCTCAATGTGACCCAGACATTTTGAGTGTGGTACTGGACCTCATCACTGTCCTTTTATCCTGCATGTCATCACCTGGCTTCAGGCGGCACCTACGCTGACACACAAGTTCCCTTCTCTGTCCTCCTACGATTTACTCTGAGAGCTCTCCTCCTGTCTCTCTCCTGCCTCCTGCAGCTGTCACTGCCGCTTGTGTGGCACAGCCAATCAGAATTCTCCTGCACACCACCATCCAATCAGCTGGAAAATGAAAAGAGGCAAGGGATTGCTGGTTTGTTTTGAAAGGCTGGTGCATCAAAAAGACCCAGAGGGTGTATAAGTGTGTGTGTCTCTCTGAGCATTAAAATGAGAGACTCTAAAAAGGAGAGATATTCGAAAAATAAATGCTAGCTCGAATTTAAACTCATATCTTGCACTGGTAGTTTAGATGGAATGCTTTAACCAACGGAAACAACAGCAAACCTCAAGTGTTTGATTGATTATATTGTAGCATATTAATTTAGCATATTAAAAAATTAAAACATTTTATTTGGAATCATTAGGTATGAGTAAAATGTTAAAAATTAAATATTTTCTCCATTCTACAACATTCCAATAACATTTATTTCATTTTTTTTCCCATAAATACAGTGCATCTGGAAAGTTGTCATAGCGCTTCACTTTTTCCGCATTTTTAATGTTACAGCCTTATTCCAAAATGGATCAAATTCATTTATTTCCTCAAAATTCTACACACAATACCCCATAAATCACATGTACAGAAGTATTCACAGCCTTTGCTGTGAAGCTCTAAATTAACCTGATGGACATTCTGTTTCCACTGATCATTCTTGAGATGTTTCAGCAGCTTAATTGGAGTTCACCTGCGGTAAATTCAGTTGATTAGACATGATTTGAAAAGGCATACACCTGTCTATATAAGGTCCCAGGATTGATAGTGCATGGCAAAACACAAACCAAATATGAAGACAAAGGAATTGTCTGTAGACCTCCAAGACAGGATTGTCTAGAGGCACAGGGCTGGGGAAGGTTACAGAAAATTTTCTGCTTTCTCTGAATTAGCACAGTGACCTCCATCATTCATAAGTGGAAGATGTCTGGAACCACCAGGACTCTTACTAGAGCTGGCCGGCCATCTAAGCTGAGTGATCGGAGGTGAAGGGCCTTTTTTAGGAAGGTGATCAATAACCCGATGGTCACTCTGTCTGAGCTCCAGCATTCCTCTGTGGAAAGAGGAGAACCTTACAGAAGGCCAACCATCTGTGCAGCAATCCACCAATAAGGCCTGTATGGTAGTGGCCAGGCTCATCACCAGGCTAATACCATCCCAGTGAAGCATGGTGGTGGCAGCATCATGCTGTGGGGATGTTTTTCAGCAGCAGGAACTGGAAGACTAGGCAGGATAGAGGGAAAGATAAATGCAGCAATGTACAGAGACATCCTTTATCCAAACCTGCTTCAGAGTGCTCTTGACCTTAGACTGGGGCAGTTCATCTTCCAGCAGGACAATGACCCAAAGCACACCGCCAAAATATCAATGGAGTGGCTTCACAACAACTCTGTGAATGTCCTTGAGTGGCCCAGCCAGAGCCCAGACCTAAATCCTATTGAACATCTCTAGAGAGATCTGAAAAAGGCTGTATACCATCACTTCCCATCCAACCTGATAGAGCTTGAGAGGTACTGCAAAGAGGAATGGGCAAAAATTCCCAAAGACAGGTGTGCCAAGCTTGTGGCAGCATATTCAAAAAGACTTGAGGCTGTAATTGCTGCCAAAAGTTCATCAACAAAGTGTTGAGCAAAGGCTGTGAATACTTCTGTACAAGTGATTTTTTTATTTATTAAAAATAAAAAAAAATAAAACTAAAACTAGTAAATTTGCAATAATTTCAAAAAATTGTTTTTCACATTGTCATTATGGGGTGTTGTGTGTAGAATTTTGAGGAAATAAATGAATTTAATTCATTTTGAAATACGGCTGTAACATAAAAATGTGCTATGAATACTTTCTGAATGCACTGTACTTTATATGGCTACTTCCCTAGAAAATGGCTGTTAGTCTGAATAACAAATGTTTTACCTGTTATGATTGATAATTGAAGGTTATTCCACCAAATTGCAGGTGGCTAAAAGGCTAAGAGGTGGTGACGCAGTAGGTAGTGCTGTCGCCTTACAGCAAGAAGGTTGCTGGTTCGAGCCTCAGCTGGGTCAGTTGGCGTTTCTGTGTGGAGTTTGCATGTTCTCCCTGTGTTCACGTGGGTTTCCTCTGGATTCTCCGGTTTCCCCCACAAGTCCAAAGACGTGGTACAGGTGAATTGGTTAGGCTAAATTGTCCATAGTGAATGTGTGACCCCAGATTAATAAAGGGACTAAGCCGAAAAGAAAACGACTGAATGAATGAACGTCACTAAAAGGAAACAAATATTTGAGTTCATCCTAACGTAAGCGCTCCCTAAAAAAATGGTCGTGAAAGTCCACTTCACCGTTTCTGTGCATTGGAAAAGACTTGTGTATAAATCTTACCATCTTAAAATTTCAAGCAACAATCACCACTCTCGTTCACGACCAAATAGAAAAAAAGCGAAAGCGTAAATACTTTATGTAGCTTGTCCCTTATGCCAACCCGTCCGTTGAAGCGCTCACAACAACACCGTAACAACACACCCGATTATCATCATCATCATCACCATGAGCTTCGCTTTGCTGTCTGTCTGCTTCCATTACCGGCTTAAATGACATTTCTGATCAAGTGTTTTAAAAGCTGACAAGATATATTTCGCCAAGTTTCACTCGCTTCTGCCAACCTTCTGACATATTGAGGTAAGAATGAAGGAAGCGTTTCGTGTATCAGCTTGAGGTAGATTAAAGCAGCGAATATAATATAAATTATGAATGTTTCCTTCTTGGAACTGTATTGTGTTTTTATGACTTTACAGTGGTGGTCATACGAGTAACGTATCTTTTACACATCAGTTATGATCCTCACATGTCGAATCTTGCTCAATTTGATGTGCTTTCACTTCATCAGACAGGTGCAATTTCGTTTTCATATTCATGTAGTTTAATCGATCAGATTAATAATTTTCAGTTTTATCAAAGCTAATAACCCTGTTGTTTAAATTCATGTAATATAAGCTCGACAACTAAACCTGCTTGTCAGCTCGTGTTTTAATTAACAACGCAGATAAAGGGGTTGTTAATATTGATTATAATATAGTAAATGTATTGCACTGTACTCCAGATTTGTTATTGTGTTTATCAGTCTGATGATTTCATCACAGCTCTACGTCACCTTTGGCCCTGATCAATGTGTAAACACTTGTGTTTACATAGTAAGCCTTTGTAAAGAGTCTTTGGCACATTTTGGCAACTCCAAAATTATTTATTGAGGTAAAGTTTTTTTTATATTCACGCATTCGTTCAGTGACAACTTGTGACACGCTCCCTATATAGTGTACCATGCTACTTTGAATATTCGGTCAGAAATAGCATGCAAGAATGTCTTTAAAACAACATAAGCACTATTCATATGACTGTGAACAATGTTGTACTTTGATAATCTTTGGGTGCTAATTTGATTTCTCTATTAAGAATTTGCAAATAATACTTTTCTGAAAATATAATATTAAGGAGAAACTCTGAATGTGCGAATATAAAACTAACTTCACCTCAAAAAATTATTTTAAAATTATAGTATTTTGTAGCGTAAGACTGGAAATATTCGCTCTCTTTCTGATATAGATTTATTCATTCATTCATTTTCTTTAGAGCTTAGTCTCTTTATTCATCTGGGATCGCCACAGCGGAATGCCAACTGACCCAGCTGAGGCTCGACCAAGTGACCTTCTTGCTGTGAGGCGATTGTGCTAGCCACTGCACCACCGTGACATCCTGATGTAGATTTATAACGCACAGAAAAAAATAGCTTAAAGTAATAGTGCATCCAATACTGAAAATATCTTCACTTGTTTCACACCTCTTTTTTTGTTTATATATTAATAAAGCCAGAAACCAGTAATCATTGACTTCCGTAGTATTTGTTTTTCCTATTATGGCTGTCAATGTTTACCGGGTTTTAACTGTTTTCAGAATATCTTATTTTGTGTTCAACAGATTATAGAAACTCCTCTAAAAGCTTCGAGAGTGAGTAAATAATTGAGGTAAAGCTGATTATATATTCACACATTCATTCAGTGACAACTTGTGACATGCTCCCCATATTGTTTATCATGGTACTTTAAATATTCGGTCTTAAATCAGGGTGTCCGTGTGGGTCTTAGTATTAAAACTTGAAGAATTATTTTGGATAAATTTAAGGCCCTTAAAAAGTATTTTTTAAGTAATGCTACTCTAGCTATTAGCTATTAAAGCTATTAAAGATGCTACTCTAGCTATTCAGTTTAACTTAACAGTTTAAAGTATAACTTTCGATAATGTAACGTGTAGTTGTATGCTAAAGTTTGCATGAATTTAATCAGCGAATATTGGTGTGCTTTGTAGTTTATGTTGAGTTGATAAATTCCTCTCTCACTGGATTTGAGGTCATAGTATTGTTTACCGCACAAACTCAGAAATAAAGGTACACGAGCTGTCACTGGGGTGATACCTTTTCAAAAGATACATGTTTGACCCTAAACGGTCCATATTGGTACCTCAGAAGTATATAATAGTACCTAAAAAATTTGAGAGGAACACTTTTGTACTTTTTAGGTACTAATATGTACCCTCGAAATATTAATATGGACCTTTTAGGTACAAATTTGTACCTTTAGAAAAGGTACCTCTCCAGTGACAGGCAGCTCGCGTACCTTTATTTCTGAGAGTGCAGTAACCAACGTAACACCGTTACACCTGCTGGAAGATTGTCAATTAGCATTTTTATTTATCATATGAATAATGGAGGGCATCACGGTAGCGAAGTGGATAGCGCTGTTGCCTCACAGCAAGAAGGTCGCTGGTTTGAGCCTCAGCTAGGTCAGTTGGCATTTTTGTGTGAAGTTTCCATGTTCTCCCCGTGTTATAGTGAATGGGAGTGTATGGATGTTTCCCAGTTATAGGTTGAAGCTGGAAGGGCATCTGCTGCATAAAACATACTGGCGGTTACATTGGCGGTTCATTCCACTGTGTTGACCCCAGATTAAAAAAGGAACTAAGCCGAACGAAAAGAAAATGAATGAATGAATGAATGATGTTTCAGTTTAGGTGAATGTATGCTTTATGTAGCATTATTTCACAAAAGCAGATTGTTTTTCCATCATAATATTTCAATATTTTTAATCAGCATGGGATAGAGCAAATAAAAGTCACATACTAATTATTTTTTCTGTTTTCTGAAATTCTAAAATATGGACTCGCAAAATTGCATGAAAAATGAAGATCAGTGTCCTTCCAGATGACAATCTGTATTTGGTAAATATACAGTAAGTTAAAATGTTCCCAGACGATGTTACCAGTTGAAACCTAAAGTGGCAATGACGTCCTAAATATAAAAAAAAAAAAATAAATAAATAAATAAATATATATATATATATATATATATATATATATATATATATATATATATATATATATATATATATATATATATATATATATATATATATATATATATATATATATATATATTAAAATAACTTTATTGTTTACGTTTTGAAGCAAATAAACTCAAATATGCACTCATTCATATGATTATTTTTCTGACTTTTTTTTTTGAACGTTGTTATTTTTAAGTGTTGTTTATTTTAAGTTTCGTGAACTTTTCCCACATATACTAGTTAAAATTATTTTGCACTTCATCGTATTTTAGTTCACAAACAAAATAAATGGGCTTTATGCAAGTTTAAATTAAAAACGTACGGGAGTGAGAAACAAAAACGTCTACTTCATCAGCGGACCCAACCGGAAGTCTTCATCATATATTTTAACGATGTAGTGTTTCTTTCCACTGCGATAGTGTTCAGGAGGGCTGAATCACACTCTTGGGCTACAATGTCATACTGGTTAAATCATGGTACTGCCGGCCCTTACTTTCATGTGATCAAACGACTGCTCGACAACAGAAATATGTGTCGACATTTCCAACTAATAGATATAAAAATAGTAATTAGTAGTACGTTTTAAAATGTATGTAAAACATCTTAAAAAGG
>NC_079440.1:12252863-12277863 GCF_903798145.1 Danio aesculapii
CAGATAATCCTAAGCGTAAAGGCGGCAAACAAAATAACAAAGTAATGGGGTCAAACACAGCAAGCCAAGGGGAAACACGTTGTAATTAATCGTTTCACCCTAAAACGTTTGCCAAACAACAACGAATGTGTCCACACCTCAGAGTATATATGTTTTGCTATTTCTTCTGTAATTATGACAAAGCAGCATCTTTTCAAACCTTTTGTAATGACAGACACTGTGACTAAAGAAATATTAAATGAATTAAGCAGTGGTCATTTAATCAATTTTTGTGTCTAGAAGTTTAAGAATTGTATGTATTTGAAGGAAAACAAGCATTATTATTATTATTATTATTATTATTATTATTATTATTACTATTATTATAGAAATGTGATTCAGCTGTTTAATTACACTTTTTCTCAGTGGCTTTCGTGCATTTCTCACGACACTATTTACATTTTCACAACAA
Source organism: Danio aesculapii (assembly GCF_903798145.1). Lineage (NCBI taxonomy): Eukaryota > Metazoa > Chordata > Actinopteri > Cypriniformes > Danionidae > Danio > Danio aesculapii. The sequence continues at coordinate 12,253,315 of NC_079440.1, forward strand.
TTAATGCTTTTCTCAAAACAATTAGTCATTTGTGGACATCATTGTAGCAGTTTCTCATTCCTTCCAACAAATTACAAATGCTTTTGGACATGCATCAATTGCTTTCATACAACTCTCTACTGTTTGATAACATTATCATTTGCTTATGTCATGTCAGACAAAATTAACTGAACTTGTAAATGCTGAATAGTCATTTCATATAAAAATAATAGTCCTCATTTCATTACTTGAGTCATTACATACAAAGATGTTGAACTAGTTGTCAAAAACTGTCAAGCAAATTTTTATAAAAACTTTAAATCTTTTTTTTCTTTCTGAAAATGTCTTCTAAATTGAACAATTTCATGAATGATTTACAGACCTATGTATGTTGAAGGTTCAGTTCCAATATGAGCTGCAATATTGTTCACAGTTGTGCACAGATCTACCCAAAGGAAGTTTATGTTTTTCGACTCTGAGTCGACTATTTTGTTAAAGAATCAATAGTTTTAAACACATTGCACCTTCAGATTTAAACCTCTGGATGTTTTCATTCACTTAGAGCTGTGTAACACACTGCATGGAAGCTCATTTCCACAAACCAATAATAGGGGCTCTTTAAAAGGCTAAAACTTGCCAGATTTCCCTTAGAAGTTTATTTGGGCTCCCTAATTTGCCCTGGCCCCTGTTTAAAAAAAGTTGTTAAATTATGATTTAATAAATGATTTTACAATTCAGAAATGTACTAATTTCTATGCTATATTTAGGTGGACAAGTCTACAGTTTCGGTGAGTTGCCATGGAAACAGAACCAAACATCATCAGCAGAGCCCATTTTGGAGGCAGTGCTGAGTGAACAGCGTGTTGTTTTTGTGGCTGCTGGCTCCGCCCACAGCGGAGTCGTGACGGAGGATGGAGGAGTGCACATGTGGGGAGAAAATGCTCACGGCCAGTGTGGCTTGTCGGGACTGTCTGTTATCCCTAACCCCACCCCTGTGGGCGTGCTTGACTCTGAGGCCACGCCTCCTCAGACGGTTAAGATCCTGGAGGTGGCGTGTGGTGACCAGCACACTCTGGCTCTTTCAGCCAAGCATGAAGTCTGGGCTTGGGGCAGCGGCTGCCAGCTGGGCTTAAACACTTCAACTTTTCCTGTCTGGAAGCCCCAAAAAGTGGAGCATCTATCTGGGAGGCATGTATTACAGGTGGCGTGTGGATCCGCTCACAGCGTGGCTCTCGTACGCTGTCTTCCCCCTCCACAGGAGCCCCGAAAACCCCCTCAAGACAAGTGCGGTCAGTGCCATCAGCTGCTCTACACTATGACAGATAAAGAAGACCATGTCATTATCTCTGACGGCCATCATTGTCCACTAGGTGTTGAGATGGACAGCGCTGAGATCAAGTCAGCAGTGGAGGGCAGTCCAGATCAGGGTAAACCAGGGAAAAGCTCTCCTACTGAACCTGTTCCTTGTATGTCCACCCAGATCGCAAAATCACCCACTTCCAATAACATCCCAGAATCTAGTCGTCCTCCAGAAAGCACACTTCCATTTGAACGTCAAAATCAGGTTCCTGCATATTGCCAAGAATCTATTGAAGCAGCTGTTGAAGACTCGGCTGATCATGAAGCTCCAGCAGCAGGTGGAGAGGTTTGTGTGGAAGCGTCCGAGAACAGCATCCCTGAGCCTGATAGCTGCAGATCCTCAGGGAAGTCATCTCCATATCCTGATGAGCAGGCGGTGAAGGCGTATCTGAAGAGACTTTCTGATCATGCTTTAGCAGAGCACACCGTCAAGACCTCCAGCACAATTCATTCAGCTCAGGTTAGTCTCATGTGCAGCATCCAGAAACCATTACGCCCAAAATTTAAAGTTCAGTCATTATTTACTCACACTTAATTTACTTCAAACCTGTTTGAGTTTCATTCGACTGTTGAACACAAAAGAAGATGTTTTGAAGAATGTTGTAATCATTGACTTCCATAGTATTTGTTTTTCCTACTATGAAAGTCAATGGTTACAGAACTTCAGCTTTCTTCAGAAAATCTCCTTTTTTCGTGTTTATCAAAAGAAAAAGGTTTATAACCACTTGAGGGCGAGTAAATGATGCGTAGTTTTTCATTTTTGGGTGAACTATCACTTTAAAGATTGAAACTTTTGATCTTCAATCGTTTCGAAATAATAGCTTTTATCCACCAGTATTAAATAAATATGGCTAAAACCTATAAACCAGGGCTGCCCAAACATTTTCTTATGAAGGGCCAAAAATCAAACTTGATTGAAGCTAGTGGGACGTAAGTAAATATAGTTGCCATGGGTAATTTCCCAATTTATTTAATAATGTTTATAAATGACTATAAAACATTTCTTTATATTAACTATTAAAGTATTTCATAATGAACTTATTACAGTTAAAACAAAACAATCTAAATTATAACAGAATTCAACTAGTCTTTGCCTTGATTTGCTCGCAGATGTCTTCTTCATAGTCCTCTATCTGTCAAGTGACAGTATTTACATTTAAAAAAAAATCTGATTTGTTTACAACATTTGAAGCATCTAATTTGTTTGCTTTTTTTGTAGCTCAACAATAAAACAAACAAAAAAAGGTTACGTCAAATTAGAAATGACGATCTGTGTGTTCAAGGCATTAAAACGGTCTGCACTGGTAAATGCCTAATATTAATACTCAATACGTTTGTCTAAATATACAAATTAATATTAGAACACCAAACAAAAAAATGAAAGAAAAACTGAAAAAAATACTAATTTTAATGTGACTATTGAAATGGTACAACATTGAAAAATAGGATAAATGGGATAAATATTGAACATGGGATAACATAATGGGCCCTATTATACACTCGGCGCAATAAGGCGCAAGACGTGTTTGGCACGATGGGTTGCTATTTTTAGACCAACACGTTTTTTTTTTCCCGTCACGTTGTTTAAATTGCAAATCCATTTGCGCCACTTTGTGGACTCATGTGTGTGCTGGTCTAAAAAGGAGGCATGTTAAGGCGCATTGCTATTTTGAGGAACTGAAATAGACCATGCCATTGACCATCTAAAAGCAGGTCTAAAGTCCAACGCAGAGTGCGTTAGTTGGACGGCTATGCAGGTACAAATGCTTACACATTGCTTAATATACACAGCTCAGATGTACAGCAATACACAAATATCTTTACATATGAAAAAAATAAAGGATAAAAATGTTACAAAAATGATTACTTTCTACATAAATATAAAAACACTTCCTCCATGCCTCATCTCGGGGGGCTTTTTTCAGTTTATTCATGACAATTTGCATTTGTGTAATGTTATTATTATTAGTAGTATTATTTATGATATGCATATTTATATTTGTTTTAATAAGAACAAGTTTAGATTTCTCCACCTGTCGGTTCTTGGAGACATATGCATCACCATATGGGGCATAAGAATAGGACATGTGTTTTGATCTCTATGTTTTGACTATAACTCAGACCACACTTCATTATTATTGTTCATTTATCCATTTGCAGGAAATTAGAACTGAATTTAGAAATAGTTTTGAAACAAATCTTTAAGCTTAAACAAAATGAAAGATGTAGGCTAATGGATGTCTTCAGTGGAGTGCATATAACACCTTATCTTCTAAAGTAAAGGAGTAAAAGTAAAGAGAAAGAGAAAGTAAAGAGGCCGAATAGAGGAGGCTCGTTCTTTATCCTCACTCTGCAGATGGTCTGTTTAACTGTTTTCTCGCTAATGAGGCGTTCAGTTTTTCCACTTACAAAGTCAGCCATGTAAATAGTAAATGCGCCATGGCGTGATTCAAACCGTATTTTTCCGTCCTTAAAATAGTGGATTCAGACACGCTCTAAATGACTTTGCGCCTAGATCGTTAAAATCGAGCCCTATAACATTTATAATGCAGAATTGAATAGATATAAACTTTGTAAAGATTATTTTGAACAATGGTATTACATTTTAGTGCTTTTAAAGGTTAACTTTAAGTGAGGAAAAACAATAAATGTGAAAACGACTGCCTGTTTATATCTGTTTTTTTGCTGGCTTCAGTAAAAAGTCACTTTTTAGAGTTTACTCTAATCATGATACTTCAGACGTCATTCTAATATGCTATGATTTGATCATTTGAAAATTTTATGTGTATTTCTCAGTTAAAATAGTTGGGTTAAAATATCCCAACAAATAACCCAACTATAGATTATTATAGCACCTTCCCAACTATGGGTTATTTTAACCTAATGTATTGGGTTGTATAATTTAACCCAATACATTGGGTTGTTTTGATTAAATGTTATTTTTTCCATTCTGGTATTACTATTGCTACTATTAATAGTACTACTATTAATGTGATAATTATGGCTCTGTAAATAAATAACATACATTTTCAAAAATATTGAAAATGCTTTGTTTCCATTACATTTAAAGTGCCTGATGCTTTGTTAAAATAAATCAAGAATCACAAACAATGAATAACAGTCAAAGTACAAACAGAAAATCATGTGTTGATTGAGCAGCATATGGAGTACTGTGTGCTGTAGAGACTGTCCAGCAGGCTTCACTCATTGTCCACAATACATCTAAACCACATTCAAACGCTTCTAAAAAAAACTGTAGAGAGGAACATGTGAGGCAGAGAAAGCGTTTTTATCTATTTAACATAGATCGGCTATGAAGCGCACGTTTGTGTCATCAATAATAAGAGTGCTGGTGAAACGGTTATAAAAGAAAACACGACACGGAGAGATAATTTGATAAAAAAAAAACATTAATATTGCGTTAGAGCTTAAATAAACGTCCTAATGCAAAAACAACATAACGCACCTGTATTAATACAGCTGTTCTGTGTCGGTAGAATTAGTTGACTATTGAAATTCAAAATTTTTAACCCAACTGGTTGAGATATTAAATAAATAACCCAATAAGGGTTAAAAATAATCCAACAAAGCACCAAATATTTAACCTGACTGGTTGAGTTATTGATAAATACCCCAATAAAGGTTAAAAATAGCCCAACAAAGCACCAAATATTTTTAACTCAACTGCTGGGTTAAATAAATAACTCTGCGTTTATTAGAGTGTATTTTGTGGAAAATGAGATGCATGGTTTTTTGATGAACATAAAAGTGAAATTAAAAATTATTTGTTAACGTATTTGTATATATTCTCTTTATATCAATTTTCTATTTAACAGTTAGCTCATTAACACACTTAAATCCTCTTTGAGAAGTTGATTTTGTTTATTTAGTTACATTTTATTTAATTGTTTATTGTAAATTAGGTTATATTAATTAATTCCAAACCATCGTGATTTAAATGTTTTAATTTCCTCTAAATTTACAATTCTATATACAGCTCATACAGTACTTGCTCTGTTTCAGCTCTCCGGTGACCCTGCTAATCTGTTCGCTTCTGAGCCCTTGATCCCGGTGGCCCAGTCTGTGACTCCTATGGGCTCCGCGTTGAACAACTTGGTGGTGTCGTGTGCCTCTGCAGTGGGGGAACGTGTAGTGTCCACCTATGAAGCGCTCTCTCTGAGAAAAGTCATTGGTTACTGGGTAAGTGTATCTTGGGGTGCTTTCACATCTGTAGTTCGCTTCATTTGGTCCAGACCAAGGGGAATAAATGATACATTGTAGCATTTTCTGCTGTCTTTGGGTCGTTTTCACACCACACTGTTGGCTTTGGTCCGAGCCAGATGAAAAGAACCAAAATGCAGTCATCTGACAAAATCCACATCTCTCATTGGCCAGATGTTGTTAAACATATTTCCTAAACTGCTTATCGATTGGTCAGAATTCACGTGCGGGAAAATGCCAAAGGAACTCCCGCAAGTAAACAAACCGGCAGACACAAAATGGCACTTTTTACCCATAGATATGTACATTAGATGTCGCCTACCCTGTTGTTGTCTATTGGAAGGAATGCGCCATTAGAGCCGCCATTTTAGCACAGGGTAACATTCCTTTGAAATGAATGCCGAACCAAGCTGCAGTGGAGGACTGTGGCCATCCAGAGCCAGAGATATACACATATATCTATGATCGGGAGTTGTCCCGGTGGTCAGTATGCAATTATTTTTTTAAATTACGAAAATTATAATTTTACATTACTTTTCTACACTGATGGATCAGTGACCGCACGGACATTCCCGACAAAAAGCTTGTGTTTGTGTGTATGGAAATGTACTATACACCCTCCCTGTTAAATTGGATCTAATCTTGTTCTGAAACACACCCCTCTCCTGCTTCCACTTCTCATACTGACGGAGGGAGCGAATCGTTTGTGAATGAATCTCTCTTATGAGCGACTTACTTAGCCGACGATATTACAAGCTTCTCTGGCACCGCAGCATCTTGTTGTCATATTTATTTCGCATTGTTTGCTGATTTTATTCAACAAAACTAGCATAAGTCGAGTATTTAGTGCGAGTTGGTGCTACTGCCTTATGGTGAATGCTGTAAGTGACTGTACTATCATCAATAACGTTACCTGTTTAGCACAAAAGTTCATAACATACAAAATCGTAAAAAACTAAATCTTACCTATGAAATGTTCTGCCTTTGTGCTTTGTTTTCTTTGTTTGCTCGTTACTACACCCGTAGACAGCGCTAAAGTCCAGCATCTTCACGTAGTAACACTGTCTTGACTAGTGCGGTTGAATGACATTTGTCCTGGGAGCACTGTACAAATATGGCAGAGCTATTGACCCATGCTCAGGGTCGGTATGCGATATCTAGTGTATATATCTATGCTTTTTACCATGGAGCTACTACTGCGATGACTGATTGTATCCCTGCTCATAGTGTACTATATAGTTTGTATACATAACTTTAGACAAACTATACATTTCGAGAATGAAGAGCGGCTGCAGCTGGAAAACAGTGTTTTAATGCATCGCACGTCACTTCAGGAGAAGGCGTGAATTAATTTTGTTAAACTGCGACATGGTCATCTTGCGGAAATATTGCCAACAATCCGTCAGGTAATGTTTTTCCCTCTCTCTCTCTGTTGGTAAAGCGCTGTCAACAGATATTTTTCCTCCACGCCCTATAATGCACAGCACATCGGCCTACGGCAGCTGGATTATTCCAAAAGGCGCAGTACTTTTTGTGGTTAAGTCTGTTTTAGTTCGGATCATATTCTCACCACAAACAAACCGCTCAAGGGTTTGTTTGAAAGCGTACCGAGACCACCTCTTCAAGGAGGTCTCGGTATGCTTTTTTGGTTCGCTTTTGGCGCGCACTCGAGTACGATTGCTGCATTCACACCTGCCGAAACGAACCGAAGAGGAAAAATGAACTCTAGTGCGATTCAACCAAACTAAATAAGGCAGATGTGAAAGCACCCTTAAATCGAAGGGTTTAATTTAAACTTTCCCTCCTTCTTACAAAATAAGTTGAAGATAGCTAAATTGAATTTGTTTGTTTAAGTTCAGCCCATATACTGTAAATTGTTTGCAACCAGTTACCTTAAAGGAGACTCAGTGGGCTCAGTGGTTAACACTGTCACCTCACAGCAAGAAGGTTGCTGGTTGGAGTCCCGGCTGGGCCAGTTGACATTTCTGTGTGAAGTTTGCATGTTCTCCCATTGTTCGTGTGGGTTTCCTCTGGGTGCTCCGGTTTCCCCCACAGTCCAAAGACTCGCGGTACAGGTGAATTGAATAAACGTAGTGTATGTTTGTGAATGAGTGTGTATGGGTGTTTCCCAGTACTGGGTTGCAGCTGGAAGGGCATCCGCTGTGTAAAACATATATGTTGGACAAGTTGGCGGTTCATTTTGCTGTGGCGACCCCTGATGAATAAAGGGACTAAGCCGAAGGAAAATAAATGAATGAATGAATCAGTTGCCTTAAAAAGACTTTGTAAATCCAATGAATCATTTTTTCAGTGTGCTTGTTCAAACTACTTATTTAAATTGAGCTGAAACAACACAATTCAAACAGAATTCTTCTCAAACAGATATCATGTTGTCCTCACACTTGCCACTTGAAACTGAACAATTGTGATCCATCATCCTATGACATGTTTGTGCTTCAGGTTCCAGGAGAGGGTCGCGAGCGAGTGGAGGAGAGACTTCGTCTGGAAGAGTCCATGCAGGGGAAGAAGAGCTCCAGCCTGGGGGACATCCGAGAGGAGGAGGCAGAGCTCAGCCGTCGCCTGTCCCTGCCCGGCCTGCTCTCTCAGGGTACACATGCTCTCCTTCTCTTACACCCAGTGTCCCGTTTCCGTAAGTCTGCATGGGGATGTGCGAGCTTTCATTAGTTTGGATGTTTTGCTTCCCTCATCCATCAGCTCACTGCACGCTCCGTGTTTCTGCTGCAGAGGCTATGAATAACTAACAACTCCATTCCTTTTAGTGACAAATTTCATAAATATTTTAAGCAAATGGTCTGATTTTTATCATTTGCTAGTGTTGAGGGCATAACGTGATTGTGCTAACATTTACACATGCTTTTCTTGCTTAGTGTTTTTGTCTCTTTTTTTAGTCCAAATATCTAAACATGTTTAAATCAAGACGCATTTTTGTTTAGACAAACAAAAAAATATTGTCTTGTTTCAGAAATGGTTAAAAAAAACGAATGAGTTTTTCCTTAAAAGAAGCTAAATAATATGCCTATTGGGTTAGCAAAATAATTTTCTTTTCGCTTTGAAATGATTATTTTACTCACTCCATTGGCCGATTATTTTGCTTATTTTAAGGAAAAACTCACTTAATTTTGACATATTATTTCGAAAAACAAGACAGTGTTTTTACTTGTCTACAAAAAGATTTTTTGTTTTCATGCGGCCACCATTTTAAAAACGAAAGCGAGGCTGCAGTGGGAAGAAACCCGGAGGTAGAGGATCATCACTGTAAATATTTCAACAACATGCCGTGGACTACAAACCTTCAGCTGTTGCCACAATTTCAAAGTACAGATATGGTGTAAACAACACTTTAATATCATTCAGTTCAGTTTAATTTACACAATTAAAAGCATGTTAGGCATCAAACAAAATCGTAATCTCTTAATAATAGTAACAGTAATAAGCTTAAGTGTCCTCGTAGACTTCAGTTCATGGCAGCAAGTAAACATCGTGGGGGCGCTTCTCTGCTTCAACCTATGTAACCCGCTGATCGATAATACTATGCAGTCCTGTGTAAAATGTTTGGAGCAAACCCTCGTGTTGTTTGTAATAGTGTTGTCACAATACTGGAATTTCAGTACCAATCGGTACTGATGTTTTAAAAAATGTCCATTTCCCGCTAACATTTAAGCGCTGTTAAGCGTGTTCTTAAACAGCGCTGATTTGCCATAGTATTCACCAGTGCTCAACAGAAATGACTGTGATTAAGTGCAAACACAGATAAACGGACACTGGAGTGCTTTAAAGCCACGAAGATCAGTCGATCCATCAGCAGATTGCTCGTTTGCACTCAGTAAACATCGGTAAAGTGCATTGATGACCTTCTCTGCCAATTACAGTCATTTCTGTTGAGCACTGGTGAATACGAAGGCAAATCAGCACTGTTTAAAAACTCGTTTAAATATTAGCAGGAAATTGGCGTTTTTTTTTTTTTTTTACATATCAATATCGACTGGTGCCAAAATTCAGTATTGTGACAAGTCTGGTGAACTGATTCATTAACTTGAGATTGATAAATGGCTAAAACGTGTTTGGGCAAAGATAACGTTAGCTAACAAGTGCCGTTTCCATTAACTTAGCTGAAAATGTCCGATATCCCTTTTTATTTTCACTATCCATTTAGAACAGACATTCGGGTTACCCAGAAAGTGGTGAAATGATAAATTTGTGTCACTTTCTCTTCACTGATAAGATATACAGCCAGGTACACAACAATAAGCTATCACGGACGCCATTCCTGTGTGACTCCAGGCGATACTTCCAGGGTTCTTCCCACGGCAGCCCCACTTTCGCTTTTAAAATGGCGGCTGCGTGAAATCTGTCTATTGTGCCCTTTTTACAAGATGTAAAATAAGTCTCTGAGGAGTGTGTATGTATATTCATTGATTGCACGTTATGCTGATAGTGTAAAAATTAGTAGAATTTGCTAGTATTCGAATCAAATGTTTTTATTCAATAGATTTTCCTCATATGCGTATTAAGATTTCTATTAAAACTATATACTGCTGGCTGACTTGAACATGATAAAGTAAAGGTGAATATATACTTACTTTCTCCTTCTTTGTTGTAGTTTTACAAAAAGAAAGATACTTAGAAGAACAATTGCCAGTAAAGTCAGTAAAGTTACCCAAATTGTTTCTGCTGTTCTGTTAAACTTTTGTTAACGCAACAACTGTTTAGGACTGAATAATAATATTTATTATTATCAATATTATGACTATTTAAATGTCAAAATGCTAATTTAAACAGCCACAGATATATTTCAGCAGTTGTGTGAAGCAAAAAACGTGCTGATTTGCATTATCACTGGTGACAGGTGCTTGAATGTTAAAACGGCCCACCTATGAATTGTCAGTCACTGAAATGGTCCCCCACCAACTTGAGTTTGAGACTCCTGCATTCGTGGCTGTCTATAGTCACACACTGATGCAACACAACTGAGTTTAAACCCCTTATAAAATTCATTATTGCATAATACTGCAGGTCCCCTTTAAGAATTTTTTAGATATTTGGATTAGAAACAAGAAGAGAAACTCTTAAGGTTGCATCGTAGAGTGAAAAGAAATAGAGAAAAGATTGCTATGAGTGTGTTTTTTAATTAGTTGAATATGTGAAGTTTGGTCATAATCCTGTGCAGTGTGTTTAGAATTAGTTCATTGGGTTCAAAGTAAAACCCTACAAATCTCGGCTTGGCCAACTTTTTATACAGTGTTTGTTAATGACATGGCTTTGTATTGCCATGGCTCTTCACATTTTTGCCTTGGGCACTTGTGGACACATTTCCCTTATATTGCTGTTGCCGTGGTTACAGACAATGCAGAGTCTGAGGTGAAGGCGTCGTCATCCAGCACCACAACTGAAGGTATCTTTGTGTAGATGTAGTTCTACTAGATGTAGTGTATAGATTAGTAGTAGATTTATAGGTGAATCTCACAGAACGGTGTTAAATTTCTAACTCCAGAATCAATTTTTATGATCATTAAAGGGTGACATGGTGGCTCAGTGGATAGCACTGTCGCCTCACAGCAAGAAGGTTGCTGGTTCGAGTCCCGGCTGTGTCAGTTGGCATTTTAGTGTAGAGTTTGCATGCTCTCCCCATGTTGGCGTGGGTTTCCTCGAGGTGCTCCGGTTTCCCCTACAAGTCCAAAGACATGCGCTATAGGTGAATTGAATAAACTAAATTGGCCGTAGTGTATGAGTGTGTATGGGTGTTTCCCAGTACTGGGTTGCAGCTGGAAGGGCGTCCGATGCGTAAAACATATGCTCGATAAGTTGGCGGTTCATTCCACTGTGGCGACCCCTTATAAATAAAGGGACTAAGCTGAAGGAAAATGAATGAATGATCATTAAAGGGAAAATTCACTCAAAAATGAAAATTCTGTCATCATTTACTCACCCTTCAGGGTCTTTCTTCTGTTGAGCACAAAAGAAGATATTTTGAAGACTGCTGACTTTCATAGTCATTTTTTTCCTACTATGGAAGTTGATGGGTCCCAGCAACCAGCATATCTTTCATGTTCAACAGAAGAAACTCATAATGGTTTTGAATCACATGAGTAAATGATGAGGTCATTTAAATTTTTGGGTGAACTGTCCCTTTAAGCACATTTTAGACTGAATTACACTGAAATACACACATTTTACACACTACAAGCTAATAATCTAATGCGTCTGTTTGTCTCACTTTACAGTTGTTTTGTTTAGTTTGTGCACTTCTTTCTGTTCATCAAAGAATCCTAAAAATAATGTAGCACAGTTTCTGTTTTCAGTAAGTACATTTACATGGACACCAATAATCCAATTTTAATTCGATTAAGGCAATACTCTGATTCATACGTGTCAACCCTCCCGTTTTTTGCGGGATTCTGCCTTATTTTTACACTTCTATCCTGTAATTATCCCGTAAAGGTATTTCCCCCCTATTTTCAATCTTTCCATGAAGGGTGGCAATACACATTAAAAAAGCTGATCCATCCTATATGTAACCCATACTGCGGCTTGCCGAACCACCAGGGCACACCCCTTGCTCTTAATCGTGACTCTGTTCTGTGCTTTCATTTTATTTAGGCATAAACACTTTTAAATAAATATAAAATGGTGGGATTCCCTTCCTTTCTATTACAGGCGCCATTGCCCCTCATATGCAATCCTCAACACAATCAGATCATGTAGCGGTGCGTGATTGTCACATTCGCTTCTTAGTGATAAATAGATTCGGTTTCCCAAATGGATACTGTATATGTAATTTGAAGTGGAGCAAAAGTGGACGCTCTGGGTTTTAGGTTTGAACAAACAGACATGCATAATAATAATAATAATAATGATAATGATAATAATAACATCTAAACATGTCAATCTTGGTGTTTTTTTTTTTTAAACAACAGATTTTATCCCTTATAAATAAGGGCGATATGCCTTATTTTCACATCCCAGTGTTGACAGGTATGCTCTGATTAAACATCTTAAACAAACTATTACTGTCATGTAGGATTTTCACCACATTTTGCGACAGGATAGTCTATATACACACACACGGCTGTTTGACACTATTCTCTGCACTTACCGAGTCAGTGAAGGACCACAGACACATGCACCGTGAAATGCAGAGGTTTATTTCTCCCATTCAGCCTGCAGTATCTAATACCATTAAAACAACACTCTTCCAGCAGTTCATACCCGCATCCAATATCGTTTTCACGGGGGGCATGCATGAAATGTTGCTGAATGAAAGTGAAAGTGCCAAACTGCAGTTAAAGTCAACAAATTAAAAATGAAACACCTGAAATTACATGAAACTCCAGAGGAAATGTGGATAGCGAGATGACGTTAATCAATCTATGTGTTGTAACATGTCAAACGGAATCATGAAAGGAACATTCAAAAAGCAACTTATGTAAACACCTTAATAATATTACTGTCTTATTCAGATTAAGGTAAATAGTTGGATTACTGATGTCCATGTGAACGTAGTTCATGTTATAGTAAGTAATGTTTATTGAGCCAGAATCAGCACATTAGAATGACTTCTGTAGCGTCACATGAGGGTCAAAGAAATAAACAACATTTTAAAATATTTAAATGGAAAACAGTAGTAATTTGTGATAACATGTAACTATATTACTGAATTTAAGTCATTTTTGAGCTAATAAATGCAGCTTTTGTGAGCATTAGAGGCTTTGAGAATCTTATCCATTATGGTTGTCTTTGAAATTGAAGATACTCATTAATGTCATTAAAATAAATTTAAATGTATTAATTTAGAGTACAATTTCTTTTCTTTTTTTGCTCAGTTGGGAGAAATAAATCTGAAATAAGTCAGATTTTGGCACACTTTGTGTGATTTAGTCTTTATTGAAAACTAATCCTTTAATTTTTTTTATTTTTAGTTGATAGATGCATTTAGTACACTGTAAAAAATTAATTGAGAAAAAAAACAAGGCAACTTGATGCAATAAGAACTTTGAGTTGTCTCAACGACTGTTTTTTAGTTCTTCTCAGTAACAATATTTTGTTCAGCTAACATAATTTTTATGCATGCAGTGTTGATTATTGTATTTTACTAATAAAGATATCACACTCAGACACCTGTACTGCATGTCTTTGGACTGTGGGAGAAACTGGAGCACCCGGAGGAAACCCACGGGAACACAGGGATACCAACTGACCCAGCTGGGCTCGAACCAGCGACCTTCTTGCTGTGAGGCGACTGAGCTACTCACTGCGCCACCGTGTCACCACTTTTACAACTTCTCCAATTTATTTCCATTGAAAGCAACATATAAACAAGCTTAGTTTTCGATCGTTGCATCACGCATGCGCAAAATTATTTAAACATCAACATTCCAGTTCAACACAAAAAAAGTTTGTCCAGAAAATTCTGTTAAACATGCAGACATAACATTTTAGCGAATATTGTTGATCTATTTTTATGTTATCAATAGTCATTCACAATTCTTAGTATACTGTATTTGGCAGAAAAAGTAGAGTGTGCTGAACAAATGGTGATTTTATTTTTTACAGTGGATACTTTAATCCAATCAAAACACGTTCAAAGAAACGTTCTGCTCTAGAGCACTGCTTGTTTTTTAAAGTAATTTAAATTGAGTTATTTTACGTATAACAATGGCTTCCTTCTTTCTGCGACACGCACACACACACAGACACCTTTTTTCTTCTCATCGCCCCCACCCGCATGACAGATGGACCCTAGTGGGGCTGGAAAATAACTCTGCATGGCAGCAGTCTGTGTGTGTTTGTTTATGTGTGCACCTGGCCATACTGTGAATATACTGTGTGTGTGTATGTGTGTTTCACAAAGAGATGAACTAAAGTTGGCCAAGTCTGTGTGCTGTTAAATGATTCATGTGAATTTTCCTATGCTCTGTGTTCCTGCTTATATGGCAGAACCAAACTATGCATATTCAATGAGGAACAAACTGCCAAAGTTGCTTTTTCTTATGATTTATTATTATCTTAAGATCTTAAGCTTTGTTCACGCTGTCAGTTCAAATTCTTGGTATTTGTGCATCAAAGTTACAGAAAAAAAAGTAATAAATAACTACTAGAAATCTGATCTATACATTCAGAATGAAAAGAATTTCTTAAAATATGGCTCACACTTGGCGTCACAGGGGCACACCGGGTAGCACGATGACCTCACAGCAAGAAGGTTGCTGGTTTGAGCCCCGGCTGTGTCAATTGCCGTTTGCAATTGGCTTTCTCCCACAAGTCCAAAGACATGCGCTATAGGTGAATTAAATAAGCTAAATTGGCAGTGGTGTATGTGTGTGAATGCAAGAGTGTATGGGTGTTTCCAGTGCCGGCCCATAGGATCGAGGGGCCCTAGGTGAGATGAAAAAAATTGTGTCCACTGGTGTAAAAACAGTGAGAAGAAAGCACAATTTGTTTATAATTATGTGTATAAATTTGAATTAACTGTAACAAATTTAACCTACATATACATATGTTAAAAACACAGATTCAAACCAAAAAAAATGCTGTTTGGACGCCATTTTATTTCAAATTAAAACATTGATAAAAATAGCAACGACACTTGTGACATATGAGATATGTGGAATCTGTGTAGAAATACGTTACGTCATTCTAGCTCACCCAATAGCCGTTCGCGGGCTGGGTTATGTAAAATAGAGTGTGGTGCTGCTGGGTATGTTTCTAATATTTTCTTATTATTCATACTGTTGTTTTGTATTTATTATTGTTTTCAGCTATTTGTCATGTATGAATTATTCGGAGCTATTCTTTTAATGAAATGTGGAAAGCTTGTGGTTTAAACGTTCGCGCTCGTCCTAGTGCTTATGTACACAGTTAATATAATATAAGAGCAGTGTCTGTTGGCCCCTCTAAGAAATGCGGGGCCCTAGGCGACCACCTATATGGCCTGTAGGACGGCCGGCACTGGGTGTTTCCCAGTGTTGGGTTGTGGCTGGAAGGGCATCCGCTGCGTAAAACATTTGCTGTATAAGTTGGTGGTTCACTTCGCTGTGGCGACCCCTGATTAAGAAATGGACTAAGCCGGAAAGAAAATGAATGAATAAATGAATGAATGAATGGCTCACACTTTTCAATAAGGTTTCATTAGTTAAAGTTAATTATTGTATTTAGTAACATAAATTAATTATGAACAATACCTGAACAGCATTTATTAATCATAGTTCAACATTTACTAATGCATGCACCTTGAATTAACATGAACTAGCAACTTTATTTTCATTAACTAACGTTAACTAACATGAAAAAACACTGTTTGTTCATTGTTTGTTCATGTTAGTAAATTCATTAAACTAATACAACCTTATAGTAAAGTGTTACCGAAATATGATTAAATATGGTGGGATTCCAATCTTATACACAAAAATAGGATTGTGGATTTGGACTATCTTCATATAATCTACTGTTTGTATATAAATGAATTAAATATGATACAATACAAATAGATATTTATTTCTTTATTTTAAAATGTAAAAACATCTCACATTATTATATCACAATATACAGTATATCAATCAAATGTTTAAGCGGATGTGTAGTAAACATTACATCACTGTGGATCTGAACAAGGGTATCTGTCTTATTTGTAGATGTAGAATACGTTCAGGCTCTAGATATTGATGTTGCAGCTTTCTTTGAATGTGTTTTGTGTCGTTTATTCTCTTTCTCCTTCACACTCTCTCAGTATCTCCTCGCCTCTTGCGGAGAACAAGTCGCCCCCGGATGCGGGCTGTCCCGCTCGCTTCGGGAGGTGTACCTGAGACCGATTCCCACCTGCCTTCCTTACAGACGGAGGTGTGGAGCTGGGGACAAGGCCAGGATGGACAACTTGGGCATGGAGACCTCCTTCCCAGGTCAGAGTCTTAACATTAGCCGGGAGGCATGTGGAACTCAAGTCTTTCCAAACAGCTTAGTTACAAAACATTTTAGCAAAATGCTTAATGAAGTTGGGGATTTGTTACAGTATGTTAGACCTTTTGTGCAAAGTGCCATAGCATGTTAGCAGTAGGTGAGATAGAACATACAATCTGCCAAAATGCTAACAGCTTGATAAAACATGCCTATGTCAGTATTCAATGTTAAACTGTGTTAATAACATGCACATAAATGCTAAAAACATGCTATCAGGATCTAAGAACATGCTACCCTTTTTTATCTAAATAGAAATTGTTACCAGTATATCAGAATATGTTAGCAAAATGCCAGAGCAAATTAGTAGCTCGCCTAGTAAAATGAATTGGCAACATGCTAAAAATGCTAGCAACTTGTTAAAATATATAAGAAATGTTTAAAAATCCTTAGCAACTTGTTAAAACATGTTAGCAGTGTGATAAAACATGTTAATGTCTTGTTTAAATGAGCAGGTAACAAACCATAACAAAAGCAAAATGCTTAAACATACTGTAATAGCAGTTTTAAGACGTGTTAGTGACTTAAAGCATTACAAACGTCTTAAAACATCTTAGCAATTTACTAAAATGTTAGCAACTTGTTAAAAGTGTTACGAACGTCTAGAAACATGCCAAAACACACCTGCAACTTGTGTTATTGACTTATTCATGCATTACAAATTTGTTAAAACGAGCTACATTTATTAAAACATAGAATCATTTTGGTAGAATATGCTAAAATATGCTAATATGCAGAAAATGGCAGAAACATTGTATCAAGATCTTAAAACATACTAACAAGATCTTAAAACATACTAATATTTGAAAATGTTAATATGCACGAAAATGCTAGAAAAATGCTATCAGGATCTTAGGACATGTTAACTTTTTGGCTAATCAGGAATTTGTTACCAGTATACTAGGACATGTTAGCAACATGACAGAACATCTTAGTGACGCGCCTAATAAAACTAATTGACAAACATGCTAAAAATGCTAACAACTTGTTAAAATGCATAATAAAATTTGACATTTCTTAATAATGCTAGCAATACGATAAAATATATTAAAGTCTTGTTTAAATGTGCGGGTAACAAACCAAACCATAAACCAAAATGCTTAAACAATGCTAAAGCATGACAAACGTCTTAAAACAGCTTAACAACTTACTGAAATGTTAGCAACTTGTTAAAAGTGTTACAAACATCTAGAAACATGGCAGAACATACTTGCAACTCGTGTTGATGATGTATTACGAATTTGTTAAAACAAGCTACGTTTATTAAAACACAGTAGCATTTTGCTAGAATATGCTAAAATATGCTAATAATATGCAGAAAATGGCAGAAACATTCTACCAAGATCTTAAAACATACTAATATTTTTTTAAACTTTAATGTGCATGAAAATGCCAAAAACATGCTGTCAGGATCTTAGAACATGCTAACTTTTGGGCTAAACAGAACGTGTTACCAGTATATCAGAATATGTTAGCAAAATGCCAGAGCAAATTAGTGACTCACCTAATAAAACAAATTGACAAACATGCTAAAAATGCAAGCAACTTGTTAAAATGCTTAAAATTTTTTAAAAACATGAGCTACTTGTTAAAACATGCTAGCAATGTGATAAAATATATTAAAGTGTTGTTTAAATGTGCAGGTAACAAACCATAATAAAAAAAAAATTGCTAAAACAATGCTAAAGCATGACAAACAACTTAAAACATCTTAGCAACTAATTAAAATGTTAAAAGTTAGTTATTAAAACTTGCTAAAAGTGATAGCAACATCTAGAAACATGGTAAACCAGCCTAGCAACTTGTGTTATTGACTTATTCAAACATTATGAATTTGTTAAAAAAGCTACTTGTTAAAACATAGTAGCATTTTGGTAGAACATGCTAAAATATGCTAATAATATGCAGAAAAATGGCAGAAACATTCTACCAAGATCTTAAAGCATACAAATATTTGAAAACCCATTAGCCATCTGTCAGAACATGCTAGCATTGTGTAATACTTGTTGGCAACCTAAACATATTAAAGTAATGTAAGCTTAAAGTAATAGCAAACTTGTTAAACATTACCTAGATTGTTAAAATATACCAGCATTGTGCTAAAACAAGTTAGCAACTTAAACTGTGCTAACAACATGTTAAAATGTGCAAAGTAAATGCTAAAGGATGTTAACACCTTGGTATATCGTCAAAGAAAGATGTTAGTTGTGTGCAAAACAAGCTGGAAACATGCTAGCAGCATGATAAAAATGCTAACAATGTGTCTTTTGTGGTTAAAAAGTAAACAGGCCGTCCCAATTGCTCCAGAAGGCATATTCAAGGCTGTTTTAAAGACAGAAGTGTTAGGGATGATGATGACCTCCTTTAGGTCAGAGTCTTTCCATCGTCAGGGAGGCACAAGGAGCTCCAGTCACATCTCATGAGTTACATAACATTACAGGGTTTTAAATTTTGATGTGCTGTGCTAAAATGAGGACAATCTGTTAGACGCATCACAGAGGAACTTAATTTAGTGATTTGTTTGTATTTCGGTTTATTTCTAGACTGCAGCCTGATTGTGTGAAGAGTCTGAATGGTAAGGAGGTGCTAAAAGTGGCTGCAGGGGCTCATCACTCTCTCGCTCTGACCGCACAGTCACAGGTGATACAATTCACTTATCTTCTGCGACTTTACTGTTGCGTGGACAGTGACATATTAATCCGCCTCTAATGTGTGTGTGGCAGGTTTTTTCCTGGGGTTGTAACACTTCTGGACAGCTGGGACACATGGAATCACCCACCACCTTTCCTAACTTGACCAAGGTATATGTACACATTCACGTAAAAGTGAGTAGTATTGCAAAAGAAAAAATAAAATGTCACAAAGCATGGCGCTCTGGCTTTTGAGATGTTTCAAAAATATTTAAATGGTTATTCATCAAAGAATCCTGAAGGAAATGTATCATGTTTATCAACATAAATATTAAACTTGATTGAGAACCACAGATTTTTCAACTGTTATAGCAAAAAGAAATATTTCATGAGCACCAAATATAATAATGTATAATAATTTTATAATAACAAGAATATTATAATATTTTTTAAGAACCGTGTGAATTGCATTTAAATTATATAAATTAAATAATAATATAAATTTTATAAAAATGATTTAAATTGTAATATTGTTTTACTTTATTAAAACTTTTACTGATTTTTTTATGCGCATAATTGAAAAACCTTGCCAAATGTTGAGTCTTAGAGAAGTGAGATTAATTATATTCATGTAATACTTAACCCATAATATTGAAATAACATTAAATTGTATTGCTGTTACCTATGTATATGTACAATGTACTTATTAAATTTAATGTAAATTATATTTCTAATATTAATAAATGATGTTCTCCCCATGTCCGCGTAGGTTTCCTCCGGGTGCTCCGGTTTCCCCCTTAGTCCAAAGACATGCGGTATATGTGAATTGAATAAGCTAAATTGGCCGTAGTATATGTGTGTGAATGCAAGAGTGTATGGGTGTTTCCTGGTGTTGGGTTGCGGCTGGAATCTAACATTTACTTTTGAATTGAGTTGTTTAAATGAAGTTATTCAAATTGTCTAACAAATTAATTATGATTCCAAAACAGAAAGTGTTTGTATTTTCACCATTAAAAATAAGTATGTTTCTCTTCCTTTAAGGTTCAGCGCATAAAACATACATTACCTGACAAAAGTCTTGTCACCGATCCTAGTTGTAAGGTCAGCGGATAATAACTTGACTTCTAGTTGATCATTTGGAAAAGTATCAGAAGGTAAATCTTTGAGATGAATCATCTGTTGAACTACATCCTAATCATCACAAATACTGCAGAAGACCTATTGGAACCCGCATGGACCCAAGATTCTCATAGAAATCAGTCAAGTTTGGTAAAGGTAAAATCATGGTTTGGGGTTGCATTCAGTATGGGGCGTGCGAGAAATCTGCAGAGTGGATGGCAACATCAACAGCCTGAGGTATCAAGACATTTGTGCAGCCCATTACATTACAAACCTCAAAGTTCCTGAAAGCAAAGAAGGTCAAGATGCTCCAGGATTGGCCAGCCCAGTCACCAGACATGAACATTATTGAGCATGTCTGGGGTAAGATGAAGGAGAAGGCATTAAAGATGAATCCAAAGAATTTGATGAA
Source organism: Danio aesculapii (assembly GCF_903798145.1). NCBI lineage: Eukaryota > Metazoa > Chordata > Actinopteri > Cypriniformes > Danionidae > Danio > Danio aesculapii. The sequence continues at coordinate 12,274,003 of NC_079440.1, forward strand.
CTCTGGGAGTCCTGCAAGAACACTTTCTTTGCCATTCCAGATGACTTTATTAATAAGTTATTTGAGTCATTGCAGAGATGTATGGATGCAGTCCTCCAAGCTCATGGGAGTCATACACAATATTAATTCTTTTTCCACTGCACCATGACTTTATATTCTATACTGTACATTATTTCTGTTAAGTGACATTACTTTTTTCTAAGCAAAGTCAGACCGTGCTGTCCTAAATAAATAATTAAAAATCAAAACATGATCATATTTTATTTTGGTAAAATAAGCGTAATCTAGAGGTCTTTGCCTTTCATATAAGCCACTTCTGATACCAAATGATCAACTAGAAGTCAAGTTATTATTAGTTTTTCCTAAAACTTGGATAGGTGACAAGACTTTTTCAGGTAGTGTATTAGCATTAAAGAACAAACAAACAAAACAACAGCGAACAAAATCAGCTTTTCACAAATATCTTTTCTTATTTTTCATATGGCAAACTATATAATGTCTGTAAGAAATAAACAAGATGCCTAAACAAAAAAATTCATAACAATAGGATGTCAATTATGATGCCATTGACTTACCAGTGACATTTTACTGTCTTATACCAGTAAATGAAGTTTGGTTCACTAAGATCCCTGCCAGTTGGCAAATTTGTGTGGACAACATACAGATTCCTGACTGTTTTGCTTTTTGTTTGTCCTCTTTTGTCTTTGCGCAGCTGTCAGATGGGATTCGTGTGTGGGATATTGGGGCGGGTCAACAGCACACTCTCTTATTGGCTGACGGAGACTGTATTCAGCCAATCCTGTACTACAGCGGACAGCAGGTGAAGGAGGTGCCGGAACCAACGGAGGATGAGGAAAAGACTGCAGAATACACTCAACAACCTGTGCTGCTGCCCTTCTGTATGAATGTGAGCAAGTCCTTTTTATCATCAACATGATTTCGAATCATTATTGTTGTAGGGATGCATGATTAATTGCTAAAATATTGAAGACTAGATTCAGATACTGATGCAGTGTTAATTATAAATGGTCACAATTTGCATGTTTATTATTCCTTCAATGACCAAACTTTACATTTAAATCTATGTTTGACCCAGAGAGAGCGGTCGTCATGAGTGATTTTTGAGTCTTTTCAAGCAGTATTATTATTTCTTATAAGAACATTTGAATTGTCACAGAAGTACTGGAATAATTATGATATAAACACTTATATTTACATAAAGATTAAATGTTCAAAAAGATTTAAATTTGAGAACAACTTGATGCTTCAAATGAAAATTGTTCGCACTTAAAATAGCCGGCTTAAAGCTACTATTTAAAATGTAATTCAAGAGTTTACACTTAGGCTGCATTTACACTGCATGGTTCAAGTGACTCAATTCAGATTTTTTTTTTCTCTCATGTGACACTGATCGAATATGGCCCATGTTCGTGTAAGCAGGAAAAAAATGACATTGATTTCGATTTACCCAAATCAGATTTAGGCCTTGTTCATATGTGGAAATTCATCTGATATTAATCGGATCTGTGCCCTCGTGTTTGCAGTGTAAGCAGGTAGATCAGATTTTCATCTGTTAATGTGAGTCGCGCATCATTAAAAACCATAGCGAATGACGTCAATTCTGATGCTTTCGGAACAGACTTCAGCAGAGTCCCAAACCTTAAATCTCACACACGAGGACTTAAACAGCTTTTACATTGTCATATAGCGCAAGTACTTACGCATGTTAACGAGAGAGCGCTACATCTACCACGTAACCAATATAAACTAAAACTGTTGCGTGCATCACGTGCATAAATCACACCATGGACATTACATTTAGATGCCCACTGGTTTAAAAAGACCTAGATTAAAAAAAGATGGCTAAATGAGAACTTCTGTCATAAACTCTAGTAAAACAACTTGTCAAAAAGAATTTAAAAATGAAACCCTGCGAACAAAGGTCGCTGGTTCGAGCCTCGGCTAGGTCATTTGGCGTTTCTGTGTGGAGTTTGCATGTTCTCCCTGCATTTACGTGGGTTTCCTCCGGGTGCTCCGGTTTCCCCCCACAGTCCAAATACATGCGGTACAGAATCCGCTGCGTAAAACATATGCTGGATGAGTTGGTGGTTCATTCCGCTGTGGCGACCCCAGATTAATAAAGGGACTAAGCCGAAAAGAAAATGAATGAATGAATGAACCCTGCGAACAGATTAAATACAGGAATGGAGAAAAGGGCGCTCTTTTAATATCAGCTGTCAGTCAGTGCCCGCTCTTTTTTCCGTGTCGTTGCGCCTTTGCCTTGTGCTGTGTAAAAGCAGACAATCGGATACGAGTCACTTTTAAAAGATGATGTAAGCAGGTCAGCAAAAAATCGGATACAGTCTCAAAATCGGAATTGACCTTAAAGATCTGCAGTGTAAATGCAGCCTTAGCTGATGATTGATGCTGTCCCGGGATAAAGCCCTGAGCTCATAAGATCCTCGAGCCCAGGGCTCCCACCCTTTGCAAGGCGATAGGGGAGTTTGAGCTCTAGTAGAACTCGAGAACTCCCCTGCTTTAGTAGCTAATAAACAGTTATTGATTGCTCTTAAGAGATAACTACTTAATAAGTGCATGTCTATGGTGTCGATTTGGATTAGTTGATTAACTTAATTTGCATGTTTTTGGACGGTGGGAGGAAACCGGGGGACCCGGGGGAAACCCATGTGGGCCCGGGGAGAACGAGCAAACTCAACACAGAAATGTCGGCTGCCTTGGTAATAACCAGAACCAAAGACGTTCTTGGTGTGAGGCAACAGTGCTAACCACTGGGCCACCGTGCCACCCATCTAGGAAAGGAGGAGGAGTAGGGGTGGAAGGGGGGATTCTTCTAAACGAAGATGACTGTAGTATGAAACCTAGGGCATTTATAGTGGCTTAGGAGACGTCTGATTGGTAAATGATAAATTGGATAATGCGGGGCCAGCTGCAAGCAATCATAAGCACGTGATTCTCTCGAAATTAGTTTGTAAATAAACTTCACTCATTACAGTTTTTTAAGAGATTTTCAAATAAAAAATGCTGATTCAGCTAGTAATGAAGCTTTAAACATGAAATTGTTTGATGAAGATTTTAATTATTAAGGAGAAAACAAAATGCCAAACTACATAGTCCTGTGTGAAAGTAATGTGTGCAATAAAATATCCTAAAGGAGAATGTTCGTCCATCTGTTGGTGACCGCAAGCTGAAGCGAACTTGGTTTCTGCAGCAGGACGGTAATGCAAAGCACATCAGCAAGTCCACTTCTGAATGGCTGAATGTTGTTGGTGGAAATATGTCTAGGTATTTAAAAGGAGTAGCATTGAGGTGACCAAAAGAACAAGCTAATGATAAAAGGAGGCAAGAGTAATGCATAACAAGTTAGCACTGCAAAAGATTTATCGCTCCCACAAACCATTTATTTACAATATGTACAAACACAAAAATTATATAATTTGAAGAACCAAGACAAAAGATAGAGAGAACTGAACATTGTGCTAGTAAATCAAAGAAAGAAATATAACAAAAATATCCCCATCATCTCCTCCCAATCCTCTAGACTGACCCAGGCTTTACAACATATTTCAAATTGGCTTGAGCTGTCTCTTTTCAGAGACAAAGAAAATACACACAAAAAACATTGTACTGTTCGTAACACTGAAGAAAAACAAAATTAAGACTTTTAAGGAGTGGCCTAGTCAAAGCCCTGACCTGAATCCAATTGAGATGCTGTAGCATGACCTTAAAAATTGGGTATGTGCTCAAAAACCCTCCAATGTGGCTGAATTGCAACAATTCTACAAATATGAGTGGGCCAAAATTCCTCCACAGTGCTGTAACAGACTCATTGCAAGTTGTCGA